>NC_041224.1:41587797-41663998 GCF_002837175.3 Physeter macrocephalus
GCGGAGCAGCTGGGCCCGTGAGCCATGGCTGCTGAGCCTGCGCGTCCGGAGCTTGTACTCTGCATCTGCAACGGGAGAGGCCACAACAGTGAGAGGCCAGCGTACCGCAAAAAAAAAAAAAAAAAATGGCATGTTCAAAATAGGGTATTTTATACTGCTCCTTCTTTCTTAGAAGCAGTATGTAATTTAATACCCATGGGGATTTTAAACATTTAAATATTCAAGCTATATGTGAATATTAATGTTTAAAGTAACCAAGGGGAAAACTTGTACACTTTGAATCTTGTTAACTTTTGTTAACCTCTGTTAACTTCAAAGTCACAGGCAAGTCCACCTTTGTAAAAGTTTTAGTGAAGGCAGATTTTGCCCCTGGTCATTTTCCATGAGTCTTTGTGAAGACTAATTGGACAGTGGCAAATCATTTTAAAACAATACTTATAAAATAAATTATTACTACTCTTTAGTTAAATTTTGGTTTCAGCCGAGTTCTTGCTTACTCTTGTCATTACTGTTTACCTCTCAACTGTCTCCTGCTTCCAGTTACCCATAATTTTTCGCAAGTTATGATTCTATTTATTCCCTTGTTTCTCTCACCCAGCTCAGTTTACTCCATCCTCTGCCTGTCTTCCTTCTCTTGACCTCTCTCCAATAAATAGTCCTCTATCATTACCTTTGCCTGCAGCCCTCCCAGGGACACAGAGCTGCTAACAGTCACTAAAGGCTTGAGTACCTGACTTGGATTTGATTTTCTTTTTATCTCACCTGCTATCTTCCTTCATCCTAGGTAACTTCAATACGTATATAGCAAAAACTCCCGCAACTTGTCTCCCCTTTACTGCCAATCCCATTTCTAGCTGTAGTTCCCGTGACAGAGGAAGAGGTAGTTTACACCCGTAAACAGTGTGTGGTCTGCAGACAGGTAGCATCAGCATCACCTGGGGGCTTGTTAGAAATGCAGAATCCAGGCTCAACCCCAGAGCTATCAAATCAGAATCTGCATTTTAACTAAACGCCCAAGTCATTCATATGCACATTAGAGAGAAGGACTAATCTGCACCTTCCTATCACCAGAGTCCAGAATATCATCTCCTGCTTTCTCCAAGGCTACACCCCGTCAGTGGTCCCCTTTCTCTCCTATACCTTTACTTTCTTTTCTGCTGGCTCCTTACTCTCTGCCTGTAAACAGTATCAGGTCTCCCTTAACCTTAAAGATACCTCCCTTCCACCATGTATCCTACTCTTTTCACCTTTCTCTTCATCTCTGATTTCTTAAGAGTTCTTTTTTCTCCCAGGGTCCATTTTCTCACCTACTCATGCCTTAACCCAGGGGTCCCCAACCCTCAGGCCATGGACCGCTACCCGTCTGTAAGAGACCTGTTATGAACTGGGCCGCCCAGCAGGAGGTGAGCGGCAGGCGAGCACAGAAGCTTCATCTGCCACTCCCCATCGCTCGCATTACCGCCGGAACCATCTCCCCGCCACCCCCCCGCACCGTGGTCCGTGGAAAAATTGTCTTCCATGAAACCCAGTACCTGGTGCCAAATAGGTTGGGGACCGCTACCTTAACCTATGGCGCTCTTGTTTCTTCTTTGACCGGTTCATGGAAACTGCTCTTGTAAAGGTTCCTAGTGATCCTCTCTTTGTCAAATCCAGTGTCTCCTTTAGTCTTTATTTTACTCTGCAGCATTTAATACCATTAGCCACTTTCTCCTCCTGACTTTGCCTCCAGGTCACCAGTCTCTTCTGCTTCCTCTCCCAGTGTCTCCTCAGTCTCCTTCTAGAGCACTTTTCTCTAGGCTGTCTTGGCACACTTCCAGTCTGAAAGCTTCCCCTGTTTCCATCTTATGCACTCATGTGGTTTCAGCTGTTATGTATTGCTGATGACTTCTCACTCTGTAGCTCTTGCATTGTAGATTCATTTTTCTAATTTAATAAAACCATTTCTACTTTAATAACTTGAAAGCACCTCAGAAGATAGTTGCTACTAGAAGTAACAACAGCAGCAGAGTCAGAGTAGTAGTGGCTAACATTTTTACCATGTGCCACATACTGTGCTAAATGCTGTACATGCATTTGATCCTCATACAAATCCCAGGAGGTAGGTGCAGGTGTTATCTTCATTTTGTAGCTGGGGAAACTGAAGCTGAAAGGATTGGCCCAGGGTTGCACAGCTAGTCAGAGCCTGAATGTGAAGCAAGAGGCTGAGATCTTTTTATTTTTAACCTGTTTCTAATAATATAATTTTAGACACAAAAGGATATATATATATAATATAAAAATAAAGTAGTAAGCATGGTAATTTAATGAATACCAGAGACCCTACCACTCAGCCAAAACTAGAACATAACAATAACTTGTATCTATATACATGTTCTTCCCCATCCTATCTTCTTCCTACCCAGAGATAACCATTAGCGTTGTATTTATTATTTCCTTTCATTTTCAAAATTTTAGCCCATACCTAACATATATGTATATACTTAAATAATAATTTAATTTTGCTCATTTTTGAGCTAATGCACATATGCAAGAGTTTAGGGTATGTAAACTCACACTGGACATGCTGAGTCATGAGTTTAAGGTTTTTAACTTTACAAGGTAATGCCAAATTATTTTCCTAAGTTTTGGACCCATGTATACTCCCACCATCAGTGTATGAGTTCCTTGTGACTAACTGGGCATTGTCAGACTTTAAAATTTTTGCCAATATAGTGGTTGTAAATTATAGTCTAAATTTGTGATTCTTTGATCAATAATGAAGTTGAGCCTCTTTTCACATGTTTATTGACCACCTCTGTTTCCTCTTCTGTGCAGTTCTTGGTTTTGGTTTTTTGCCCATTTTCCTGTTGGACTTCTTTTCTTACTGACTTGTAGGACTCCTTTACATATTCTGGATTTTAACTACCATGGGTGGTCATATGCATTTCCGATATCTTCTCTAAGCTGTTAGTGAACAGACTTTCTTAATTTTATTGTAGTCAAATGTATCAAACTTTTCTTGTTATGGTTATCGTTTTTCTATTTTGTTTAAGAAGTCTTTTCCTATCTCAAAGTCAGGTATTCTCCTATATTTCCTTTTAAAATTGTAAAGTTTTGTTCTTAACATTTCAGTGTTTAATCCATCTGGAATTGATTTTTGTGTATGGTATGAGATAGGCTCCCACTGCATTTTCCCCATAGCATAACCATTAAACCAGCACCATTTATTAAATAGTCTCTCCTTTCCTCTCTGATCTGCAGTGTCATCTGCCATATAGCCATGGGTCTCTCTCTGGGTTCTCTCTTCTGTTCCTTTGGTCAGTACTAAACTTTCTTAAATTTTAGTAGCTTTATAATGTGTCCTGATGTCTTGTGGGGCAAGTAGCCTAATTTTTTTTTCAAATATTTAATAGACATGGTCCAGGATGGAAGGTCAGAGGGGCTTTTTTTTCTTGATGGGAGAATATACAGCACATATGCTGATAAGAATGATCCAAATATGGAATGATCACAAAATAATGTAAGAAAAAATTGCCACAGTAGTGCTCTTCAGAAGGCAAGAAGGCATAAAATCTAGTGCACATCTGGAAGGGTTACCTTACTCCATCCACTGAAGCAGGAGGAAATGCAGTGTTTGGGCACAGGGGCAGGTAAATGAGTACTTGGGGTGAGACCATGCAAAAGATCTCATCTGATTGCTTTTATCTTCTTAGGAAGCAAGGTCAACATTTGAGAGTGAGAACAGGAAGAAGTGTTGAAAGTTTAAAGAGAGAGGAAAAGGGATAAAATAGTTACTTAGAAGAACAGAAGAGTGATTGGACTTGGGAAATGAAGTTGAATTGCCAGACAGCAGTAAGGGCCCACATGAGGTTAGTGGTCATGAATTTAAAGTGAGAACAGTCAGATGGCTGTGTGTTTTTTTCCAGGCATATTCAATTGTGCAATCACGGAGTGGCAGAGAATTGCATTTAACTAGAATTGGCGGTTGCCCAGAGAATAAAGGAGGTTCAAGACAAGGGAGTTGAGGGTGTACGCAAGGAAGGGATTAATTATAATGATGGACCCATGGAATCCAATATATGTTCAGAGGGAAATAAGGATGTGAGGAAGGAGACAGGATCAACAGATTTTGTGTATCCAAGAATTCTTGGAGTTGGAGTACTGGATAAAGGGAGCGAGCTGGAAAGATAGCTCGTGATAGAATAGGAAGATGTTTAGATCAAACTGCGGAAGGGTGGCAGTAGGTGCTGATGACAGTGCAGGTGAGTTTGGTATTTTGAGTGGGACAGTTTTTCATTGTGTGAGCACTGTTCACATCACAGGACATTTAGTACCCTTGGCCCCTGCCCATTAAATGCCACAGGACCTCCAAGTTCTTATAATAACCTAAAATGTTCCCATAATTCCCCCCCAAAAAAACAGTGACTTAAAGCAGTATTTGCAAATACTCTCAGTGGTTGCGAATCACTTGTCTTTGAAATAACCATGGAAATGAGTGACTGAGGTGGAAGACGAGATCTTTGGAGAAGAGGAAGTCTAGGAACTTAAGAGGCCAGAGTGTTGGAAAGATGATCTCTCTGCATGTCGACATCCAGCAGTTATGGTATCGAATGACAGTGGGCCAGAGCTAAAGTCTTCAAGGAGAAAGGGGGAGTGACCCGGGGTGTCTGGAGGTGACTGCAGTAGGGAGGGGTGGTGGTTCACAATATTGAGACTGAAAGCTAGAAGGATTATTCTTCCTGGGGGTGGAAGCACAGGGGAGAGGAAGAATAGCTTAGAAATAGTCATGAAGATCAAGAACACCTTCCCCACCTCTGGGGGCCTGTAGTATAAGAGCTGTGGCAAAGGAAACAGTTACCATCTGGGGGTTGCAGGAAAAGAAGCAGCACTATCTTCAGGGGAAACCAGGTTTCAGTTGTGAACAAGTTGATGAGTAAAATATCTCGTGAATTTAGGAAATTTGCTGATGGCTGATTTCCAAGGGGCCCAGTGGAAGAGATTGAGGAATCTGGGTTGGGGGTGGTGGGAGCATTTAAGAGATGAGGTTATAAACGAACAGGTATAAAGTGACTGAGGATGAGAGTCCAGGAAGTGATAGATGCTCTGGAGCCCATCTTGTGGCAACCGAAGTAAGCAAGAATAAAGGGCGTAAGGAAAAAGGATTATTGATCGCTTAAGGCATATAGTGGTGTTGAAGTTATGAATATTGGTAAAGAAAGGAAAGAAGAGGTTCTTCAAGGAACCCACAGACTTCTAGATCCCCTTTATTTCCAGAGGCTCTCTGCCTTCATCCTCACTCCTGCTAGTGGAAGCATGAGGCAGAAAGGGGTAGGCTCCAGAACACTTAGAGCTCCCCTTCTTGATTCATGTGGCTATAAAGTGGAGGGGACTAATCTTTGTGGCCAGGAAGCCATGCAGATAATATACCTGCTCTATTGTCTCTTGCCATGTAACAAATTATCCCAAAACTCAGTGGCCTAAAATATCATTTTCTATGAGTCAGGAATCCAAATAGATGTAACTTGTTGATACCTCTATCTCGATCTCTCCAAAGCTGCAGTTAAAAGTATTAGCAGGGGCTCAAATCATTTTGAGGCTCAACTGGGGGCGGGGGTCCTCTTCCAAGTTCACTCAGAAAGTTGTTGGCAGGATTCGGTTACACACAGCTTACTGGGCTGAGGGCTTCAGTTCTTCATTGACTGTTGGCCAAAGGCCTCCCTTGGTTGCTTGCCACATGAGTCTCTCCATAAGGCAACTCCAACATGGCAGCTGGCTTCATTAGCAAGAGAGAGAATGCTAGCAACACAGAAGTCAGTCTTTTGTTATCCCATCTCTTTTGCCTCATTCTGTTTATTAGAAGCAAGTAACAAGGTCCAGCCCACACTCAAAGGGAGGGTATTACACAAGGGTATGAATACCAGGAGGCAGCCATCATTGAGATCCATGTCAGAAAGCTGCCCATCCCTGAACCAACCACTGATAACAGGGGATGAGAACTGGCTCAGACCAGTCAGGTTCTCCCCATCCCTGGAGCTGGAGTCAAGTCCCCAAATCACAAGGCTATCACATAATTGTGGGGAGGAGCAGAGGATAGAACAAATGTTGGGAGGACAGCCGGAGTTCACTGTAACCACTAACCGATATTCATACCTTTGTTCTTCTGACTCTGGACCTATTGTTCTTCCTGCCATATAGTGCTGCCTCCTTATGTCTTGCCATTGCCCTCTAGATCAAGCCCAGATTCCTTATTTCAGCATATAATGGCCTTCACACTCCAACCCCAGTTTATCTTTTCAGCCTCATTTCTCACCGTTCACTCTCATTTATTCTAAGCCAGTGGTTCATCAAGCTGGCTCAGGACCCCTTTAATACTCTTAAAAGTTATTGAGGGCCCCAAAGAGTTTTTGATATAGCTATTGATATTTACTTAATTAGAAATAAAAACAAAATTTTAAGATATTAATTTCCTTTAAAATAATAATAAACCCATTACTTAGTATAAATAACATGTTTTTGTGAAAAATAAATGCATTTTCCCCAAAATTTTTTGAGAAAAATGGCACGGTTTTACATTTTTAAAAATCTCTTTAATGTCTGCTTTAATAGAAGACATCAGGCAGGATTCTCATATCTGCTTCTGGATTCAGTCTGTTGTGATATGTTATTCTGGTTGAAGTATAGGAAGAAAATGTGGTCTTACATAGACATGTAGTTGAGAAGTGGAGTTAAGCGCATTTTAATAGTGTTTTCATATCATTGTGTGTATTCTCTGATATTACACCAATTCTGTAAGTGGTAATTTCTCAGAGGTTAGTTGCAGTGTGGAATCTGAACCCTTTGTATTCTGTTTGGTTAAAATCCATTGGACTGTCTGGCACTTTGAATAGCTTTTACACATTTGGAAAATCTTTGTTCCCTGAGTTATTCAAGTTTTCCAAATATTTCATTATGAAATCTTTTTAGTCACATTTTAAATATCACTGCCTATCTTGTCAGAAGAATCTACATTTTGGGAAGCTGTTGGTTGTGGAGGATTTAAGTTTTCTAGAATTCTAATTTTCACTTAAAAGCTCAGATTTTATCATTGGCGACAAATACTGCCATTTTCCTTGAAATAATAGACTCATTTCATTTATTTTTGACAAAGTGCCAAATACCCAAGTCTGAATAACCATAGTTTATCTGTCATCATTTTTTGCAGTAAAAACTGGTGCTCCATAAAATGATCCTATGGGGAGCGGGGGGGAATGATCCTATGACTTCACCTGCCTCATAACTTCTGCTTAGTATATTCTGGGTGTCCTTCAGCTTCACTGCCACCCTACAGCCTTTCAATGTGCCTCATATTCAAATGCCTCAAAAGAGAATCTGATTGGATTAGCCAGCCATTATCCAGTATAGAAGTGGTGTGGCGCTGAGCATGGCAACCAGCGCGTTAAGGAACAACTTCTGGCTGCTTACGTGGAGGAGACTTCCAGTCTAGCAGATACTCAGAACAGTGTGTCCAGAACATTCACCATTATGAATTAGCAAGATATATTCTCACACACGGCTGCACAGAGAGTAATTATGGTATGAGAAGTTAAAAAAATTAAATTTATAATTTGGTTTTATAAGTACTCATTTGATAGCACCTTGTTTAAAGACCCCGCCCCCAAAAAAGCATGTCCTTAAAGTTATAGTCACATTTTGCTACCACTTGCACTTTGTTTGGAACACTAGTAATATTCTGAGGCTGCCATCAGACCATCTGTTCCAAACATTCTCTTCAACATGGATTGAGCAGTTGCTACTATGAATTTTCTACCAGTGTAAACATAGAATGTATTGCCTTTCACATTAATATTAATAAAAAGACATTGTTATAAAGAATTTTCTTTGGTTGATTAACAATTTTTCATTATTTTAATGGGTGTCTTCCTCCTTCACAAGGGAGGAAAGTCCTCCAAAGTCTGTGAGTATAATCTTATTTCTAGTGTTTTTCTTTGTTAGGAGTCACAAGGCACTGAATCTTGCAAGTTCACAGATTTTAAATGTAATTTTTATTTAAGATTGGCTTTCTTATTTTGGTAGGAACAAAGGCGGCTAAGAAATGTACTTCTGCCATCTTGAGTGGATGGTAGGTTTAGTAACTTTTCCTATTTGAAGGTTCTGGAATTATTTGTATATTATGTACGGTACAGGATAGATTTTGGCTGCATAAGTGAAAACATACCCATGAGTGAGCACATGTATGCTTACAAACAAGTTCATTCACTCAGTGAAGTAAAGAGCTGAAGCAGGCTGTTTTTAGAAAAAATATTGGGGGCCCGAGTTCCTTCTTTCATTCATCTCATGAGAACATTACTAAGGGGTTTAATGTATTTGGGATAATGATGAAGAAAACAAAAATAGCATCCCTGTGGGGAAATGTGACCTGATACAATTTAAAGTGGGACTCAAATTGAAACGGAAATATTTTATCTCTGTCACATGGATGTAATCTAAATTTTAACAGAAATCTAGGCTTCTGTTCTTTTTGTACATCTTGATTTTATTAACTTTTGTATTTCTTTGAGCCATATGTCACAAGTAATTAAGTTATAAATATTATACAGAATAATCTGCATACTCTTCAAATACTTTTAAAATTTTCAGGAATTTACCTTTCCTTCTGACACCAAAGTCCTCACAAAGATGGATTATCTTGATTTTTCCATTGACTGTATGTATCCCAGCAATACATAGTACTGGAGTTGTACAGAGTGCATGCTACTGCACTCTGTTCCCTGCCAGACAGTAGACAAAGTTTATTGGTTTTTTCCTTTTTTTTTTTTTTTCTTAATGGAACACTAAAAATGCCCTAGTCATTCCTTTAGCTTTTTGCACTGATAGGTATAAAGCAGAGCCCCAGGGGCTGTTCTTGCTAAGTATTGTTAATGCTGCAGTGCAGGTTGGAATCTCAGAAAACCCAGTTATATACTATAAAGATGTGGATAGCTTTTATTCTTAATATCCAAAATCATCTAAAGGCTTGTTTTCTTTCTTTTTTTTCAGACCTAACTACCATAATGAATGCTGCATATTAAGAAAACCACAAGAAGGTTATACGTTTGGTTGTCTAATATTCTTGGATTTGATATGAACCAACACATAGTCCTTGTTGTCATTGACAGAACCCCAGTTTGTATGTACATTATTCACATTCCTCTCTGTTGTGTTTAGGGGAAAAAAGACATTTTAGCCTTTTTTAAGGTTATTGATTTAATTTCATGTTATTTGGTTGCATGAAGTTGCCCTTAACCACTAAGGATTATCCAGATTTTTGCACAAGCTTATACAAGTCTAGGATCCTTTATCAAGGCAGTTATGTTCATCAGTCTCCTGCCTTTACTCCACCATCACCAAACACTCAGTTAAATATAAATTAGCATTTTTTAAAATGACCACTCAACATAATGCTTAAGGGATTTCCTCTCTGTGACAGAACCCAGGAACCAATTCCTAGATACACAATGTTGGCATATTGAAGATAAACTTAAAATTGTTCTTCAGTTTTGAGGCCATGTGTAAAGTTTAATCATATTGTAAAATATCTATTCCGTATTAGAAATAGCTAGTTGACAGCTTATACTTCTCAAAACTCATGTTGTTAACGTACACAAACTCAGTTTCTATATGTGAAGTTAGTTAGTCTTTTGTGTTACTCCAAAATAAAGGCAATGATTTATTTTTTCCCAATCTCAGTACAATTTGAGCTAATCACTCAAGCTGGATTCTTTACATTTTAAAGCTGGAATCAGCAGTAGCCCTATGGGAAGTAAGACAAAGCATTGACTTTTAAATATAGACTTTTAAAATGATCTGTTGTTTTCTTTTGGAACTAGAATTAGAATAGTTAATACTCATCCACAAACCATTATTATGTGTACATTATTGTTACAATTGTGATAATAGAAAATTTTATTTATTTTTATGCCAGCTTATATTGTGAGAACACATTTAGTCAGTTTGGGTTTTATCAATCCTGTTATGCTTGTCCTTGGAACATCTTTCGCGTATTCGAGGTTTGTAGTTGAAAAGTTTACTGTAAAAAAAAATCAAAAACAAAAAAATGTATTGTTTTTACAGAATAAATTTATTGGAATGTGTACTGGGAGTAAGGTTTGAGGTTGTAAACAACTAAGTTAGTGTAATTTGGCTTCATATATGTAATGTGAGGTATTAATGTAATTCATATATTAAAGCAAAAATTGTTAACAGCAAGTTGACAATAGAATCAAGTGCAGGTGAGGGTTTTCTTTTTTTTTAACACTCTATGGGTTTTAGCGTTTTTTTAAACACTGTGGGGAGGGAGAGGAACTGGCTACATGATTGCTTGCACATCTAAGATACTTACCAGTTCAGTGGACCCTAAATTCACACACTTGACATTATCCATACATTGATTTGGACCCCATTTTCTTTTGGTTTTCTTATTTTGGTGAAGAGCTAGTAAATAACATGAAGGAAAAACATGAGTTGCCGTAAAAGCTTAGGGCCATTGATGATGATGATGGTAGTGGTGGTGGTGGTGATGATGGCAGCTGAGGGCATGAAAGCGCCAGTCCACTTACCACTCCTGGGCTCTGAGGAGGCGGCTGGATTTTTGGTTTGTTTCTCTTACTTAGCAAATACTGATTTTCCTCTATTATACTCACTCACATTTCCAAATATGAAAAGTTCATTAAAAGATAGTAGGAATGCCAGTCCAGTTCTTTTTCCTTAAAAGGTACTTTTTAATTTTGAATATTTTAATTTAAAAGTAATGAAATTTAATTAATTCATGAAAAGTCCTCTTCATTGCTCACACTAAAACATGAGAATGTAGATGACATTTTGAACTGGAACATATAACTGACAGATTTTTAAAACAAAAAGCGTAAAGACTACAGAACTTTTTCTGAAAAAAAATATACAGAATGTTTCAAATTTAATAAGATTTGTCTTCATAAAGGAGCAAAAATAATTTATTAAAAATATACACAGAAATACAATAGAAACATTTCCAGTCACCGATAAAATAAGGGTAATGATAAAGTTATAGATCCCTCCTTAGCTATTTAGACTCACAAAAAAATTTCAGTAAAAGCAATTTTTGAAACAGCAGTAAATAATATACTTTCCTTGGGAAAACATTTTTCAAACAACATTTTTAAATATTCTGATAATTTGTCTTTTATATTGAGGTTGATAATGAAACATATAGATCTTATATGCAAAAATATTTCTCCATCTGTATTTGCTACTTTGAAATTTTTAATATGCATAGACCATTTTCACTTTTGAACAGTTTCCTTTTCATGCTCACTATTACAGGAGCTAAATTGTAATTTTTCTCTTATATTTAAAGTGTGCAAACAGAATATTGAGATAGGTGGTCAAGTTTATTCACAAATAACTTGAAATATATTTCTTTAAACAAGCTTTCTGAATAACGTCAATTTTCTTTCAAAAAGAAATTTATCCACATAATTCCTATGATAGCTCACATATACAGTACGGAGCAAGAATTTATGTATTCTTAAATGTTCCTGTATGGGAAGAGAGTGGAATGGGACCAAATATTGGTACCAAAATAACAAAAGTCAGTAATCTAGAGAGAAAGAACATAAAATAATGCTTTTATTCAACTTTTTCATCTGCCTTTGTTTTTATGAAGAACTCTGGTTTGTAGATACAGCGATAGGCCAAGAGCTGAGGAAGAACTCCATATGCTATGTTTAATGCTAAAAAAAGGATTTTCGCTTCTTCAGGGACTCTGTAGACATAAGCAGTTCTAGCATGAAGAGAAGCACCGATGTGAGAAAACTGAGCCTGTTGCATTAAAAAAAGGGGGGGGTAAGCATGAATTTTGTGTTTAGTTGGATGCACGATGAGTTCCGAATGGTTCATTCAGACCATGCTCCTGTGCCCTCAAAACCAGGACTTTCAGACAATCCATAGTCTTCAATATTTCATTGAATTTAGGGCCATTCTTGACTTAACTGTTCAAATAAAGTAAACCTTCTTTAGCACGTCTTTATCAGGCTAGCTGTTTTTTAACGCATCTACTGCCCCCATACCAAACAGTAGTGGCTCAATTTAACAAAAAATCTGAATAAAATCTGCTTTTTCCTGATTTACATTCTGGAGATATCCTATATAGGAACTCAGTTGTGGCTCACAAAATGTGTTCCAATAAAAATGAAGCAAGTACAGAGTTTAGACAGCTTAAAATATTTTTAGCCTAACTATTTGAAGAGAAGCACTGAGGGAAGGCCTCAGCTTCATTTATCAGTTCTTTCACCTACTCCTTGGAGCAAGAGCTCAAAGCCCTTCATTATGCATTTTTTGTTTATTTATTCACATATTTGTTTTTTTATGCAACTTAAAAAATACTAAGGGTTGGGCTTCCCTGGTGGCGCAGTGGTTGAGAGTTCGCCTGCCGTTGCAGGGGACGCGGGTTCGTGCCCCGGCCTGGGAAGATCCCACACGCCGCGGAGCGGCTGGGCCCGTGAGCCATGGCCGCTGGGCCTGCGCGTCCGGAGCCTGTGCTCCGTAACGGGAGAGGCCACAGCAGTGAGAGGCCCGCGTACCGCAAAAAAAAAAAAAAAAAAAACTAAGGATTGTTTTGTAAGATAATGTGGGGGTAGGGATTTGGTTGCTCTTTATAAAATGGCTAATATACATGCAGGCAACCTTTTCAAATCAAATTATTTAGAAGTGTGGCTTGTCAGCATAATCTGAGTTTACAAAACAGAAAGGCAAAAGCTTCCCATTTGTACTTAGATTACGTGTTGAGAACATACATTCAGAATGTGCCAGTTGGTCTTTTTTGATACTTTTCATAAGCACAGGGGAAACTATTAGAAAAGGCTTCTGTGAAAGTATTTCCTCAGGATCCTTGTATCATTACAGAATGCAATCTTGGAGTCTGCATTTCATATCTTACTGAAATTCAAGATATACACAAATAAAGGATTGGGAATCTAAATGTAATGAGTGGTGACTTAGTTCATCAGGATCAAAGTGAAGAGACAGAAGATACTATAATCTAAAGAAGGCAGAGAAGTAACAAGAATGAAAACTAAATAATTTGCTTTAAATACATATGAGTTATCTTACATTTCTTTCCATATGAAATCAGTTTATTCTGCTAAATGGTTAATAAATCAGTTTATTCTGCTAAGTGGTTAACACAGATAAAAGTGTTACTTAGCACTTGACTTTACTATGATGAGCAAAGGACAAGTTTTCATAAGCAGTATGTATACAGATTGTATCAGTGACAGATTTTAACAGGTTACATTTTTGCAAGTTACTGATACATTCTGGGGGCCTCTGGTAGTTTTGCTGCTTTCTGAAGATAGAAATTAAATTATTGTGGTGGTGTGTTGCCAAGGACCCAGGGACCAACGCCAGTTCCAACGCAGGAATTGTCTGCATTGTGATCTGTGAGGCACTGAGAGGGCTCTGCCCTCAAACACACCTCCCCCGGGGCACATGCCCAAACAGAACCCAGCAAACGTTAAGCATTTCATCTCTGGGCTATGAAGACAAAAGACCTTGAGAGTTAAGGGCATTTGAGAGGCTGCCCTGAGGAGCTGCCCTTGTGGACATTCTAGGAACACTGGACAGGAACTTGGCCCCTGTCACTATTTTCTTCTAGGGCCTATTTTGAATAACAATATTTTTCTGAATATGTAACTAAATTTTTTCTTCTGGACTAGAGGCCGATTTGAACCATGGTTTTAAGAAATGTGCATTTGGTGTCTATCTTTATAGACACTTATACACATCTCAAAAATCACCAAATTTGGGGAAATGCGAACCATAGTTTGAGAGAATAATATGAGCAATCATGCCTACTTGCATAGGGAACCTGCTAAAAAGTCTGATTTCGCAGGCTTTTTTGCTGCACTAACCGGTGCAGTTAATACCTCATTTTCACAAACAGCAAACTCATGGCAACATTAAAAAATGACATGTCCTTAGATTAGATTGTAAGCCCACCGGGCAGGTACTGTGTCTGATGTTTTGTGTGGCACCTATCACATTGTTAGAGCTCAATAAACGTTCAACAGTAATGGTCTTGTGACTGTCAAAATACAAAAAAGCTTCTACAAAGCATTTCTCTATTTTTATACCTATTTTAGTAGGCCTTTTGCTTCAGAATTGTTTAACAAGGGGCAAAGATGATTGCATTTCTAATCAAAAGAGGTATGTAATTGAGAGAAAGAGCCTGAGGCCAATTTTCTGCAGTTTCCGGTACTGCTCATGGTTCTAATGGGTGTATTTATAGTGGCCTCACCTCTAGCTGAGTGAGCAACCTGACCATACCTTCCTCCCAAGGCATATGGCGTCCGGTTTCCAGGGTGCTGAAGTTTCAGAAAACCCTCAGTCTCACTTGAGGAGGGTTCCCTTCCCAAGCACATAGCTGCTAAGGGGCTGCACCGTGTCTCCTGGGTGATTTTCCCACCAGCACATGAGACCTCCTTATGACAGGGCTGAAGAGCTCATCCTGAGCACTATGCTAGTAGGATCTGGTGGCTTGGTGACCTCAGTGCTGCTGAACTGACACATGGCCAAGATGACAGGTTCAAGTTATGGGTCCCAGAAATTTCTCCGAAATTCAGTGATGTGAGGTTGAGCCCCTAATAATTTTTCTTCTACTTCATTCTAAATCATTTTTCACCTTAAATTTAGTTGAGATTTACTTTGTTTTTTTTTTTTGCTTTTTTTTTTTTTTTTTAAGAATGGATGGTTGGGATGGAAAACGAGGCAATAAAGGCAAAGAAAAAGGTTAAATTTTAATAGCTGTTTTCCTATAGAGACAACCTGGAAAGAATTTGACTAAAAATCACAATCTTGGATCCAGAAAGGAGACTTGAAAGAGTTTTGTGTGTCTACATAAATATTATAGGCAAAAACTAATGTGAACATTGGGACAGTAGCCAGGCTATTTGGCTGATATGGTATAAATAGCTAATCTAGAACCGTGTTACCGTTTCTTAGGGTTTTCTGAGCGCCATAGTCTTGTGGTTAAGAACACTGAATCTGGAACCAGATTGACAGCGTCAAATCCCAGCTTCACCGAAAACCAGCAATATGACCTTGTGTTAGGTATGTAACTACCTCTGGCTCCTCACCTGAAAAGCAGAATAATATGGAGTCCACCTCATAGGATTGTTATACAGGTTCAATGAGTTGATCTTTGTCAAGTGCTTAGGACAGTGCCAAGCACATGGAGCTCTTCCACAGACAGATACAAAACCCAAGTGAAATACTTGTTCATGATCTGGCACTCTACTTGCTTGAAAACCTGGGCCCTTTGTTTTTCGATTCCCTTGCTGATCTTTTGACAATTTCAGGACTGTCTGTCTCCACCAAAGGATAACAAACACGTAAAAAGACATTAAACCCAAGCTCTAGTTTTAATACTAAAAAAGATGTTTAGTGATGAACCACATCAGAAGCAAATGATTAAAATGAGATTTGCTTTAGTATCCCAATTACCCATGTTCTTCCTAAACCTTTACTTTCAGGTTTTCTTAAAGGCTTCCATAAAGGAAAAAACTTAATAAAACTTGTCCCCCAGTAGAGTCAACTCTTGACAACCAAATTATCCACAGATGAGCCTCCAGACCCTTTTGTGAGAAAGTACATGGCACCTGCATAGCCAGGGGGTGGGAGAGTCTGAGGCAGCAGGTGGAAAGGGGCACTGGCATTGCCTGACTGAAGTGGAACTGCTCCTGCTTCCATGGCTGCGAGCTGTTAATTGGATGACATGGCAGGCTCCCTGCCAGATCCACTGTGAATCTGTCCCAGAGCTTTCTTCCAGTTTCTCTGATTTTTAGGTAATTATACGCAATACACACAGCTACAGATTAATGTATCTTCTGAGCAACATAAGGCATTTCTCCTCCGAACTCTTACTGGGAAGCTTCTAACAACAACAATAGTAACAAAAGCAACAAAGAGGCCCACAGCTTATAATGTGCCAGGCACTGCTCTACGCCCTTTACACATATTACCTCATGAAATCCTTAACAGCAGCTCTATGAGAAAGGTACTATTATTATTCTTACTTTATAGAAGAGGAAACAGGATCAAAGAGGTGAGTGACCAAGGTCACTGAAGTGATCAGTGAATGAGATTCGAACCAGTCTGCCTCCAGAGCTCATGGTCTTAACCATATTAACGATATCTTTTCTTTTAATTTTCAGTGATATTTTAGCAGAGGAAAATTCTTCAATTAAAAAAATGGTAATAAGTAGATCTAAACAGCCTGTAATACTTTTCAAATTAGACTTGAAACTTTAATTTTATATGAAAAGATACTTGGGTTAAAGTCCCCAATGGAACTCTTCGGTGTAAAATGTGTCCTGGTTTTATTGCATTTTAGTTTACCTTTTGATTTATCTTTTGATTTCTGAAGGCAGCAGGTTTGGCAGATTCCTAAATGGTCTGAAATGAGGGACCTAATAACTACTAACCATGTTTTCCATTGACTTGTACTGATCTAGAAGTTTTTCAAGGATTTTTTTTCTTATTGTTAAGTCACAGGTTCTTGGGAGTTTACTAGATCTTACAATAAAAGCAGATTTTGATAAAGTTAGTGGGATCGTGAATACATAAAGCTTCTAAATTAGGAATGGCAGTTTTAGCAAGCTCGGGGTGCTAATCAAGGTAATGGAGAGCTTCTATGATGAATGTGTCCGATATCCTCTCAAGATGAGAATTCATTTCGTGAGCAAGTATTCGCTAAGCAGAAAACAAATCACACAACTGGAATTCAGCATTCTCATCATATGCACTGTTTTGTTGCAGTATGATTTGTAACTTTTCCTTAGGCTAAACACTCTGAATAGGTAGATATTAAAGCCCAGCTAAGAGTTATGGGAATGTCAGACATATAATTCTCAGATTACACCATTCTTCTGTTGGGTTGGGAGAAACATCCTTCTGACATTGACAGAATCTAGTCGACAGCCTCAGGCTACCTTTGCAAATTGGGCAGCGATGGATAAGACCAGAGATTTCTTCAAGGCCTGGCGTATGGCTGAAAATGCCACTGCTGCTGCCAGCCGCTCTGCTATCCACACTGCCTTTCCCAGAACCTCCTGGCTGGAGTCACAGGTGCCTGTCTGCAAGCTTAGCCTCACTAGCAGGTACAGTGTAGGGTTCATCTTGCTGTTACAGATTTAAGTACCCATTCGCCCCCAAGCTCTGACCATCCTAAGCCTCCTGACTCTGCTGACCCTGTGCACATGGCTAGGCCCTGGCCTAGGTCTTCCTGCCTAGTTCTCAAGTTGTCTCCTGAGACTTGACCAGGTCCAACACTTGGCCTTACTCTTGCCAGCCGCCTAGCTGATGACACTCAGTGTTCCTGCATCAGGGCCTGGTGCAGGGCAGACCAAGGTACATGGCATGCAGAGGAAGCTGGATTGTGCAGGCAAAGCACACGGGCAATGAGTAGATGTTGAACCCTGAACAATCTTATCAAGAGGCTGGTAAGAGTGGGGCGAGTGGGAGGCCCTCTGTACCCTCTAACCGGGGCACACTCCAACATCTAAGCACTTCCGCAGTCTTTTCAAGTCTATTCAGCCAGTAAAGCCCACAGCTCAGGTGTCATTGCCTCCCGCTCCCAGAAGGTCCTCTAACTCCTACACGCCACGTACAAAGTCTTACTCTGCTGTAGGATTCTGGAGCATAGTTAACTGTTTGCATGAGGAGAGGAATAACACAACAGAGAAGAATATGGGCTTTGGAGTCAGATGGGATTTTATATCCCTCTTCTAGTAACTTTGTGACCTTAGGCAAGTAACAACTACCCTGGGTCTCGGCCTGCTTATCTTTAAGTGAGGCTTTTGAAAAACTTGCAGAGATGATGCTATGTGTTCATCACACAGTTTTTTCTGAGGCACACAGGAAGACCACATGTATCAGCCTCCTCTGCAGTTGGGTCGGTGCCAGGCCTGACTCTTGAAAATATCCCACATGATCTTTGCACAAGCAATAAATAAAATTTTATTTTTAACCACTGGATATTTGCTACTCCAGCAGAGCACACAGCCTGTCTTTACACAAATAGGTAAGTAAAACACTTAGCATGGCTTGCATTGCATGAAGTAAGGTAATGAGAGCTCAGACTATCGTAGTGGCAGTGGAGCTGTAAAAAAGTGGCGGATTTGCAAATTACTCTGGCAAGAGAACTAACCCGGACCTAGTGATGGGCTACACGTAGATGGTAAGGGAATGGGAAGTGTAAAGAACTACTCCACATTTTTGACTTGAGCTGCTGGATGCCAGGAAGGGCTATGTTCAGAGATGGGGAAATGAAAGAGAAGTTGTGGGAAGGATCAGGAGTCCCATTTTAGACATTAAATCTGAGATGTCAGTAAGACACCCAAGTGAAAAGAAGGAGTTTGGAATTAAATATAAGAGTCTGGGAACAGTTTGAGCTAAAGATGGGAAATTAAAAGTTATCAGCTTATAATTGGTATTGAAAGACATGGAAATAAAGACCCACACCAAGGCCTGAGAAATAAGGTATTCAGAGGTCTGCAAAGAGGGTAAATACTAGTTCTCTTTTCTTATGTCCTTCAAGGAAAGGACAGGAACCATTACTTCTGAATACTGCATCAACTTTTTTGATATTTATATTCTAATTCTATAGTTAAGAAGAAGTACCTCAGACTGCAAAGATTGAGCCCAGTGTATTAACCCATAAATGCTGTTACTGGTTTTAAACCCTGTAAATTCTCGTGTGTCTTCTTGCCATCATAATTATTATACCATGAGTATAATTAACTGTATATGCCTAGAGTTCCTGGATGAACCTCATTTTTATGCCTGCTTGAAAAGAGTGAGACAAAGATAATGATTTTAAAAGATGAGTTCACTTGGGTTTTCTAATTTACAGTAAGAAGAGAACGAAATAATTTTCTTCCTTGTTCATAAGATCACTTTGTTTTGATAGGTTGTTATCTTATAAAAATATGCTTTGAATGATAATTCCATAGATAATTTCATTCCCAGTTCAATGAAGTAAGCATTCACTGAACATCTACTGTAGGCCAGAGGCTTGGCTAAGTAGCAGAGGGGAGGAATGGAATGACAGGCCCAGCTTCCCAGGAGCAGAGCTTTTTTAAAACCAGTTTCCCTGGTCCTGTGTAGCATAATATAGTGAACTTCTGAAATCTTAAATTAAGATAGACATCTTAATGATAACAGCTCTCAATTCTCTTTTAGTAGCTGTGGTGTTCAGAGACTGGGAAGCAGCAGTGCCGCTTGCTGGGTATGTGACCTTGAACAAATCATTTAACCTTGCTGGGCCTCAGTTTCCTCATCTGTATAACTGAATGGCGCACCTACCAGATTATGAGATTTAAATAATGCAGAAATGTCTTCCAAAGAACTGTAAAGCAAAGGGCACAACATATCCAATAACTGTTTCCTACCCTAAAACACAGAGCAGAGATATTTTTTAGACACTCAACAATGACAGCCAAATCCCCAATAAACTTTCTTAACAGCATATTCTTAGTACCTGAGCTAGACCTCCAGCATGTATCAGTGTTATGTCAGGCATCCAGGAGCATCCAGGAACCACTAAGCCATAAAGCGCCATCACAAAGTAAGGGACAGAATAGAACAGATATGCCAGCATCTACATTGAACAGAAAAATAACGTCATCAGTAAATTAATAGTTAATCTGGCCTTATGAAAAGCACATTTTCATCAATTAACATTTTCCCCTTAGAAAACGTTAACTCCTATTTCCTACATGGTATCGCATCTTCCCATTCTTTAAAAAAAAAAAGAAAATTAATTTTAGAAAAATCTCAGGCTTCATAACTACTTGACCTGGATTTTAGCATAAGCAGCAGGATCCTTTAGGTAGGGCTCTTGAAATTGCGTATATAATCGGCAGAGCTCGGCTGGGCAATCCAAAGCAATCTACGAACAAAAATGAATGCATTATAAAGATACAGTCACATCTGGTTCTTAATGTTTGCTGATAAGGCTAAACGTGCCAGGTTTAGTCACAAGCTGCTTTCTATTTAACAAAAGCTATTTTAGAAGCTCATCAGTAAAAAGAAAGAAAATAAATACTCTACAGATTTACTCTGAAGAGATTAAGTAGAGGTTAATAGTGGAGAAGGAAATGGAAACTAATACTCTGTTCTTGGGGAATCTTTCGAGTATTCAGTTTAAATGTCTAGGTTTGGCTAACCAAAGCACAGCTTGCTTTAGGTTATCAGTTTCACTTTTCCTGGGAATAACTCACCAACTATTCCCTGCAGGAAGAAAAGTACATTTCTATACCAAATTCATCTTTACTGTGCTTTGCAAGATTCAAAAATAGCATCCTCCTATCTCCAGTGCCTCACAGAGTAAATGGCCTTTGGGGGCAGTAAAGGATAATGATTTGAAAGTGAGGTCCTCTCTGAAGCCACCTCCTATATCCACTTTGAAAGAGGGCAGAGCAGATTTAGTCATGGCAGAGTAGACTTTAGGCCACAGAACAAAGTGTCTCTCTGGCACATTACTGGGTCCCCTCTGAGTCACCTCCCTCAGGTACCATTCCTTGTGTCCTTAACCATAAATGTTGTCCCACCTAAATAACATGAATACGTCAGTGGCAGAGTTGGTAAAAATGGGCCCCAACCTAAAAGCCCCACCTACCAAGGGTACACACTCACCCATGCACACGTTTTTCTCATGTGCACAGGGGAGTGGAGATGGCTATGCAAGAAAACAGTTGGGGCTCATTTTTATTGTTGCTGTTTTTGTTCTTTTGACTTTAGGAATTACAGCAAACTCAACAAAGAATGTTTCAGTGCTCTGTGGTCTGAGCAAAGCCTATGGCCCTGCTTTCTCCTTTACTTCCCTTCCCCATGCCACTCCTATTAGCCAGCTCTGCTCCAGGAAGTTTCTGATGATCCACAGAGGGAGACAGCTCTTCCCTGACCCAGCTAGCCGCCCCCAAACAATGAATCAGCTGCATCGGTTTACACTTGCCACTCTGCCCCCAACTGCTGTGCAATGCCAGCAGCCTTAGAACAGTAATTGTCATTAAAGCTGAATATAATTACCTGTATAATTCTGGCTGCTCAAATTTATTGCTACTGAGCATAAACCATGAAACCGGGATATTGTGAAGGATCCTTCATCAATAAAAATAGTAAGAGCAATCACTTACTGAGCGCTTATGAGGTATAAGGCCCTCTGCAAGTGTTCGATGTGCCTTATCATTTAATCTTCAAACAGTACTATAAGGTAGGTACTGTTATTTTACAGAGGAAGAAACTGAGGATCAAAGAGGTTAAGTGATTTTTCCAAGGCCACCCAGCTAGTAAATGGCCAGGAGTCTAACACTTTACTCCGTTACCCCTTCCTCAATCCCATCTCCCTACTCCTGAGAACACATGGATGCTCTGTGCCACAGTTTGACTAGTCTTAAGTTACCACCCTTACCAAAGATACTTAAATCAGAAACATCAAAGGAACCAAAAGAATGAGACTAATGGCTAATTTTTCAGGTACAGAGCTTGATCTAAGGACCTGAAGGAGGTGGTATGGAGCAGCCCAGAAGGGACTACCCCTTTGGGAGGAGAGGTCTGGGGTGAGGGTAGGAGAGTGTCAGGAAGCAGGTCCAGGCCTCCAGGCTCTAATGGGAGGTATGTTTTGTTAGTGCACTAGGAAATCTGATTAAAAATATACTTTATGTTATTATGATCTCTTATGCTTACCAAGCCTCTAAACAGGCAAAATCCAGTTGCCAGAAGGAGACACACAACCAACATTAAATCAAATGGTCTTCTCAGCAGGTCTTTCGCTTGGATTTCTTGAATGACCTAAAGTAGAGTTGGTAACTAATGAGCAGGCCCAAGGTGCCAAAGAATAATCTGAGATCTACTGAAACATAGATACAATGATGATGGGTGATAAGAGAATGCTGAAGATTCAAAACCACTAGCCATGTAACAGGAAAATAATTTCTCCCCTCAAGTCTCAGTTCCTCATCCGTGAAATGAGACTGGGCCAGGTGATCTCAAAGGGCCCTTCTGGCTCTATGAGGCCATATTTTTTTTGAAAAAGCATTTTTATGATTATAAATGTAAAATACACTCATTTTTAAAAAATAAACCATTAACCCATCATACTTCTATTAACAGTTGTTATATTTTCCAGTCACATACAGTTATATATATATATACACACATACACATTGTACTACATCTGTATGTATAATATATAATCTACATTTATTTTTTCACAAAATTAGGACTTAATGTATAAACAATTTTGCATTTGTTCTCTTGCCTCTCACTATCTACCTATCAGTACTTTACCACATTATTAAAAATTCTTCTAAAACTTAACATCACATGGAAGTACCATATCTCTGATTATTGGACATTTAGGCATTTTCACTGTTACACTTAATGTGATGATGAGCAACTTTGTACATAAATCTTTGACAGTATCTCTGATGATTGTCTTAGGATAGTGCCCTAGAATTAGAATTACTAGATTAAAAAGTTAAATTTGTTAAGGTTGATAACACTGCCAGGTGGCTTTGCAGAGCGATTCTGAATTTATGTTCCCATCAGCACTGTATGACAATGCCTATTTCTCCCCGGCCATCACTGTGTTTTAACAGTTTTTTTAAATGAACAGTCTATGTGTCTTACAACATGAACGGAATGGTGTTGATACACTGACATGGAGCCGAGCAAGGACCAAGGCTATGGTTACTGTTCGCTTATTTTTTAACAATCACCTCATTCCTCAGAAGGGTGTAAGGGAGTACCAGTTGTCAATGTGCCAAGCTGAGTTTACATAGCATGTGTCTAAATGTTTACAAATGAAGTGTCTGTAAATTAAAATGTATTTTAATGAATTCTATTGTAAGTCTTTTTGTAAAATGAAGAATCGTGTTCTGATTATCTGTAGTAACTCATATTTTCATATATCAATTTTGCTTAAAGGATCTTGCTTAAGGATCTAATACCTATGAAAGGAAGAGAAACTTAGAAAAGTGTCACTAGCTTAGAAATGAAGACCTTAACAGAGTACCTGCCCGGCCAGTATTGTTTCACCTTGACCACCTCGGCTGTGAATGGAAGGGAGGTGTCTCAGAAGACGTCCTGTAGCCAGTCTCCATGTGCCTGGATCTCTTGGTAATCAGACCCTATGGCTGTGTGTGCTACCTGGAACAGCAGTATCTCTCCAGCCTCCCTTTGGGGCAGTAGTGCATAGTTATCACTGAAAGAGGTACCCAGGTGCTCAGACTCCAGGCTGTTAACAACCCCAGACAAACCTCACGCTCCGCACACTAATGCGGAATCTGATGGGAAGAGCCAGTGTAACCTCTGGCACAGGAAGTTCCAAAAAGCATGGCCTGGCCAATCAAAGCAGATCTATTCACGCAGAAACAGACCATTCTGGCCACCATAACTAAGGTGTGAACCAGTGCTGCAGAATCAGCAGTCACACTGATTGAATGCTCCAAAGGCTCCATCCCTGGAGGCATGGTTCAATCCAGTAGCCAGTGGATATGAGTGAGCCCTGTGAGTCTGAGAACAGGTTACATTTAACTTAATAAAATCACCTTTGAGGGATAATTATAATTTTCTGATGGCTGATTATAGATTCTGAAACCAGCCCAGACAGGAAGACAAGTATATGGTATGCTTAAGAAAAAAGCAGGGCAAATGCGTGTTCCATACTTCCCTATTTAAAAGAGAGAAAAAAAGAGAAAGTCAAAAGTATATCCAAACACAACATGTAGAACACCTCCCCGTCTCAAGTCATCTAAAATTTTGATATGGGCCAGACAGTATTTTTAATGAGACCAAAAACAGGTCAATTTAAAATTATTAGGTGTTTATTAACAGGCATGCCCTATCTACAGTACTTTAAAAATAGACAATATAATATCCTGATTTCTTGCATGCATAAATAACTCTTCTACATTAGCTTTCAAGAATCTTAATTTTCAAGTACATTTATCAAGTTCCCATAGTGTATCAAGAGTTATATATAATACAAAGAGTTGTAGGAAATATTTTCACACTGAATGTAGCCACAAACACAATATTTACCCCACTAGATCCTTCTAAAAGTCAGGAAACACTGATACTAGTCTAATTGTTCAGTGTACACTTCTGAAAATTGCTCAAAAGCATTTCTTAAAAGGTGAGATGGAAGGGAAAAGGAGTAATTCTGCAAAACAGCTTTTTTGGTATACTTGGAATTTCTTGGTTCTATTACAACCAAAATAGCTTCCCTATTTAAAAACAATTCCTATTGTTCGAGAAAAGGAAAGTAAACTTTAAGATAAAGTTTCTTACCTACAATGTTTCCTGGCACAAAAACAACAATGCTCATAATAATAGATCCGACCCAATATAGGCCAATGGTTCTATAACTTTCCCTGTAAAGAAAAAAATCCTGACATAAAACATTTGTCTTAGAATACTATTAGTATAAGATGCTCCACAATATTATCTTTGTTCTAACTAGTAAAGTACATAAATCAAAATGTACTGAATCAAGAGTAATAAATCAAATACAAGGAACCCTGGTGATCAAACTGCATTTCCATATGTGATATGCTATAGAACCCTCTTTGTGTCCTTTTGAATAGGAAATTATGCTTGCTACACTGATCTATTAAACCATACCATAGTCATCACTATCAAAGGAGTCCTGCATTTCACTATTATTTATGAAACTCACAGCATGAAAGTAAAAAGAAGGTTCAAAGAAAACTGGATCCATATTTTAAATCATTTAGTAGGATGTTAAGTGGAATTTCCCTGGTGTCACAGGATTTTAGCCAAAGCCCCAGAGATAAGTATAAGTGATACCTACCCCATGTTCTGAAGGAGCTGCTAGACACATACCCCTAATCTTAATAGGCGATGTTGACAAAAAGTGTTTGCAACTGATAACTGACAGTCACCTCCATAAGGGGCCATGAGAAATTCAAAAAGAGATTCTCTGATGGGAAAGAGAAGTGGAGAATACTGTGTGCTTCCTGCCCTGCCCTATCCCCCAAGCCAAATGCATCAGATCCCAAGAGGCCCGTTCACAATGACTGGGATTGTCAGCAGGGGGACAGACCAGAATCTTCCTCCCCAACTGGATGCTAATCGAACCATAGAAACACTGGCCCACTCCTGGCAGCAAGCACAGCCTGGACATTCTCAGAAATACCTGATGTGTTCCCTGGAGCTTGGGAACATTCATGAAGAGATGGGCAGGGGGCCTAGAAAAGTCCAGAAATTAGTTGGAACTGTCCTTGAGTGGATGACTGAGGGCATGGGAGGGGCACAGGACAGTTGGTCAAGCTTAATTTCAACCTGGTGTGGGGCAAAATGCACGGCTTTCTCTAACCTGGAGCCAAGGGGAGGCCTGGGAAGGTAGCTGGGCTTGAGCCATCTTTAAAGGATTCCCCACCCCAAAGGGCGTGCCTTCTGGGTTGCAGAGGCCCCAGCAGAAAGAAGCTGTGCGTGTACCACCATGGGCAGGAGAGTCACACAAATTCAGTCTGAGAGAGCATTGCTCATTTCAGGGATCAGTGTAACGCAGAGGTTCCTTCCTGTGGTAGGGGTCTCCAAGAACCCACACATGTGCCCCACAAGACAGAGCCAGCATATCATAACAGAGGCTACCAATTCCCAGAAAGCAGCAATTGTCGTGTAAGACTGCCCCTCTTCCTTTAACCGCGTGTACATACACACATGCTCCCAGAGGAGCCAGCCGCAGAGCAAGCTGAGAAGGAATAAAGGGACAGACCACGCACCCCAGCCTCAAAGCAGGCCACTAAGCTTCAGGGGTAAGCCTGAACTGGAGGGAAAGACAGCTCTGAACCGAAAGGAGTTTGAAGTTTTGAATTACTATGTGCTGGGCTTTAATTTCTGAAAATGAGACTGCTCTTATAAGAAAACATAATCAGAAAGTGAAGGGGTCTGCCCGAGCTGTCCATCATGGCAGAGGAGAAATCCAAAGGCATATGTTCGAAAGGCAGTGACACAAGGAAAAATAAAGCCATGTCTAACTTGTCTCCACAGACCCTAGATTCATGTCCATGTGTACCTGCCTGTGTATGTGCCTCTATACATCCATTTTCCTTACCTACCCGCCTATCGATTGCTAAGGTGACAAAGGCACACCCACCAGGCGAACTGACTTACTCCCAGGCTATGGCTGCCACCATCACCAGATACATCAGATAATGAGCAGAGCCATCCCAGTAGCAGATCATGTGCCCATAGGCCGTGTTCAGATACGGTTCACCCTAAGGAAAGCATTAAACAGAAGTCCACTTTAAATATGACTCAGACACTTCAACACAGAACACCAGACCTGTATTGAAAGTAAAATAAAGCAGCAGAACATCTTCGTCTGCTAAAATGAAACTATTCTTAATCCCATACAATTACACAATTGGTAGAAATATGAAAATATACATTTACCCTGGAGCCGCCAGAACTAGGGTCTGCCACAGGGGGTGGAATTAGAGAAAGCCTGGCCTATGCTAGGTCAACACAGGTGTGCACAGTGATAGAAAACTGATGGCGTTACAGGAAGTCCTGGCCGCATGACGAACTCACTGAGGCCAAGTCTAATCTGTGACTAAAGGTGTTTGGCTCTGGGCAGCGGGGGTGGCCAGGGAAGACCCTGCTGACCAGAGCCACTGGCTGACCTTCAAAATTCATACTGACCCAGAGGCTTGCTGGGATGAGTGTGAGGAAGGCACGCCTTTCCCCCCGCCTCTGTCCCCATGCGGGCACAGACCGGCAGGCACTACACTCAGAGCTTCACACCCAACCCCTCGTTCAACCTTCCCAACAACACTATGCGATAGACACGATTGACTCCATTTTACAGATGAGCAAACAGAGGTTCGAAGAGGTTACCTGACCTGCCTAAGGTCACACAGCTAATTCCTAGCAGAAACTATACTACCAAGAAGAGCTATACTTCCAAGAAATTTTTAATTTTATAAACACAGATTTATGATGAACGACATTTCCCTTTCCCAGGTGCTTATGTTTCCAGGTGGCTACTGTAAAATCACTGTCAAACTTGACGGGGTTTTTAGTATTATTCTGGCTCCAACTCACTTTCCTTTCTTCTTTCTCCCACATTTGTGATCTCCTGCCTTGTTTCAGATGTTTTCCTAAGATGCCTTAAGTCCTTTCTACAAGGAACAATGCAGATCAACCAGCCCATCAGTCAACCAACCAAGCAGGGGATTCTCTGAAGCTCTGCACTCCCCTAGGGCAAAGACTGCTCTCTCATCTTGCCTCAAAAATCAAATCAAGTGACAATCACAGAGGTGGAGGAAACAACGTGAGTCATACTTCAGTACCCGTGCCTGGCCCACATCTTTTCTCTCGGACGTGCTTTGATTGGATAATACTATCCAAGTTCATGGTTTTAATCATCGATGCCTACACACCTGGCTCTCGGGGCCAGTGCTGACCTCTCCTGGTGGCTTGATGCGCATCTTCAACTGTCTGGTCCGTGGGCCCTTCAAAGTCACCTTTCCTCCTTTAACTCATTGGCTTCCCCGTTCAACCAAGCCCCACCTGGCCTCTCTGTTTTCATGGCGACACCATTCAACTTACCCATGTCAAAACCACAGGGTCGTTGTTCATTCCTTGTTCTCTTATGCAGTCTGTTGGCAAGTCCTATCAATTTTACCTCTATAATGTCACCCCAGGCAATCCTCCCTCTCGTCATGGCCTAGTTCAAGCCCTCAGTGCCCCTCACTGCACCTTTCCCACATGGTGTTCCTACCTCTCTCTTCTCCTTCTGACTCACCACACCACTGCCCTGGCTCTTGACATGTCAACTTTTCTGCTCAAAAACCTGCCAAAGCTGCTGGTGGCTGCAAGACCAAGCCCTACCTCCTCTTATCTGGCAGCCGGGTCCCTGAGCCTAGCCCTGCAGACCCTCCCACAGTTACACCCCAGCCCCCCATCTCATACCCTGTCTCACCACCCTCACCAGCTCAACCTCCAGGCCCTCTTGGCAGCCGCCTCCTTCCTGAAACCTCCCCGCTCTGGACTCAGTGGCCCTGCACTCTCCAGGCTTTCCTTCTGCCTCTTCGCCTGTCCCCTCATAGTCCACTTCAGAGGCTCCTGATCTTCTGACCACGGTCTCCAAAGTTCCACCCTCGGCCCTCTCCTCTCTACCCTCTCCTTTCCTCTCAGACCTTCAGGTACCAACTATACTCTGATGGTCCTTGTATCTCTTCCCCGAGCTCAACAGCTGCGAAGCCCTGCCAGCTGGGACACCTGCCAGGATGTTCTTTACCTACCTGAAACTCCACACATCCCCAGATGAACGCAGCATCATCCCTGCACACGTGTACCCCAGGCTGGCAGTGGGGAGACATATGCTGTTTCTCCTCTCTAAGCCTCTTTTTTTTTTTTTTCTTTTTTGGCCGCGCTGTGCAGCTTGTGGGATCTTAGCTCCCCGACCAGGGCTGGAACCCGCACCCCCTGCAGTGGAAGTGCAGAGTCCTAACCACTGGACCGCCAGGGAAGTCCCTTCTCTCTAAGCCTTACCCACACTGTCTCTTCTCCTTGACATGCCCTCCACCCCCTAGCCTATCTGGAAAACGTTTATCATCCACTGCCACTGCCATTTTTAAAGAAGCCAAGGCCAGCGTCACCAACTCGCTGAGGGTCCCCCGAGTGCTCCCAGAGTCAGTTCTTCCTCAGTGCGTGCTGCGCCTGGCGTGAGCCTCCGTCTCTGTGCCTAGGACCATGCCATCTCACTGCCACATTAGCTCCTGGAGGGAGAAAGCAGGTCTTGTGACCCCCACAGTCTGCTCACCAGACATCTGTGGAACTGCATTTCCCCTTTTGTCCCTCTCCGGTTGAATAACACCAGCGTTCTTCCAAAAGCAGGAATCAGGATGGCATCTCAGCCCTTACTCTCCCCATTGCCCCCAACTCATCCCCAAGATCTACTCATTCCAGCTGCCCAAGTTCTCTGAAGTCTGTCCTTCTCTACTGTCCATGCTTGGCCTCCGTCTGGGCCATCTTCATGCCCTTGCTGGCCCTGCAAAAGCCTCCTGACTGGTGTCCCAGCTCATGACATCGACCCTTCCCGTCAAGCCCATCCTTCTCAGAGCTGACTGACTGCACTGTTCACTGACTTAAAATCTTCCCTCACATGCGGGACAAAATCCAAACTCCCTTAGCTTGCACACAAAGCTCCCCATTATTTGAAACACAGATGAAGACTACACTTCCAGTTCTGCTCCTTATTTCCTGTGTGACCTTAAGTATGTTACTTAACCTCTCTGGGGCTGGATTCATCACACCATAAGATAAGGAAAAAGGACTAGCTCTGTCAGGTTCCAGGTAGGTCTATCATGCTGTGATGGGGGGAGGAGTGCACGTTCATCCTCACAATCAAATGGCTTTATTAACTGCCTCAGTGTTTGGGGCTTTATACATTTAAGACTGATCTGGGCTTTCTTAGAGAGTAGTGTATTAATAACAGTAGATACACAGATACTGGATTCATTTAAAGTAACCTCATTTATATTAAATACAAGTAAAGGGGAAAGGTGGTGGATTGGGTGTGAGGAAGGAGCTGTAAGACCAAACGCCGAGGAGAACTGCCTCCCATGATCCAATCCTAACTTTCCGCTTCACCTTATATGTGACTAAGTGTCCTGTGTCTATGGCAGCAAATGAAATACCGTGTGTCATCCCTGCTTACACTAAACGAAAGGATTTCCATCTCGAGCAATGCTGTTGGGGTCGCAGACCCTTTAGTTCAAGGCTCGTACTCGCTACCGACCCCGTACCTCTCTCAAGTAGTATGTCATGAAGCCATCAATGATCCCGTCCTGTTCCAGTCCTATGATGAGGTTCACCACGCTGGTAAATCCAAAAACTGCGTACACTAGAGCAAAGAAAGCAGGAGTTCAAAAAGCTGTAGCTCAGGGGACGTTGCCTAAGAGCCTGGCATTCGCCAGTAATGATTTCTTTTCATGTTTTCCAGAAGATACTGCAGACGTTGTCAATACGGACTAAAAGAACATACCTCCTGTGCACGCAGCTGGATCTCTGCCCGTGTCGTGGAGCTGGGAGAGGACACCCCCCCCACCCAGGGAGTAGCGAGTGACAAAGTCACCCACTGACTGTCCCAGAGGATTCTACCAGCCTGCCCCACCCATCCTCCACTTCCTACACGTGGCTGCCAGGGCCACATCTGCATCCCACCTGGATAGCGAGAACAAAACCATTAACCAGTGGCCAAGGAAGCACAGAGGTGACCCCCAGGTTTAAAACATGGACTCAAAAGAGATCATTTATCTCAGTGGTTACCAAGCAGTCTGCCTCACGGTGTGTCCAACACACTTGCTTTATCCCACACTGGAGATCCGAAAGACAGACAGTGGCTGATGTGCAAGTGACAGTGGCTTTAAGAAGAAAGGCCAGTGGTTTTTTTAAAAAATGGATACGAGGGCTTCCCTGGTGGCGCAGTGGTTGAGAGTCCGCCTGCCGATGCGGGGGACACGGGTTCGTGCCCCGGTCCGGGAAGATCCCACATGCCACGGAGTGGCTGGGCCCGTGAGCCATGGCCGCTGATCCTCTGCGTCCGGAGCCTGTGCTCCGCAACGGGAGAGGCCACAACAGAGAGAGGCCCGCGTACCGAAAAAAAAAAAAAAAAAAATGGATACAAGATGGAACTGATGAATGTTAAAGAAGGAAAGCCGTAGCATCTTAGAGAATCTCACTAAGGTTGTGAGAATCTCCTCAACGGGCTGAAAACTACCAGCAACAAACAGCTTAGGAATAATACTTTTTAAACAGTGAGTGATCAAATTTAGTGTGTGGCAGTTTGTCAATAAAGCTGCATGTTCAAGTTGTAACACATCGGTGTCAAACTACGTGATGGGCATGGATGGTAGAAAAATCTGATGGTGAATATCAAAACAGCTGTGAAAAAAGAAATGGAGAGGAGAGCGGGGAAGGTTCACTCAGAGAGAAGGGAAGCTGGCCTGGCCCTGAGTCTGCTGCGTTTACATCTTCCCCAGAAGGAGCAGAAGGCCCACGCGCGCCCAGCCCCGTAGACCCTGCCTCCCCGGGCCTCTGTGCAGGCCTCTGGTCCGGATCCTGCTGACAGCGATGAGCCATCAGGTGATCCGCCATGGCGTGTCTCCTAGGAGAGGAAGCCTTCAGCACATGCTTATTCGACTATGCTGCCAACAATCGCCGATGCCAAAAGGAGTGTCAGACGCTGGGTCAGAGATGGCAAGGACACTCTCTGCCCTCCAGTCTGGCCCTGTGGCTGCAGTGACAGACATGAGGACAGAGGGCTGAGAGGGTAGGAGCAAGGGTCCTCCACCCTGAGGAGTTGGGAGAGACATGAGCGCAGCTAAGCGTGGGCTCCACGGAGTGTGGAGGGAGTGGGGGGAAGACGGCAGCAGGAGACCAGTCTGCAGAAGCCAGATCAAAGGCAGGTGGAGTGGGGCCTTGAACTCAGACAGGCCCAGCTCATCTCCTGACTGGCTGTCAGGTCTTAGGTAAGTTACATCATTTCTCTAAGCTTCAGCATTTTTTACATGCAAGTTGGGAGAAATTGTGCAGGTCAGTGCTGTCTCACTAACTGTGACCTTGACCACGTTTCTTAGCACCTCTGAGCCAGATTCTTCATCTGTGCAGGGAGGACATTTGTTGTGAGGATTAAATAAAATGATACTGCTAATGTGCTCAGTCACACCAGGCACACCACAGGTGCTCAGTCAGTGGTGTTTTTATTCCTTTAACATACAAGTGTACTTGCCAGGCCATGGTCTAAGTACTTTACAGCTAGTATCTTATTAAATGTTTGTACCAACCCTCCATGGTAAGTATTGATACTGTTATTTTCCTCATTACACAAATGTGCAAACTGAGGCTCCATATGGCTATGTTCCATGCCAGGTGGAGGGCGCTGCAAACAGCAGGCTGAAGGCAGGAAGCCAGGAAGGAGCTCGTAGAAGAGCCGAGGTCAGAGGTCAGAGCATGGCTGGGGACAGGGGAGAGGAACGGAGGGATGTCCTGCCTGGCTCTGGCAGCGACCTTCCCTCCACCAGGATCCCAGCTGCGACAGGGTGGGGTCCACAGCCTAGGAGAGACTTTAGCTTACAGGAGAACAAAAATACTCCCACCCCTCCTGCTGCTTTACCAGTGGGCTCAGAGTATTCACAACCACAGAGGGAAAGAGACTGAGGCCCGAGTGTTGTGCTCTTAAGTGGACACAAAGTGTTTCCCTCCCATGGAGACGTACCATAGAACAGTGGGTCCCGGGGTGGTTTCCTTTTGACCAGGACACGAGCCAACAGGGCTACCAGGAACAGGATGAGGGCAGCCACCCCTACAATTGTCCAGGAACTGCAACAACCAGAACAGGGAGGTGGTCACTTATCAAAATAAACACACTGGTGCATGGAATTTCCTGGCTATTGAATGCATTCTCTTGCAGCTCTGCCTCTGCCTATCCCTCAAGCACTGGGGAGTTCATGAAGTTTATCCACAGCACTTGGGCCCCTCTGGGCTGCCCCTGTGACTTTCAGGGACCAGAGGTACTAGGTCCTCACTCTTCTGTCATCCTGCCCACCTGGGTGAACCATGTGTCTGAGCGCCCTCGGCTGCTGTCCCGCTGCCTCTGTCCACCTGTTCCGCCAAGCCCTGTTTCCAGTGTCTGACAGGTCTAACCACTGAATCTGCCTCCTCTCTCAGGGCCAACTGGAAACCCTCAGACTGAGCTCCAGGGAACACACAGGAGTCACAACTACATACACCTTCTCGGTGGACAAGCCCACAGGCTGTGTGTATAATCAAAGGGGCCAGAGGACGAGGCCAATCCAAGGAGGGAAGAGCCTAGGCCGGGCCTAAGGCCAGAATGATGCCAGCGCCCCAACACCCAGGAAGCCAAGCCAGCATCCAACCCCATACCCAGGAAGCCAGGGTGAGGCTAGGTTGGGCACAGCCCCTGGTCTTTCTCCTGGGAAAGGGTATGGCACCAAGGAGACTGGGGACCAAAGCCCCTCCTCAGCAGGACAGCACTAGGGCATGAGGCTTGGTGGAGTTAGCAGTCAAGGGACCTGGAGTCTAGTACCTACTCCACCACTCCCTGTGTGACCTTAGGAACATCATGTCATTTCATCATCTGTTTTTTAATTCATTAAAAAACATATTGAGGAAAAATGCATTGCACACCCCTGTGTGCCAGGCACTGTGGATGAAAAAGAGATCCCTGACTACATGGGGGGAACCTATCTCAATAGGCTCTGAGCTCTCTCACCCAGAAGGCTACCTCCAGTCCTAAGAGATGTTCTCTCTCTCACTCCTCCACACCAACAAGGCATCCAGTTCTAGACAAAGCACCACCTGGCCCACTCCATGGCCTGCTACACTCCTCAGTAACCCTTGAGAGCTGCTGCAAGCACCATTCCTTAGCCAAGAGCCCTCCACACCATCACAGAGGACTTTTGGATAACCTTTGCCACATGCCCCGGGACTTCTGGAAAGTATCCTTCACAGCCCACCAATACCTACTAATATCTGAGGGACGAACTTATGCTGAAGTTCACTCCACACACCTACAGCTGGAATGGGTGCTAGGCACCAGTCAGAAATCTGCCCCTAATGTCAGAGAGGTCAGTCAGGAAGTGATCCAACTACTTGCAGGGAGATGGACCCCAAGGAGACTGGCCCCAGGTCCAGGAAAGCTGTGTCCCCAGCACCTGGCCCCAGGACCCACTTAAGAGTAAAGGAGTGGGCTGTGGGCATCAGCAGCGCCCAGATTTCCAAATGCCACCCTAGACCTACAGAATCAGAATACTTCAGGGGTGGGGTATGGGAATGTGCAACCTTTTCCAAGAAACCTGGATGAGTGTGCACAGAAAGTCTGCCTCGGGACCTCTTTTAAGGTGTTCAGGAATTGATGGATGAATGAGGGAGGGAAGGAAAGGAAGAGGAAGAAAGGAAGGAGAAATGGATGGATGGATGGACAGATGGATGGTAGATGGATGGATAGTTGGATGGATGGATGGACGATGGACGGTGGATGGATGGGTGGATGGATGGATGGTGAATCGATGACATAGTTCTATGATAAGAATGAGGATGAAAGAAACAGAGAGAAAGAAAGAGAGGAAGGAAGGAAAGAAGGAAGGAAAGAAAAAAAGAAAGAAAGGGAAAGAGAGAGGAAGGAAGGAAAGAAAGAAATATTTGAAGAAACAATGTTTGAAAAGCATCTTAAACTTGGTGAAAAATCGAAATTTAAAGATTCAAGAAGTTTGACATACAAAAATAGGATAAAATCAAAGTAAAATTTGCTCAGACACTCTAAATTCAAATGCCAAAAAACAAAAAGAGAAAGAAAAAATATTGAAAGCACTCAGAATAAAGTGACATTACATACAGGGGAAAAATTTGAATACTATGGATTTTTCACCAAAAACCAGAAGTGAGAGAGAAAGAAAGAAAGAAAAAGAAAGAAAGAAAGAAAAGAAAGAAAGAGAAAGAGGATGACCATGTCAGTGACCAGGTAAGAGACTGAAATAGGTTTCTGGCAGTACACATCAGTGGATCCTCCAGGCCCCTCCTGTAGGGATGAGACAAAGGAGGAGAGGATGGAAGAGGAAGCTAATGTGGGTCAGGAACATGATGCTGGGCTGAAGCATCCGGTGAAGAGGGAAGAGAACAGGTGTGCGATGTAAGCTGACAGACATTTTAATCACAGCCTGAGACAGGTAGTGGCCAGGAGACAACTCCCATCCCTGCTCCTACCAAGGACCTAGGCTTGCAGCCAGCACCGTCACACAGCTGGTGCTCTTCTGGACTATGAGACAGCAGTGTGAACTGGTTCACGGTGTCCTCTCACACTCTCCACCTCTGGGGGAGGAGCAAAAAATGAAGAGAAACTGGGGCCAACAGATCACCTGTGTCTCCCAGTGACAGCCAAGTGCAGGACCTGCTCAGAACAGGGAGAAATGGGGCTTGGGGTGTGGGGGGAGGGGTAAGGGCTGCCACTAACCCAAGGGTGGAAATGTTGTTAGTCTTGGAATGTGTGTGTGTTTTGGGACAGGGGGCGGGGAGTTACTGATGCCTTTCCATGAACAGACAGCTACTGAGAGGGGTCATGTATGAGTGAGTATAAGTAGAGTGTGTGTGTGTGTGTTTGTGTGTGTGTGTATTTGTGTGTGACAGAGAGAGAGATCCCACCCTTTTCTCACTCCTCAACTTAATTTGATTTTTCTGTTTTTCAGGCTTTCGTAAAAGTTCTGGTGGGAAGGAAGCTTCAACTAAGTCAAGTAACGCAAACTTAACAGGATGCCCACTAGGCACGAGGCCCTGTGCTGGGCAGGACAATACTAAGGGGAGCTATGGCCTGAGAAGGTAAGTTCTGACCACAGGAAAGTAACTCTTGTGGGAAGAGCACAACCCAGCCGGGCTCCGAGGAGGGAGAGATCACATCTGCTTGGAGGGACCTGGAAGAGGAAGAGGTGGCATTTTCCTCTGGGCCATAAAGTCCAGGTGTGGCTTCAACAGTCAGCTACAGGGAGGAAGGCATCCCCATCAGAGGGAACAGTGTGAGCAATGGCAAGGAGGCGGGAAAGTTAAGAAGTGTCCTAGGGGCACAGAACAGTCCAGTGTGGCTGAAGCACCAGCACAGTGGGCTGGGCTGGTGGGCTGAGGCAGAAATGCACAGGGCACTGGGGCGGGAAGGGGACCTCCCGTGGGAGGCTTTGCCATGGGCTGGGCCAGAGAGGGCCAGTGCCAGGGGAACAGGAAGGAGGAAACAGATGCTAGCCCAGCCTGGGGAATTAGGGGGAAGGAGACAGTGGGAGGGCTGGAGGGAAGGAGTGGAGAAAGAAGAGGGAGGAATCAAAGGCTACTGGGATTTTAACCTGCAGGAGGACAGGAAGAATGGTTGGAACCAATTATTCCAAACTCTGCAGGGCTTAGCAATGTGCTCAACAATACACAGCAATACATAATTCACCATGTGTTCAGTAAATGCCATCACCATCCTCCCAGTGGCTGAGGCCAAATTCTCAGTCATCCTCAGATTCTCTCCATGCCATGTGATCCTTCAACAAGCTGCACTGCCCTCCCTCCCAAATATCCCTGCACCCAGCCACATCCCTCTCCCTGAACTGCTCCCTGTTCCCCTACCTGGAAAGCTCTGTCCCCAGATCTTCCTATGGCCACCTCCTGCAGCTCAAGTCACCTCCTCCAAGAAGCCTTCCCTGACCACTAGTCCCCCCCATCACTCTCATGTCGCCCCATTTTCTGTGCTGATGTCTGTCTCAACACATGCCTCCCCAATCTCTTGTGGTTTGTTCATAGCTATTTCCCCAGCACCTGGAACAGTGCCAAGCATAGAATATATACTCAATAAATATTTGCTGAACTGCCCATAATGCCATTTTAGGAGGGCAGGGTCCTCCATGCACTATATTCACAGACATGTGACATTCACTGCCCAGAGATGCTTCTTCCAGGAGTTGTGCCCCAAGACTGGGTCAGACCAAGGGCTGTCATCGCCCATGCCTAGGGAGCACTCAGTATGGATGGGTGCCATCTGGATAAGGCTGTCAGCAAGTGGTGGCCCCAGGAACAAGAGAGGAGCAAGTCACCGCCCTGTGGGCAGACACTTCTCTACAGCCTGAAGGTCTGGAGGGGGTTTGCAGCGTACAGACTGATGCAATTTCCTTAGCACCAACTGCTGTGGGAAACATAACAGGTTTACTTCCTCTTCCCCGCAGATAGCAAGAAACATCAGCAGGCCCAGAGGTCTGGCACCTTTCCCACTGCTGGAGCAGGCTGGCTGCTGACTGGTGCCCGTTGCTTGGCCAGGGATCCCTCACAGAGGAGAGGCAGGGCTTTGAACCAAATCCATATTTGGCCTCCTTCAGCCCCACCCATTTCCTTAGCATGGAACTGCCCTGCCTCTCTGCCTGGCTGCCCATCCTACACAACACTGCGCCCTCCCTTACGGCTTTTTGGATCCCGACAATAGGATGCAAATATAGGCCATTTGACAGGAGGACTGAGGCCGGGCCACACGGTTAGTGCCAAAGCCAGGCCTAGAACCCAGGTCTTTGCCTGTTCGTTCTGGGCTATTTCTGCTAGTCATTCACAACAGTTTCTAAAATTAATACGAAATGACAAGTATGCGTGTGTCCATACATGGAAACGTTCCTGAGAAATGCGAAACGAACAAGGCACAGCCTGAGATAAGACCAAGCTCCAAGTTGTCGGTGTGTGTACCGCCCCACCCCTGACCCTGGGCACTTCAAGGGCAGGGGCATTGCCTTATTGACCTCTGTAACCCCGGATACCTGGCACGGGGCGGGCACAGAGCGGACGCCCAGCACTTGCCCCCAGAATTGCGCCGAATATCAGGGATGCCAGCCTAAGCGAGGACCCCGGCCCGCACGACTCCGGGCGCCTCCCCTCCTCCGGCCGCCCGCGGGGAGCCCTGAAGGCCGGCGAACCGCTGCCCTGCAGTTTGCGGCTCGGCCCCCTCTGAAAAGTTGCTGGGGCTCTTGACGCGCCGACCCCCGCCGCGCGCACCCACTCACTCGTGCTGGGCCGCCAGGTGGTTGAAGACGTAGGTGACCGGGATGGCCGAGAGGGACAGCACGAAGACCCCTGTGGCCGCCGAGGCACTCATCGCCGCCGCCGCGCCGCTTGCCCTTCACCGCATCCCGCGCGGGCGCCCCGCCCCAGCTTCCGGCTGCGCCCGCGCCCCTCGGCCGCGCCCTTCAAGGCGCCCCGCCCAGCGCGCCCCCCGCGCTGCGCCCTCAGCAGCGCCCCCTCGGCGCGCCCGCCCGCAGCCGCCTGGTAAGCAGGGCAGGTGCACAGGCCCGGGAGGCCCCCTGCCGTCCTCCAACCCAGGGCTGCTGGGGCTCCACCGCGAGCGCCGGGCGGCGCCGAGGAGCGGCGACAGACCCCTGCCCGGGGACAGGTGTCCCCGCAGGCGCGCGCTCTGCGGGAAGGCGGCGGACCGGGAGGTGGGCGCGGGGCCCCGGCCCTGGGCGCAGCCGGGAGCTTGTCATCGACGAGAGAGGCTCTGGAGAGTGTCTGGGCCGAACTGCGGGCAGGCAGAGGGTGGAGCCAGACCCGGGGGTGTCAGAGCGGGAAGAGCCCGCGAGATCATCCACGTGGGGAAACCTCGGGCCGGGGATAGGAAGGGATAAATGATCCCGAAACCTTGGAACCTCTCCACCGGAGCAGCCAACAGCCGGCAGCGAGCAGTGCTCCTACGCCGAGTCCGAATTCCGTTTTGAACCCGGTCTGCTCACTCACAAGATGTTGACCTTGGTCAAGTACTTAACCTCTCTGTGTCTTTTCCCTTCTCTACCAAATGGGAATAACCCACGTCAGTGTGATTGTGGGATTCACTGAGTTAATAGGCATGAAGTGCGTGCCCAGTACTGCTCAGTACACTGCTATCACCTGCAATTCCCATTTTTACTTGGAGTTGACACTCCAAGGAATACGATGATTTAAGAGACTAGAACGCTATTCATTTCTATTACAGGTAGCGTTCCTGGAAGCCAGCTTACCACCAGCCAGCCTGCCCTAGGCCATACAGAGTACAAGGAAACCAAGGACTCTGCCCTCACACTGCTGTCAGACAGACGCCTACTCATTACAGAGAATAATGTGGGCCAAGTCTGTCCTGGCTGCTTGACCATGCTGCGGGGAGGCCTCAGACAGCCCCTGTGACAGAGCCTGGAGTCCTCTACTGGCTGGGAAAGGGAAGGGAAGTGAGTTTCAGACAGAGGACAGCTCAAGCAACCAAGGGAAGTACATGTACTTAGTGACCTTACACCTGCTAACGAGCTGAAGACACCAGCAGCTCGTTTTAGAGATGAGAGAAAAGAGTGGCAAAGAGGCTCTGAGCTGCCCCAGGACCACTCAACTTTTCAAAAGCCAGCTTTCCCAATCCCCTATCCCAGCGCTTCTTAGAAGCTTCTCAAACTCTGAGGACATAATGATAAAGCCTTGGCCCAAACTGTGACAAAGCTTCCCCAAGTGATGTTCTTACCTGTGACCTGGACATCATCCTCTTCCACAGCTACTCCTAACCTTTACCAGCTCCTTAAACTGTTTCCTCCTCCCCGAGGACAAATACCTCGTCGGAGACCCCTTCTCTCCTCCCAGCCAGTCTCCCAGGCCAGCCCAACCCCTCCATCACCAGCCAAACCTTGCCGAATCAATCTTGCCTTCTCTCTTATACCGTGAACCCCTCTAGCCACCCTGGGTCCTTCCCCTCAACCTAGACACATGCTCGTGTATGATCCAGTTTAGAAAAGTGCTCCCTGGACCTGTGTGTCCTCTCCATTTGCCATCTTCTCTCTTTCCTTTCCCATCCATGCTGGGTTGTTGTTGTTATTGTTGTTGTTTTTATCCCTTTTAAAACTTTTTTTTTCACATCTTTATTGGAGTATAATTGCTTTACAATGGTGTGTTAGTTTCTGCTTTATAACAGTGAATCAGCTATACATATACATATATCCCCATATCTCCCTCCCTCTTGTGTCTCCCTCCCACCCTCCCTATCCCACCCCTCTAGGTGGACGCAAAGCACTGAGCTGATCTCCTTGTGCTATGCGGCTGCTTCCCACCAGCTATCCATTTTACATTTGGTAGTGTATATATGTCCATGCCACTCTCTCACTTCGTCCCATCCATGCTGGGTTTTAATGACCGTGTCTGTGCTAATAGATCCCATTTTATCATTCCTAGCACTGATGTCTCCCCTCAGCACTGCTCCCTGGCATTCCACAGGCACCTCACCCTCAACATGGCCAAAATGAAATTCCTCGTCTGCCGCAAGACCACTCCAGCTTTATCTCATCGTGGCACCACCATTCACCTGGTGATCCAGAAAACTGGCAGTCCACATTGGTTCTGGCCAATCCTGAACTCCTATGATTACCACAGTCCTCCTGTTACTTCCCAAATATCTCACAAGTCTGTCTCCCTCTCTGTACCATTGCTGTGTCAGTTCAGGTCTCTACTATCTTCCATGAGCCAGCCTCCTCCCCTGTCTCCCTGCCTCTGACCTCACCTGCTCTAGAAGACCTTACCTGGCCGCCCTCCTGTGCCTCCCCCACCCTCTCTATCAAGTACCCTGCTTTGCTTTCTTCATAGTACTTTACTTATACTGTCCAAAATTATCTTGTTTACACATCTGCTTCCTGTTCTGTGTCCCTCTCTCCATTACGATATAAGCTCCCTGAGGTCAGGAACCTTATCTATCTTGTTTACCATTCTATTTCCATCACCTAGACTAACACCTGTATGGAGCAGGTACTCGAGAAATATTTGTTCACAGAATGAACGCTCTAGATCCTCATTGTCTGACGGAAATATAATGCAAGCCACAAATATGAACCGCATATGTAGTTTTAAATTTTCTAGTAACCACATTAGAAAAGTAAAAAGACAGAGGTGAAATTAATTTTAATAATATATTTTATTTAACACGATATGTCCAAAAGATGATCATTTCAATGGTCATCAATGTCAAAGGTGTTAATGGGAAACTTTACATTCTTTTTTTTTAATACTAAGGCTTTGCAATTTTGTGTGTATTTTACAATATATCTCATTTCAGGCTAGTCACATTTCAAGTGCTTAACAGCTACCTGTGGCCGGTGGCTTCTGTATTGGACTTCACAGTTCTATATGTATTCCTCCTATCTTATCAAGCTGGCTTCGGTTATGCTCTCTGCTACTTTAGGAATGGGTGTGGCAATTAAATCACTAACAAGAGGACTCAAACATCCTCAGAGAGTCTACCATGTTTCCAGCATTGTTCTAAGAAGCGGTCACACAAAGATGAATCACAAACACATTTCGCCCCCAAAGACCACGGTCTAGTGTGAGAAAAACACATGTAAACAATTAGCATGCAAGGTGATAAAAGATTTATGTACAAATTGCTGTTGGAATCACCAATCTTGTCTGAAGGAGTCAAGAAAAGCTTCAGAGAGGAGTTGAGGCTTTAGACCAGCCTTGCAGAACAAGTAGAAGCTGGACAAGCAGGCAAGGACTAGTGGGGTTTTCCAGAAAATGGAAACAACACATGTGAAAGGCAGAAATGTATGAGAGAGCATGTCAGTCAATGAACTTCAAGCTGTTTGCTCTGGTTGGAAACACTCGTGCATGAGGGGGGCTGGCGGGAAGTGGCAATGGAGAGGTGATCGGGGACTCAGTCTCAGAAAACCTCAAGGGCAGGGAGCATTTAAGATTTATGAGTAGGAGGAGAGGCTGACTTAATAAGAGTCACTTTTTTGGAGGTGGGGGGGCCTGCCACGAGGCTTGTGGGATCTTTGTTCCCCGACCAGGGATTGAACCCTGGGCTGCGGTAGAGAAAGAACGGAGTCCGAACCACTGGCCTGCAGGGGAATTCCCCAGAGTAGCATCTTCAAAGATCTGCCTGGCAGCTGATGTGGACCATGGTTTAGAAAGAGGAGAGGTAGGAGGCAGGAAGTCCAGTTAGGAGGCTTATCCTAGCCAGAGGTGCTGAGGACTTGAACCAAAGTGATGGCAATGAGAAGGAAGAGAAGGAGGCAGATGTGAAAGATCTGGATAGGAATTGTAAGAGGAGAGAGCTGGGAGAAGGAGGCTTGAGGATGAGTTTGGTTTTGGATATGTTGGGTTTCCAGTACCCATGGGGCTCCCTGGAGGAGCCGTCCCATAGGCAGTTGGGGATACTGGTCTTTGGCACCAAGAGAAGCACAGGCTGCAGATACAGATTTGAGGATCACCAGCCTAGAGGTGTGGCTTAAAAATCATGGAAATGAATTCAATGTCCAGGAAGAGGGTAGAGTCAAAGAGAATGGTAACAGAGGCCACCTGAGAGGGGCTGGTGAGCATTTCCATTAGCAGAGCAGCCCAAGGGCATCTGAACTCAATGGCAGAAGCATCCAACATCCCACACCTGTGAGCTGCTCCCTAGGAGTCTGCAAGGGACCCAAGGGCCATGGCAAAGCTTTGGGGTACTTTGGTATACATGTTGGAGATTATATTATTTTGTTGACAACAATTTGTCTTAATGCTGAAAATATGAGTGGTCAGAATGCTTGTAGTGGTGAAGACTATTTGATAGGAACCCTCCCCACATGTCTGGGGAGGGCACAAACCCAGTGAATATAATCTCATTCTCCAGCACTGCAGTACTCTGTAAATTATAAAGGAATTCCATTAACATTATCCTATAATCTTCACAGCAGTTCTCTGAAGAATATGGAGCCATTTATGGATGAAGAAACTGGGGCTCAAAGAGGTGAGGCAACTTGCCCAAGGTCAAAGGGCTAAGAGAGGGTGCACTTAAATTCAGATTTGCTGACTTTAAGTCACTATACCCATGATGCCACAGCTGACCAGCAGCAAAGCACCACATCGGGCACCTTAGAAATGGTGGGTGGACACCCTGCAGATTTGGCCAGTTGACTCATTGCTTTAGGAGGCTGAGTTCTGGAGTTCTGCTCTATGCAAATCAGTAATTATTAAGTTGCCCCTTCTCTTGCAAAAGGGTTGGGTATGACTTAAAATAAAAGGCATTCAGACAATAAATTTGTTTTTTGATTTTCGGTTTTTGTTTTTTTAGGACCATCCATCTTGCAAGCCATGAAGGCTAATTTTGTAGCTGTGAAATTTGACTCCAAGCTGCCTGGAAGCAAAAATAGACACACGGAGGTCAGTACTCTGCCCATTCCCTGATGAGACAGACAGTTTTGGGTGTATTGGTTCAAAAAGATTGACGAATCTGGAATTACACGGAAGGGCCCCTGACCATGTCTGCTTCTGCCATGGAGGGGAAGTGAAAGCAAAACATCAGAGAACCTGGTCACATAGGAAGTAGGAACTAAGAAAAAATACTACTGGGCAGGAACTGAGGGAGCACAGTGAGGCTGTTCTGGAAGAGTGAAGAAGTCAGCCCTGTGTTCACTCGTTAGCACCCAGCCCCAGTGCCGTCTTCCCCTTTCACATGCTTCAGTTGTCCACTATTTTTCTTTCTTCCTTCCTTTTTTCTTTCTTTTTTTTCTTATTGAAGTATAGTTGATTTGCAACATTGTGTTACTTTCAGGTGTACAGCATAGTGATTCAGTAGTTTTTGCAGATTCTTTTCCATTACAGGTTATTACAAGATACCGGGTACAGTCCCCTGTGCTATACAGTAGGTCCTTGTTGCTTATCTATTTTATGTATAGTAGTTTGTATCTGTTAATGCCATACCTTTAATTTGTCTCTCCCCCTCTCCCCTCTTCCCTCTCCCCTTTTTTTCCCATTTTTTTATCCTTCCGATAAAAGTTGTGATCGTGTTCTTTGGAAAGGCTGAACACTCTAGACAAACGTAAAAGGGACAAACAGATTGCTCTGTGGGGTGTATAGAGACAGAAAAAAAGTGACCTGAGAGTGACCAGGGCAAAGGGGGTGTATCTTAGTGGGTACATTACTAGGGTCTTGTCCCAAGAAGGGACCAGAGAGTGACCAGTCCACTCAAAGAAACATTAAGTTATCCTAAACACTAAGTCACTGGGTTTAAACACTGGGTTTGTCTTTGGCCACAAGTGCCCTGACTGTCTTAATATGCTACAATGATTAACATGGATATTTTGGGGTAGTGCCAGGCATAGAGCAGATGCTCAATAAATGCTAACTGAAGGGAGAGGTAAATTTAGTATGTAAAATGTTTGTCAAAAAGTCTTGTGCATTTGCTAGATGAGATCTGCACCATTGCCCTGGGTTTCCTAGCAATCATAGCAAAGAGGGAAACAATAATGTTAAACAGTCACAGTGTCTGTAAGATAAAAACAGATCATAGGCTCAGAAGAACTCTCTCATGGCTCCTCTTAAAGGGAACACCATGTCATATAGTATGTCCTCAGCAACATTCCTACAATAAATATAGAAATCTAATTCTGAACAGTTGTCTCTCAGTATGTCTTCAGTGCAGGTGGCTGGCATATTGCCAAGAGTCACTCAGTGCAAAGGAGCCAAAATAATTCCTCACAGATAAGCAACTCTCAGAAGGTTTGGTTTGGTTCAGTGATAAATTTTAAGCTATCTGGGGGCAGAGGCAGAAATACCTTCCTAGCAAGCACACCACCACTTCCAGTCCAAGCGCAGAGCACCAGTGGGTTTCATTGATCATTCACCAATGATCAATGAAACCTTCTCCCATGGAGATTGGACATCACCAATAGGCTTCTTCTCACTTGCCAACTTAAATCAATCTGCCAGCTCTGATCAAAGGGTATTCATGAATATCCTTCAGGCGATGTTCTGTGAATATTATTTCATATAGTAACATTTTAATACAAATGAAGCAACAGAGAGTTTGAAATTACAGTGGCTGGCAAGAGAGAAAAAACATTCTGAGTGGATAAGTAAGGACAGAGCATTATGGTTTGACAGGCAAACAAATGGAGGGTAATTTGACACTCTTGCATGAAAAGGATGAGCATGGGACAAACAAACCTGAGGTTGCTGCATTGTTCAGACGCTCCTGAGGTATAACAAAAAAGACCTCACATGTCAGGGTTTGGGTTAGACAGAACCCATTGGAGGGGAGGTTGAGGGACTTCCTTGACATTTACTTTTCCCCTCTAGATACCTTTTCAACCTCTGATTCAAGAGTTAACGTAGTAAAAGTAGTTAACATAAGAATAGTTAACATAATTAACTGGCCAATAAATACATTTTTAAAAAAGACTAAGCAATACAGTGCTTGAAATAGGAAAGAGTACTCCTAGTAGACCTGAAATCTGAAGGATACATAGAAGATTGTGGTAGCTGTTACTTTGCTGGTGTCCTGAACCACACTTCTCAGTATTTGTGCCCTTTGTAGTTCCCTACCACACTGACTCTGGACTTAGCAGGTGGCTAGCTTGCTCTGGCCCATGGGACATTAGGAAGCATAATTTAAACAAAAGCTTATAAGAGCTTGCCCATTAGAGTCTGTCCTCTTATGGTGCTCCTTCTTGGAACCCAGCCACCATGCTGTAAGGAGGCCCAAGCAGCCATGTGGAAAGGCCAACACGGAGAAGAACCAAGGCCCCTGGCTGACAGCCCAAGCTGAGATCCCAGCCAGCAGCCAGCACCAAACATGGAAGAAGGTTAGTTTTGACTTCCCAGCCATCCCAACATCAACACCACATAAAGCAAAAGAACTGCATGGTCAACCCACAGAATCATGAAAAATGAGACATTTTTGATGCTTTAAGCCATTAAAGTTTGAGGTGGTTTATTATGCAGTCATGGATAACGGAAAAATAGGAAGCAGTAGTGGAGAAAGAACAGAGGCAATTTAAACCTGAGACAACAAAATTCTTCCCAAGGGAGATAAGGAGCAGGTCCAAGTTCAGAGTCAATAAATGCAGAGTAGGGGGGGTTTGGACAAGCATTGAGGAACAGTATTGTGGACAGCTCAGATAGTCAGCCCTTCCTTCTCTCCTGGCACGAAAATGTAATAGCTGAAAGCAATGGCATTCTCCCTCATCATTAATCAAATAACCTGCTCTCTAAAGAAAGAGGGAAATCTGTTTAGAAGATGTCTGAGGGGGCCAGTAGGAGGGCCTGAGAATTAAGCAGAGCCCAGTTAGAAATTCTAAAGGGCTCTGCCCCCAGAACAAAACCCACTTGGACAACCGTGAGGGTCTCTAACTTGACTACTTCCCTCTTATCCTGGTACCCTAAAAATGTGTCTATCTTCTGAAACCCCACATGCATAGAACTCTCAGACAATTCTGTCAGCCAGGGGAGAGGCCTGACAGGGACCAACAAATCTGCCAAGATGTTCAGGAAAGCTACCCACACTGCTTAACATAGTCCTTTATTCATAACTATAAGCAGAAAACCAAGGTTGCTAAATATATTAGGAAAATCAGCAGCATGAAAGAGAAGGCCCAGGTTGAACCAATAGAAAAACTGACCTTGGTGGAAACAGAGACAATTTAAGAAAGAAGAGAGAACTTTATAAAAATTGCAATTAACATCCTCAGAGAAATGAGAGAAGGCATTGCAGTTGAGAAATGGTCAGGAGTGGCTAACAGAAAGGAACAAAGAACAAGAAAAAGTTCTAGGAAATTAAAAATGGGATTGCAGTAGGGAAAATTCAATTCATGGGCTGAAATAATAATTTGGACACAGCTAAAGACCAAGCAGTTAATCTACAATCAAGGAATCTCACATAATATAGAGCAAGAAAAATAAAGAGGCAGAAAATATAAGAGCATGGAGCAGGGACCCAGGAGGTCCTGCACCTATCTTATTAGGAAAGAATGGAGAAAATAGAGGAGAGAAAATAGCGAAGAAGTAACAGAACAATATCTTCTTAAGCTCAAGAAATACACAAGTCTTCAATACTGAAAAAGCCCACTGAACAAAATTAAAGAAAAAAGACTAAGCTCTCCCCACCAGCATTCCCAGAACCCTTTACACTGATCTACTCATTCCTTTTTCCCATAGCATATTTCACCTGCTGGCATACTATGTAATTTTCTTATCCATGCATAAGAAATATGCCTATTATTTTCAGCCTGTCTCCCTTGCTAAATTGTCAGCTCCAGGAGGGCGGGAATCTTTGCCTGATTTGTTCATTGTCCAGTGAACCTAGCACCTTGAACAGTGCCTGGCCTTTAGCAGGCATCAGTAAATATTTGTTGAATTGAATTAAAATCTAGATAGACATCCTGGTAAAATTTTATAATTGTACATGTAAACAGGAAATCCTAAAATCTTTGGGATTTCCTGCTAAAGAACAAAACACAGAACTGTCATCTAACATTAACAACATTGAATCCTGGAAAACAGAGTAGTATCTTCACAGTTAGCAAGGAAACCAGTCTTGGACCTAGAATTCTAAACCCTGCCACTCTGCCAGTAATTTGTGAAGGCAGTAATAAGGCATTTTCAGATATGTAAGAACATTTACTATCCATGCATCCTAGATGACAGATTATGCCAGTATATTTTCCAGCAAAATTTTTTAAAAAGTTCAAGAAAAGACAGCATGGAATACAAGAAACTGAAACCCCAAGGAAGTGAAAAAAGCCAGCAAGAAATCAAAAGAATTGATCACGTTGGGATGCTTGAATGGATCTCCCTGGACCAACAATGTTTAAATGACATGAGGATTTACATTTATTAATATTCTCTGGCTCCAATCACACGAATTGTTTCTTTAGTGACTAATATTTACATGTCACAAAACTATGCTATTTAAAAGTTTTCTAGGGACTTCCCTGGCGGTGCAGTGGTTGAGACTCCACGCTTCCACTACAGAGAGCATGGGTTCGATCCTTGGTCGGGGAACTGAGATCCTTGGTGCAGACAAAAAAAAAAAAAGTTTTCCATTTTTGAAATAACTGGAAAACAGAGTTACAAAACAAAATGTAAATATTGTAAAACTTTACCCTGTAAGAATCACAGCTACAAAAATTGAGAGGGGCTGACAGAGAAGAAGGTGTTTCAAACCCTTTTTTTTTAATAAAATTGAAATTGAAATCCCCTTCCCAGTCCCATTCCTCTCCCTCCATCTCCAGAAGTAATCACTTCCCTGTAACTGGGGCATATCCAGTCTTTATTTATATATGTCTCTATACATGTAAACAATATATAGTTATTTTATAAAATTTACATAAATGATAATATTCTTATTTTTTTCACTTAACATTGAGTTTTTGAAATCCACTGATTTCTATACACTTGTTCATTCATTTTCACTGCTAGAGCATTCTACTGTATGACCATAGCACCATTTATTTTTCATTCCTCTGCTAATAGATCGCAGAATTGTTTTTAATTTTTCACTTCTATAAACAATGCTGTAATGAACATCCTGTGATTCTCTCCTGTGCACACATCAAGAGTTTCTCCAGGTGGCAATACTTAAACACAAAACGGCCAAGGTCAAGGTGTGCATGTTGTTTGGAGCTTCTTTACACTTGTTCAGTCCAGGGTCAGTTTCCTGCAAGTTTCTTCACTGACCTGATGGGCTTTGAAAGCAAAGGCCCTTCCCAAGAGTCAGTGAGCTTGGCTCTAATCCAGAAGTTCTCAAAGTTGTCTCCAGTCTACCCTCTGAGAAACACTGTCCTAATCCACGGCTGGAGACAGATAGTATCTTCAAACCCAAATCAGATGTCAGGAAAAGATGCAATTGATCATAAGAAGAATCAGATGGGAAAGGTCAATAATTTCCCCCAGAATATTCTGGTAGAAGAAATTCAGATCTCAAACAATGGTATAGAATGGCTACAGTTTTACAAGGGAGAGCTTCCCCCACTACTCTGAGCTCAGGACATGACCTGTGTTCTTTGTCTTTAGGCCCTTTTGTGGTGGGACATTTTTTGCTAGTTTACCCTTTCATCACAGGTTATGTCTCCTTTAAAAGTCCCAGCTCTCTGCAGGATGTCAGTTTCAATGTTCTGCATCCAGTGAACTCAAAGCCAGGTCTCCTAGACTAGTGTAGACATAAAAACCAAGTTTCCAGGTTATTGAAATGACAACCTCCCTGGAGCTGTAGGCACTGCATTTCTCTCTGACTCCAGGCCCCAGACTTTAGTTTTAGCCTCTGGGAATTTCACTTACTTTCTTGCAGTCCAGGCTACATGTTTAAGTGCTCCTGTTATATTGTATCAAGCATTTAGGTGTTTTTATTATTTATTTATTTATTTATCTGGCTGTGCTGGGTCTTTAGTTGAGGCATGCAGGATCTTCACTGCCACATGAGGGATCTTTAGTTGTGGCATGCGGGATCTAGTTCCTTGACCAGGGATCGAACTTGGGCCCCCTGCATTGGGAGCATAGTCTTAACTGCTGGACCACCAGGGAAGTCCTCCCATTTAGGTGTTTTTAAGCAGGAAAGTTTTCAGATTATCTAGTCCAGATAGCTCAGGACTTTAACTCAAAAAAAGTAAACTCTCAAGCAAGAGGTGAAAATAAAAAGGCATTTTCAGAAATGCAAAGTCTCAAGAAATCTACCTTCCTTGAGCCTTTTCTCAGAAAGCTACTGGAGAATGTGATCCACTGATACAAGGGAGTATACAATATAGAAGAAGATGTGGGATTCAGGAAACAGGAGCTCCAGCCCATGAACGAGGCTGAGGGATCCCCCAGGAAGATGGGGTGACAGCTGTGCAGGAGCAGGCCTGGAGAACAAGCAGTCCAGTTTAGGGCAGAATGGAGGCAACTCCAGGAGAACTGTCTTTAGAAAAAGATGTAACTATTAGGTTACCTACTATGTTTGAAGGTATTAAGATATGAAAAACTCCAGAGACTTTGAAGTAGTGAAAGGAAATAGAAAACTAAGCAAACGGCCTCATCTTCTATAGTAGAAAGTCGATAGATAACATCCAAACCTGAAAAAAATCAAGAAATTCCAGTGTAAACATGTTATTTAGAAATATGGGGCAAAAACAGGCATTAGAAGATGTTGCCTTCAGGGGCAGAATTCAGGGATGGGGAAAAGAAGGGAAAGGGATTCTGGTTTTCGTTTCAAGCCACATACATCTATTTTTATTAAACAGATGTATAACTTTGATAAAAAAATAAATAAGTCAATAAAATAAGTATGATGGCATAATGCACAACATTAATACCATTTTTGAGCTTTGCATCAAGATCCAAAACAGGTGTCTTTGCGTAAGTATTCAAGAGATTAGTCAGTTTTCCCAAGGCAGTTCTTTTTTTTAAGGCTGCACTGCGAAGCATGTGGGATCTTAGTTCCCCGAACAGGGATTGAACCCTTGCCCCCTGCAGTGAAAGCATGGAGTCCTAACCACTGGACTGCCAGGGAATTCCTCCAAAGGCAGTTCTTAGTTCTTTGATATTCAAATCACCTTCTTTGAAGAACTTAACACATTTTTATCCTTGTCTATTATTTACTTCATTTGTTAACTGGTTTTATAATCAAATTTTCATTTGTGAATAAGCCATTCTCCAACATCCCTTTAATCAACTTCATGAAATTCTGCAACCCCACAATCCTGGAAAGGATGACTGACTACTAAAAAAAGCCATTGACTCAATGGCAGAGGTAAACTCTGGCTAGTCCAGTGGGGACTGATTTCCTTATTGACTGGTTTGTTAGTGAATATGTTGGAAGGCTGTTGACTTCTGCTACTTAACATAAACTCAAACGGTGGGGTCTTGACTAATGAATACTCAGACAATAAGAATTTTGTTTACGGTAAAACTGACTGTCCCAGCTGTCATATTCACTCCTCACTCATTGGTTCACCACCTGCTTGATGTCTAGCGTAGAAAGGAAATGACATAAAGGCAGGAAGCAGAAAGGAGAAGTGGGAAGGAGTTACAGAATGAGGACTAAAGAAGCTGTATATTTTATAATCAGCCTCCAAGTACTGGAGAGCTCATTGAATTCCCTATCCAAACAATCACATTTAAAACATTCATTCAATACACATTTATTTATTGAATAAAGATGATGTACCACATATTCTACTAGGCACTGTGGTTATAAAAACGGAAAGTGTAAATAAGTGACCAACCCATTCACAATCTACAGAGGACTCAGACCTATAAAAAAATGATCACAGTCACAGCTGTATTTGAGAAGGACAATAATAATAAAGATGAAAGGTGCCCCAGGGAAGGAATCATTAATTCAACCAAAGCGTCTCAGAGGAAGTAATCTCTGAAGGACCAAGGCAGAGAGGGCATTTCAGAAAGAAGTTATCTACCACATATGGAATGGAATGGAGGCTAAAATACCATAGCACGATCTAGGAAGTGCCAGCCTCCTTGGGGTACCCCCGGGGTAGAAGAACGAGTGAAACTTTTAAGATGGAGAGGGACATGTTCAGGTTGGCCATTTTAGAAGATTATTCTAGTAGGTGTGCAGGGTTTGAGGTGAAGGGGAATGAAACAGGAGGCAAAGGGATAAGAGGAGCAGTAATCCAAGCAAGAAAAACGAAGGCGTCGGGCTTCCCTGGTGGCGCAGTGGTTAAGAATCCGCCTGCCAATGCAGGGGACATGGGCCTGAGCCCTGGTCCGGGAAGATCCCACATGCCGTGGAGCAACAAAGCCTGTGCACCACAACTACTGAACCTGTGCTCTAGAGCCCGCAAGCCACAACTGCTGAGCCCGTGTGCCACAACTGCTGAAGTCCGCACGCCTAGAGCCTGTGCTCCCCAGCAAGAGAAGCAACCGCAATGAGAAGGCTGTGCACCGCAACAAAGAGTAGCCCCCTCTTGCCGCAACTAGAGAAAGCCTGAGCACAGCAACGAAGACCCAACACAGCCCAAAACAAAAACAAACAAACAAACAAATAAATAAATAAATAACAAAGAAACAAAGGCGTCTTGAACCAGGGCAGCTACAGTGAGAGTAGAAAGGAGAGACTAATTAGGAATACAATCTACAGAGCTTGGTGATTAACCGGATGTGAGAGGCATGAAGGAGAAAAGAATTTAGGAGTGGCAGCTAGCTGGGGAGAAGGAAACGGACAGGGAACTCAGGGGATGAAGGTACACTGAGATATATGGAAACCTATGGTGGTTTTTCTCAGAGGCCTGGAGACAGGGTCCTCCTTCCTTGTGATTGTTGCTGCCCAAATAATATCAAATTTTATAAACTAAGAAAGAAAGAACACAACTGTGTTGCATTCTGTATGTTGTGATCTGTTGAAACAAGAGGCTAAAATCAGACAGCCAGACATTCTTTCCACTTGAGTGCCAGGATTTCAGCTGGATTTTTTAAGTTAGCAGCAATTTACTTCATAAGGAGCTGAAGGAGCTTCCGGCAAAGGAGATGTCAGCTCAGTTTGATGCATTTGTGGGACTCCAGGAGGAGATTTCTAGTAGACATTTGGATATCTAAAACAAGTATTTTGCTTATAAGAATGATCAGAGATGAAGATATAGATTTGAGAATCACCGGCATTAGCTGAAATCATGGGAACAGAAGAGATCACGCAGAAAATATGGGTGGAGGGGGAAAAAAAGGGCGCCAAGAATGGCATCCTGAGTAAACCAACGGTTAAGGGTGGAGACAGAGGAGGAGCTCGTCATGCAGGAAAATGAAAAGGAAAAGTTAGAGAGGTGAAAAATTATAAAAATATATCACAGACCCAAGCAAGGAGAGTGTCAAAGAGTTAGGAGTCAACCATCACACCCAGTGAAAATGGCGGTCCAGTGGTTAGGACTTTGCCTTCCAATGCAGGGGGTGCAGGTTCGATCCCTGGCCGGGGAGATAAGATCCCACATGCCTCGTGGCCAAAAAACCAAAACATAAAACAGAAGCAATATTGTAACAAATTCAATAAAGACTTTAAAAAATGGTCCACATCAAAAAAAAAAATCTTAAAAAAAAAGTGAAATGACAAAGATTTAGCAGTTAGGAGATCTCCAGCAGCCTTAGAGGTGCTCAGAGGAGTGGTGGCCAAAGCCATCCTATTGTTGCTTGAGGAGTGGCCGGAAATAAGAAAGCAGAGTGAATACTGTGATAGGAAGGAAGAAGAAATGGGGACACTTTGAGGCTGACATGGGGTTGAGGACCTTTCTCCTGTTAGGGGAAATATTTACATATTTGTGGGTACTGGGAAAAGGTGCTGGTGGAAGAGGAGAGTTTGAAGTCACCAGAAAGAAAAGCAAGAGACAGAACAGCAGGATAGTAAGGGAATGAACTGAAGAGCAAAGGTGGAAAACTTAGCCTTGGGAAGAACGGAAATGTCTGAGGCGGATGGGAAAAGAATAAGCGGACCTATTTATAACTGGGTTGATCCAGTTTCTATTGAAACTGAATTGGGAAATCAATAGAGATGGGCAAAGTTAAATGAAATATGTTCATATAATAAGCTTGGTCTATATTTACTTTGCTGTAACCAGAGAGGCAGCCTATTCTAATGATGTGGACTCTGAAAACCAGCCTGCTGCTTTGAATTTCACTTCTGGCCATGACATGGTTTTTCATGGAAGGTCATATTTATATCGCTGCAGCAGAATCACAGCAACTGTGCTCAGTCTCCATGGCTTATTTAAAAGATTCAAATTATGTGGGACAGATAATTCCAGCTCTTCAATGTCCTTGGAGCCCTAATATTATTTTTATGAACACGACAACAGCCTTGATAACGTGGTGTAAACTGGACTAATTTTAGTTATTTATCTTATACTTGACTGCATCAAACTAATATGTGAGACAGCTAATAATAAAGTACAACTGGAGATTTAAAATAGATTAAAAAGGGGGAAATCACAACTGTGATAAAAATTTGAAAAACTCTTCAGCCTCTACAGTAGTTACAGAAATGTAAATTTGAAAAATGAAGCACCATCTATTAAATAATCAAAAGCAAAGTCAAATTATTAAATCTATGTGGTGTAGACTTTAGCAGAATAGAAATTGCCAGGGAACATTTAAATTGGTTCAGTTCTTTGAATAATTGCCAAAATGTATTGATCATTTACTCCACCTCAGGCACTGTTTTAGTGTGTAGTCATGTAATCCTCACTTACCACTCTGAGGTAGATCATGTCACTGTTATAAATAAATCTCCATTTTCCAAATAAGGAAACTGGAGCACACCGTTAAATAAATTGTCCCAAGCAGTTCGTGAAGCAAGTAAGCGGCCAAGCTGTGATTCAAATGACCTAGACTGATTACAAAGCTCTTGCTCTTAACTAATATTCTATACCAGCAGGACCCCTTTACATTCCTTTTTTTTTTTTTTTTTTTTTTGCCATGCCCCGTGGCTTGTGGGATCCTAGTTCCCTGACCAGGGATTGAACCTGGGCCCTCGTCAGTGAAAGGCAGAGTCCTAGCCACTGGACCGCCAGGGAATTCCCAACATTCTTAAAAAATTATTGGGCCCTTCATGATAAGAACACTCAACAAACCCACAGCTAACATACTCAATAATAAAAGACTAAAGACTTTCCCCTAAGATCAGGAACAAGATAAGGATGTCTACTTTCACCACTGCTGGTCAACAACACTATACAGGAAGTCCTAGCCAGAGCCATTAGTCAAGAAAAAGAAATAAAGGAGTCCAAATTGGAAAGGAAGAAGTAAAATTAACAGATAATACGATCCTGTATATAGAATATCTCAAAATATACACACACAAAAAAACTGAGTTAATTAATGAATTCAGCAAAGTTGGAGGATCTAAGATCAACACTCAGAAACCAGCTATATTTCTATATATTAGGAACAAGCAATCTGAAAATAACAAATTTTTAAACAATTCCATTTGTAATAGCATCAAAAATAATAAAAACACTTAGGAATAAATTTAGCCAAGTTGGTACAAGACTTGTGCACTGAAAACTACAAAACATTGCTGAAAAAAAATAAAGATCTAAATAAATGGAAAGACGTTCTTGGATCATGGATTAAAAGACGTAATACCTTTAAGATGGCAGTACTACCCATTACAATTTACACAGTCAATGCAATCCCTACAAAGATTCAAATGACCTTTTTTTTTTGCAGAAATTGACAAGCTCATTATAAAATTGATAAGGAATTGCAAGGGGCTCTGAATAGCCAAAACAACCTTGAAAAAGAAAAACAAAGTTGGAGGACTCACATTTCCCAATTTCAAAACTTACTATAAAGCTACTGGAATCAAGACAGTGTGGTACTGGCATAGGGATAGATATATAAATAATTAGAATAGAATAGAGAGTCCAGAAATAAGTCAAAAAATCTATGATTAATTGATTTTCAACAAAAGTGCCAAGACCATTCAATGGTGGAAAGAATAGTCATTTCAACAAACGGTGCTGGGACAACTGGATATCCACATGCAAAAGAATGAAGTTAGTACTCTACCTCATACCATATATAGTAATTAATCAAAATGGATCATAGACCTAAATGTAAGAGCTAAAATTATAAAACTCTTTATTTAATTGAAGAATATTTGATTTACAATGATACGTAAAATTATAAAACTCTTATAAAAAAACATAGGGGTAAATCTTCATGCTTTGGATTTGGCAAGAGAGTCTTAGAAATGACACCAAAAACATAAACAACAAAAAAAAACTAGGCAAATTGATTTAATCAAAATTAAAATCTTTTCTCACAGATATAAAAAACAAACTAGTGGTTACCAGAGGAGAGAGGGAAAGGGGAAGGGCAAGTTAGGGGTAGGGGACTAAAAGATACAAACTACTATGTATAAAGTAGATAAGCAAAAAACATATATTGTATAGTACAGGGAATTATAGCTATTATCTTGTAATAACATTTAATGAAGTATAATCTGTAAAAATACTGAATCACTATGCTGTATACCTGAAACTAACATAATATTGTAAATCAACTATACTTCAGTAATAAATAAATAAGTAAACAAAATTTTAAACTTTTGTACATCAAAGGACACTACTAAGAAATCAACTATATTCCAATAAAAATTCATTTAAAACAATGCACTAACAAGAAAGTAAGAAGACAACTTACAAAATGGGAGAAAATATTTATAAAACATATATCTGATAAAGGTCTAGTATCCAGAATATATAAAGAACTCTTAGAACCCTACAACAAAAAGACAACCCAATTTAAAAACGAGCAAAGGGTTTGAATAGACATTTCTCCAAAGAAGATATACAAATGGCCAGTAAGTATATGAAAAGATGCTCATCATTATTCATTATGGGAATGCAAATCAATACTACAAATGAGATACCACTTCACACCCACTAGGATAGCTACAATTAAAAAAAAAGGAAAATAACAAGTGTTGAGGATGTGGAGAAATTGGAACCCTCGTACATTGCTGATGGGAATATAAAATGATGCAGCTACTGTGAAAAACATGTTGTCAAAAAAACAAACAAAAGGGGCTTCCCTGGTGGCGCAGTGGTTGCGCGTCCGCCTGCCGATGCAGGGGAACCGGATTCGCGCCCCGGTCTGGGAGGATCCCACGTGCCGCGGAGCGGCTGGGCCCGTGAGCCATGGCCGCTGAGCCTGCGCGTCCGGAGCCTGTGCTCCGCAACAGGGAGAGGCCACAGCAGAGGAAGGCCCGCATACCACAAAAAAAAAAAAAAAAAAAAAAAAAGTCACCACTTTGTCACTTCCTCAAAAAATTAAAACATAAAATTATCATTTGACCCAAAAATTCTACTCTTAGGTATCATACCCCAAGAAATTAAAAACATGTATTCCAAGAAATACTTGTACATGAATGTTCACAGTAGCACTGTTCACAGTAGCTAAAAGGTGGAAACAACCCAAATATCCATCAAATGATGAATGAATAAACAAAATATGTCATATCATACAATGGAACATTATTCAATCATAAAAAGGAATGAAGTGCTGATACGTGCTATCGTGTGGGTGAACCTCAAAAACATTATGATAAGTGAAAGGAAGGTCACAGATTGTATAATTCCATTTATATGAAACGTCCAAAATAGGCAAATCCATAGAGACAGAAAGCAGACTAGCAGTTACCAGGGCCTGAGGGGAGGGAAGAATGGGGAGTGACTGTTTAATGAGTACAGAGTTTCCATTTGGGGTGATGTAAGGGAATGTCTTAGAACTAAATAGAGGTCATGGTCGCACAACACAGTGGACTAAATGCCACCAAATTATGCACTTTAAAATGGTTAATTTTATGTCATGAATTTTACTTCAGTTTTTAAAATTTATTCATTAAAAAAAGTATTGAGGACCCCAACAGCTTTTGTTTATGTGGGTCTATCTATCGATATTGGTTGTGTTGGAAATTTAAACTGAAAAATTTTAAATATCTTCATTCACTTAAAAATAACAAAAAGGATTATATAGAAATAAATATTAAAAATTTAAAATAATGACAGATAACATATTTTTATTTAAAATAACTATATTTTCCACAGTAGAAATTAATGAGAAGAATAGTATTGTTTTACATTTTTGAAAATCTCTTTAATGTCTGGCTTAATGGAAGACAGCTGAATTCTCTGCTTCTGAATTCAATCTGTTACAGTATCACACTGTCAGGCAGCCTTTGGCAAACCTCACTGTACACTCCTGAGAGAATGAGAGTGAAAAAGGCAAATACTGTCCTCCTGTTATTATGAAAATAGTTTTGACCTCACAGATCCCCTGAAAGGGTCTCCAAGAAACCCAGGGGCCCCAGGCATATTTATAAAATTGCTGCTGAAACAGGGAGGGACCACTTCATGGACACAGGACCAGTGGAGGCACACAGAGCCCTGTGCTCTGAAGAGCCCCACATTTGGGGTTTAATGCTCTGTAGTCACCATCATGAAATTCTTAAGAATTTAATCTTTGAATTTGTGTTTCATAAGTGAAGTCCAGTGGGAAAATGGGGCATGCACCAGAGGCTTGGAGCCTTGGCTCATGCACTGTCCCCCACTTCTGATGACTCCCTGCCTCGCAGGGACCAGCTTGAGCCACCCACTCCCCCCACCTTGGTGCCTTGGGCCTTACCTGGCCTGCCTTCCTGCCCAGCAACCAGTGGCACCCTCGTTCCTGGTGGGAGCCTTGGCTAGGGCATGGGAAGGATCAGAGTTGGGCACAGTGCACTCGGTGGTGGCTCAGGCAGCTGACCTCACCCCAGAGTAGAAACACCCTGGCCTCGGGGCAGACCTCTCACCCCTCCCCAAATCTAGATACCTACCAGGTCCTGGCACGAAGGTTGCAATACCTTTGAGGTTCTCCCATTCCTGTGGGTGAGGGCAACTGGCCTATGGGAAGGGTACCTTGCTGGTCTTGCCAGGGAAGGGAACCTGGCAGCTGCTGTGCCCCGTGCATGCCTGCTGCCAAGGGGACTGCCCCCTAGGGAGCCTGTGAGGTCTGCACTCAGCCTGCCAGTAGCGCTGGGCCCAAGGGAACCTGACATTAAATAGCAAATTAGAAACACCAGGACAGGTGGAGGGAGGATCGGGGAGGGAGAGACAGTGAACAAAAGAGAAAAGCTTTTTATGTTAGTACCTTTGTGGAGCTTATTTACTGCTGTTTGAACCAGGGCCCCCATTTTCATTTTATATGGGATGGCAAATTACATAGCTGGTCCTGTATATAGACTCAGGAAATAATTAAGCAAGACACCTGAGTGTTCCTGCCCTCGGTCCTAATAAACCTACAAGAGTAAATTATCCGAAGTGAATGAATTCAAAGGGGAATAAAAACTATAAATAAAGGTACTTAGAACAGATGTATGTATTTATAGTCAAAAATAATAATCTATGATTGATAATAGAAAAATGACTGAGAAAAATTAGTTTGCCTTTACCCTCTAAAATCTGTTCCTCCCCTAATATTCTTCATGTCATCTCTGTCCACTGAAAAGAACTAGAAATAATGACCAATCCTGAAGAAATGAGCTTCCTTAGAGGCCAGATTCTGGTTTCTAAATATATTTCCTATTAAAGGGAACCGAGGCTCCGTAGAGAAATGGCTGATTCCAGGTCTAGGGCAGCCAGATGTACATCTTGACATACTACAAAGCAAGGAAGCTCTTAAAGATGATTGCCAATGGGTCATAAGACTCAGAAACCCAGTACTTTCAACAATTCCTGGCAATTAATATGCCTAGACACCAAAAGAGAAAACAAGCCTGTGTGGATGTGTGGAAAGGTGAAACTGGAACAGTGTTGGCTATCTGCTTACCCTCTGTATTCGAAACCTGATAGTAAAGGACTGTCATTCATCTTCTAGCTCAATACCTGGAACATGGCTCCAATAAATGGTTACTGTTTGGGTGGGTAGATAGATGGTTGGGTGATGAATAGAATGGAAAGGTAAGAGAAACTATAACATTGTTTTACTAATAAATAAAGGGATGATTGTGGAGAGTAGCAATGCCAGGAGCTTTCTCTTCAAATTCTATTCAAGTAGCTAGAAAAATTCCTAAAATGAACTATTTCCAGCAACAAAAGTTTACAAGTTGGTAAAATCAAGAAAAAAGAGAGAAAGAGGGCTGCAAATTTCGTTGCCCTATACTCAAAAGTGCCAAAGAAATATAGCTCTTTTATTTATCTTTAAGCAATCTGACCTTACCGGGTCCCACTGATTAGGTGACACGGAAACATGTATTTTAGTCCGTTCTGTTACAATTAGTCCCAGTCAGGAATGGGACCAATCCCTTTTATAAGGCTGCTTCAGAGTCAAAAGGACTCAATCTGTCAGATTCCACCCTTCTCCTCCAGCTTATCTCTAAGGTAGCATTTGGGTACAGGGAAGGGGCCCTGGTGACCTCAAGATATCGTGGCCTCATGCTGGCCCTTTGCTCTGTGGGGGCTGGTGACCACTGAGGCACAACTGGCCTTGGCCCTGGCTTCTGGTGTCCACAGCTGACCCCAGCAGTTGCTCTAACCTGTAACCCAGTTTTATATATCTTGCTCAGAGCCTGAGGGCTGCTCTCCAGCTGGCTTGGCCTCACCGTAGCTTTCACTGACCCATGGGCTCCACTGAATCGCTACCACATTGTCCATCTGGCCCCTGACCAGGAGGTCCAGGCAGTGGGGTCACCTCACCACCACCACCACCCCGCAGCAGATCCATGGCAAGGCTGCTGGCTCTCAATTCTACATTCCAAGGGGACTAAAAGAGGCTCAGGAATGAACACTGCATCTTTTCTCTGGCCACCCTAATTTTAGACCAATCACTTTGATAAGGAGGCCAAATAGTCACTCTTTCCTACTCTGGGAAGATAAGCCTCCTGTCTTAGGGAAGGCTGCATGGGAACATTATTTAAGAGGGAAATAAAATACATCCATTTACTGTGTGCAAAAATATTGTCACCAATATGTAAACAAGCAAAACCTAATCTAAGGATGATGACAGTAAAAAGCAGTAAGAGCCTAAGGAAAACTTCTTGGCTAAATCATCCAGAAGAAATGTAAGAATTTGGAGAACAAATCTTCAACATTTTTCTGGCAACTCAAAGTCTAACACACACACCAAAAGGTGCACAAATCCTAAGAGAGTATAGTTCAGTGAATTTTCAAAAGTGGGTCTACACTTCTGCAATACCCAGATCTGGAAATAAAACATCAACAGCACCCAGAAGACTGCCTCACATCATTTTCATACCTTGACTTATAACACCACAGATTAGTTTCTTGTTTTTGAACTTTACATATGCAGGATTACACAGTATGTACTCTTTGGAGTCTGGCTCCTTTTATTCAATATTATGTTTGTAGGATTCATCTATGCTCTTGTATCAGTTCATTCTGTGTAGATTTCCATTGTGATAATATGTCACAATTTACATTTCTGTCCATTGAAGATGAACACTTGGGTGCCCTCTAGTTTTCATTTATTACAAATTGTACTCCTATGAACATTCTTGGGCATGTCTTTTGGTGAACATACATACATATTTCTGTTGGGAATATCCCTAGAGTGGAATCTCTGGGTCATAGATTATGTGTATGTTCATCTTTAGGAGATAATGCCAAATAATATTTCAAAATGGTTGTATCAAGTTACACTCCCATCAGGAGACTATGAACATTCTGATTGTTCTACATCCTTATCAGCACTTGTTATTGTCAGCCATTTAATTTTTAGCCATTGAGGTCTTGGTATAGCTGTATCTCATTATGGTGTTAGTTTGCATTTCCTTGATGATGACGATGTTGAACAACTTTTTGTGTGCTTCTTGGCCTTTTGAGTAACCTCATTAATGAAGTGCCTATTCAAGTCTCTTGCCCTTTTTAAAAATTTTTTATTTATTTATTTATTTTTGGCTGCGTTGGGTCTTTGTTGCTGCACGTGAGCTTTCTCTAGTCGTGGCGAGCGGAGGCTACTCTTCGTTGTGGTGTGCGGGCTTCTTATTGCGGTGGCTTCTCTTGTTGCGGAGCACGGCTCTAGGCATGCGGGCTTCAGTAGTTGTGACACACAGGCTCAGTAGTTGTGGCTCACAGGCTGTAGAGCGCAGGGTCAGTAACTGTGGCACACGGGCTTAGTTGCTTTGCAGCATGTGGGATCTTCCCGGACCAGGGCTCGAACCTGTGTCCCCTGAATTGGCAGGCAGATTCTTAACCACTGCACCACCACGGAAGCCCTCTTGCCCATTTTTTATTCAATTGGCTTCCTTTCTCTTATCAATTTACACATTTTGGATGACAGTCCTTTGTCAGATATATGTATTGCAAATATCTTTTCCAAATCTATAGCTTGCTTTTTCATTCTCTTAATTTGTATCTTTTGATAAACAGAAGTTCTTAATTTTAATATAGGCCAATTCATTGATTTTATTTGATGGGTAAAGTGCTTTATATTTCCTTTTTAAGAAATTTTTGCCTGCTCCAATATCTTCTCCTTTGTTTTCTGCTATAAGAATATTTTTTGGTCCTTTTACATTTAGATCTGGAATGGATTTTTTTTTTGTATCATGTGAGGTTCATGAGCTGTGAAAGAGATAAAAGAGGACATATATCCAAGAACAACAGGCAAGTTTTTAAATTATTATAAAAAATTAATACCAGACTACTTAAGGTCACTATTAGAAGCAGTGGAAGTAAAAATTGACACAGTAGAAAATCAGTCAGAACGTAAAAGAACTCCAAAAGAAAAATGTACAGTAAAACAAAACAAAACAAAACTGGAGGAAATCACTGAACTCCTATTGTAAGCAGAAGGGTTTACATATACTGTATTTAATTAATTCTAAATGTATATTTTCTTCCCATTTTAACAGCTCTAAAATCAGAATGCATCTTATAACTGATATGTGTCATTCAACTGAGAAAAAAATAAAACTATAGGTTTAGTCAAATAGAAAATACTAATGAAATCCTATCAAAGTAGTAAATGATAAATATATATTTCTAAATAAGTCTGAAAGAATTCTTTCAATATGTATAAAACAAGAATCTTAGGTGATAAAAAAATTCATTGTGTATTAGTTTAATTGGAAGCCTTGTTTGTTTCTTAGTGGTATATAAAATATGTTCTTATAATCACTGGTGTCCTGGATTTGCTGAGATACAGTATTAACTAATTTATCCCATACAATAATCTAAAGACATGAACATTCCTTGAAAAAATGAAGAAATGTGTAGAGAAAATTAATAAAGCCATAATTAGTAACTGATCTAGCCAGAATTTAGATCCACGCTTTCCACAGCATTTATCACAGAACTCCTAGACAACAGAAAATAGCATCTGGACTCCAGACCTCAGGAAACTCCAGGAAGATTTTCCAACCCTCAACAGTCAATAACTAAAAATATAAAGGTAATTTGAGAGGGAAAAGATGAGTTTATACTTAAACAGCGTCCTTATTAAACTTGTCAGGAATCCTCTCATTTTTATGTAGATTTGAAATCTTCCACAATAAAAAGTAAAAAAAAAATTTATTTAAGTCAGAGACTGCGACATGGTTGTTTCAACTGCAAATAGTTTGCAGGTTTTCCCAGCAGGGATGGCTTTCATGAATCCAAGTCAGATTGCCTTTACTTCTTCTGAGGACCCGGTCAAGCCCAGATGCAATGAAACTGCATCTACAGGGCTTGGTGGTAGGGGAGGGGGCAAGGGTGAGGTTTATTCCAAAGGATTGTTTTCTCAGCAAGGCTCTCATTCATAGAACAAGGCAACACCAAGACATTCTCAGGTCTGCAAAGTCTCAGAAAACTTACTAATCAAATGCTTATTCTCCCTAATTTGCTCAAAGACATAATATTTGTTTTAAAACACTTAAAGAGAGCTCTCACCATGTGTCAGGCAGTATTTTAAGTGCTTTATTACATTATCTTCATAGCAACTCTGTAAAGTAGATGTAATAATCCCCATTTTGTAGGTAAGGAGACTGAGGCATACAGAGGTTAAGCAACTTGCCCAAGGTCATACAATCAGTAAGGGGCAGAGCCGGAATTCAAACCCAGGCCGTGTGGCTCCAGAGTATGTGCTCTATACTTCGTGCTATCCCACTTCAAACTGTTGGCTGCTTCTCTTTTGTTTTTTTAATTTTATTGGAGTATAGTTGCTTTACAACGTTGTGTTAGTTTCTGCTGTACAGCAAAGTGAATCAGCTATACGCATACACATGTCCCCATATCCCCTCCCTCTTGAGCCTGCCTCTCACCCTCCCTATCCCACCCCTCTAGGTTATCACAAAGCACTGAGCCGACCTCCCTGTGCTATGCTGCTGCTGCTTTGTAAATAAGATAGTCTATACCAATTTTTTCAGATTCTGCATATATGCGTTAATATACGATATTTGTTTTTCTCTTTCTGACTTGCTTCACTCTGTAAGACAGTCTCTAGGTCCATCCACGTCTCTGCAAATGACCCAATTTCATTCCTTTTTATGGCTGAGTAATATTCCATTGAATATATGTACCACATCTTCTTTATCCGTTCCTCTGTGGACATTTAGGTTGTTTCCGTGACCTGGCTATTGTAAATAGAGCTGCAATGAACATTGGGGTACATGTCTCTTTCTGAATTATGGTTTTCTCAGGGTATATGCCCAGTAGTGGGATTGCTGGGTCACATGGTAGTTCTATTTTTAGTTTTTTAAGGAACCTCTATACTACTCTCCATAGTGGCTGTGCAACCAGGGTGAATTAAAAATGGAATTTTTGAACAAGAAAGTTGTTAAAAATAAGTGATGAGGTAGTGTCAGAACAAGGAAGGGGAGGGGGAGGAGGAGAAAAGTGATTACCAAAAACAATAACCTCAGTACTTGTGTGTATATGCTTATTGGTATTGTTGTGGCATCTAAATAAACTCTCCTCAGAGTTCCCTGACTTCTACTTGATTGACAAACCTAGTTTCCCTACACTCCTCTCTATGTCACATTAGTTAACTAAAAATCTAACGTTTATTTCAGTTGTACTGGCCCAAAATAATGCATGCTCTCATGGGATCACAGAAAGGAGGTGAAATTTTGACAGAAGATGACAGATTCTGGGAGTCCATGAGAATTCTGTGGGATCTGGGATTTGGAAGAAAAATAGTGGGAAGGCAATAAAGATAAATCATGCCTAGGACCCCCCAGGGCCAGCCAATGGACAAATGTTTGGGTTAAGAAACCAGGGCTATTTGGAGTTACAAATCTCAGCTTTCCGCTCCTCATCATCCAGAAAGCTGGATCAGAAGGAATGTTATTGCCTGAGGGAACCTAAGAAATAGGACCCAAAAGATAAAGGAAACAGACGGTACCTCCTGTTTCCACCCATGAGTCCGGTTCCTTAGTGAAAAGGTACCAAGAATCTGTTTGGGATGGGTAGACATGTCCCCCTATCCCTCAGATGGGTCACAGACTAAAACTGTGTATCAGCCATTACATTCTCATTCAGGTCGGCAAGAGTGGCTCCTAGGTGAAAGCAGAAGAGAGATATTCCACATGGAGAGGTGTGTCCATCTCTCTAAGAGCTGTGGACTTAGAGATCTTGAGTTGACTTGGTAAACTAAAAGGCAGTTCTCTCCCCTGTCCTTGAAGAGCCTCTAGTGATGAGAGTCAAGTGCAGAGTCCCTCAGAGAAGGACAAAGAAGAGGCAACAGATCCACTGAGCATCCAGGTAACCCACCACCACTCAGTGGAGACCCTGGCAACCATGCACAGTGGGGCGTAGTGGTGGAGCCCGTGGTGAATGAGTCTGGCCTAGGGAAGCTGGGACAGGAGCCCAAGAAAAGACAGAGGGGACAGTCAAGGCAAGGAGGGTGGGGAAGTGCTCAGGGAAACATGCACTGGTAAAACCTGAGGGGACATTAAAGCTGACAGGACAGTGGAGAAGGATGAAAGCTGAATTGCCCTGTCCTGAGCAGAAAAGCAGAACATGGGAATTCTAGGATAGAGGAGGTCAGTAGGGGGATGGAAAGATGGTGGGAAATCAGGCTGCTTCAGACTAGAGGTGACCCTCTACCTGTTTGCTTTTTATTTTTTTATTTTTAATTTATTTATTTATTTATTTATTTTTGGCTGTGTTGGGTCTTTGTTGTTGCGCGCGGGCTTTCTCTAGTTGTGGTGAGCGGGGGCTACTCTTTGTCGCGGTGCGGTGCGCAGGCTTCTTATTGCGGTGGCTTCTCTTGTTGCAGAGCACGGGCTCTAGGCTTGCCAGCTTCAGTAGTTGTGGCACATGGGCTCAGTAGCTGTGGCTCACGGGCTCTAGAGCACAGGCTCAGTAGTTGTGCCACACGGGCTTAGTTGCTCCACGGCATGTGGGATCTTTCCTGACCAGGGCTCAAACCTGTGTCCCCTGCACTGGCAGGTGGGTTCTTAACCACTGCACCATCAGGGAAACCCCTGTCTGCTTTTTAATTCCTGGGGCCATGCCTCTGGGAAAGCCTTCTCAGAAACTCTTGACCCTAAATGGGGAGGAGATGGTGGTTTTTAGGGCTTAGGTCAACCACATCTTTCTGAAAAGTGTTAATGCTCAGTTGGAAACAGGTGAAGTGTGGGGAGAAAATTACCCTATGGGCTCAGAGGTCTTAGAAATAAGTCTCTGCTGTTAATGTTATCATAGTGAAGTCTGGTGAAGTCTTGTACTGGTTTAAGGTGGGGTTTTTTTGGTTTGTTTTTTTTTTGCGGTACGTGGGCCTCTCACTGTTGTGGCCTCTCCCGTCGTGGAGCACAGGTTCCGGAAGCGCAGGCTCAGTAGCCATGGCTCACGGGCCCAGCTGCTCTGCGGCATGTGGGATCTTCCCGGACCGGGGCACGAACCCGTGTCCCCTGCATCGCCAGGCGGACTCTCAACCACTGCACCACCAGGGAAGCCCCTGGTTTAAGGTTTATAAGAAGGGCGATCTTGGACCCTTCTGACTTTTACCCCTCCCCTCTTCCCTGGAGCTCAGACTCTGGTCACAGGCGTAAGTGCAGCCTTATGAGTAAAAGATTTTATTTCACATGCTTATCAGTCTCTGCTGAACACGTGAGTCTTTTTCTGCCTTTAGTTGCTTGACCTTAGCTTCTATTTATACGCACAATACTCATCCTTTCAAATACAGGGTAATCCAATAGCAGCTACTTTTTCACACACTCCTGAAACATAAAAATCCTAAGGACATAATAATTACCTTTTATATTTTTTTAAAAGTCTTCTCTTTCTTTAGCGTTAAATTAGTTTCCAAAATGGAACTCTTGTTCCTTTCTCCTGACTGCCTTTTCTAGAGTTTTACTAAATGTTTTTTAGCCAATAGCTCTTTTTCTTATAAATCCTCACATTTGTTCTAATTATAAACTAGCACACATGGTGACATATATTACTTTCCTAGGCTGAATTCCAGAAAGCGATGACAAGCGAAGAAAGAAGAACTCCATAAATAAGCTGAACTTAGTCTATGGGATGGCAAATTGCCCTTACTGTTGCTTTTTTTTTTTAATCCAAAAAGAAATTTTATTTCTAGCTGAAGCAGGTCCCAGTGGGTTTCCCCCTCCTAATAAATTATTAACTTCTTTGAGGAAAGTAATATGTTCTAGTCATCTTTGTAATGTCATCTCCAGTGACTTTCACTAGGAGTATGCAATGAGTGTTGAACTGAATTAAATTGCATTTAGTCAAATGAGAGGTGATACCTAACAGCATTTCAGAGGAAGACAGAGAAATAAACTGCATCTTATGACATAGACATGCTGGTGTCCTTGCTATAACTTACCAGTTAACCAATTCAATAATTGTATGCAGTCAAGCCTCACAATAGTTTTACCTCTTTCTTATCTAAAACAAGAAAAGTAATATAAAGTGTGTGGAACCACTCACAGTCCCATCACCCTGCAATATACCAGATTAACAACAGTGGTTATAGACTTTGTCTTTGTTATACATATAATACAGATATTTAAAACAAAATGGTATACTCTGAGCCCATAGGACAAAATGGTATGCTCTACATCTTGTTCTGCAGCCTTCTCTTTCACGCAGTTATGGGTTGAGAAGACGTTCTCATACCAATAAACATTCCTCAATAGATATTTATTGTTCTGTCATATGATTGTACCACAATTTACCTAACCAATCATCTGTCTAGGGTGTTTCCATTTAAAAAATTTATTATAATGCTTTGATATCCTTGTTGTTGTTGTTGTTTTTAGTTCTATATTCTGCTCTTATTTCCTTAGGATAAATTACCATAGGTAGAATTGCTGGGACGAAAGATACATAGATTTTAAATTGGAACACACATTTCTGAGTCGCTGTTCAGAAAGGTTATACTTCTATGCATTCCCTGTTCATGTCCTTTGTCCATTTAAAAAAGGGGATGAGGGACTTCCCTGGTGGCACAGTGGTTAAGAATCTGCCTGCCAATGCAGGGGACATGGGTTCGATCCCTGGTTCGGGAAGATCCCACATGCCGCGGAGCAACTAAGCCCATGCGCCATAACTACTGAGCCTGTGCTCTAGAGCCCATGAGCCACAACTACTGAAGTCTGTGCTCCACAATTACTGAAGCCCGCATGCCTAGAGCCCGTGCTCCGCGACAAGAGAAGCCACTGCAATGAGAAGCCCGCGCACCACAACTAAATGTAGATCCCACGTGTCGCAACTAGAGAAAGCCTGTGCACGGCAATGAAGACCCAACACAGCCATAAATAAAAAAATAAATAAATAAAAGAGGATGAGTGGGTATTTATCTTATTGATTTGTTAGGGCTCTTTATTTATTAAGCACACTGTCCTTTTGTCTTAAATTACACAAACATTTTTTCCTCCTTTGTCTCTTTACTTTTAATATTAATAGCTTTATTTGTAGATGGACACAAGTTTAACATTTTTATGTAGTCAAATCTGCCAGTATTTTTATTTTATGGATTTAGTCTTGGTGTTATGTTTAGAAAGAAATTCCCGGGCTTCCCTGGTGGCACAGTGGTTAAGAATCCACCTGCCAGTGCAGGGGATGCAGGTTAAAGCCCTGGTCCAGGAAGATCCCACATGCCACAGAGCAACGAAGCCCATGCGCCACAACTACTGATCCTCCGCTCTAGAGCCCGCAAGCCACAACTACTGAGCCCACAAGCCACAACTACTGAAGCCCATGCACCTAGAGCCCATGCTTCGCAGCAAGAGAAGGCATCGCAATGAGAAGCCCGCGCACCACAACGAAGAGTAGCCCCTGCTCGCCGAAACTAGAGAAAACCCACACACAGCAACGAAGATCCAACACAGCCAAAAATAAAAATAAATAAAATAAATAATTTTTTTTTAATTTCTAAAAAAAAAAAGAAATTCCCCACCTCAAAACCAGATCATTTCACCTGCACTTTATTTTGGTTCCTTTTGTCTTCTTGTTGTTCTTCTTCTTTTCTTCTCTGTTCTCAGTCTTCTTTAATATATAGATTTATTCTTTAGCTGTATATTTTGGAATAGAGAGTGAAATATAATCTACGTCCAATAAATGAATGTATATATGTAATCGAGTCTCTTTCTGGACTTGCTAGTCTGCTGTATTTATCTATCTATTTCTATATCAGTAATGTATAATAAATAGTATTTATTGAGCACTTACTCAGGCTGCTCTAAATGCTTTCCATATATTAATTCAGTTAAGCCTTGTATCAACTCTATGCAGAGGCAGATTTATCATGAAACTAATGAAGCTTAAGCTTCAGGGCCCTTCACTTGCACAAACCTCATCCAAGAGTCTGGGAGGGGCCCTAGCAATATATTCACACAATGTTATGTTTTTGTAAAATTTGCAAAATAAGATATGTTAATGACTGTTGGTTCTGATGGTTCTGATAAATCTTCCATCGCAATTTCCCTGTCACCGGGAGGCATTGGAATGGCCTCTGGCCTTAAGAACCTGAGTCAGGGATAGATTTAGTTAGGTTTAGTAGGATATCCTTATGTGGTTATCAGTCACTTTTGCTAGATGCCCACTGTAGGAATAGCTTCCAGGAATACTTCTACTGCCTTTTGTGCCAACTCACCCAGCATCATGACACAAAGGTACAAGCCAGAACTCTTATAACAATTTAAATGGATCTTCTGGGACCCAGCCCCAGAGGTATGTGGGCAGTGGAAAAAAACAAGGTTAAAAATAAATAACAAAAGATTTCTGTGGGAAATTTTTCCAATCTATCAAAATGTAAAATTGCAAATGGAAGATTTGGTTTTTATTAATACCTGGTCAAGAAAGAAGTCCTCTCTTTTTGGGAATATTCTTGATTATTCGTTGGTTACAATGATAGCTAATCATAGCCTTTTGTGATAGGAATCACACAAAATATAATTTATCAGAATTCCTGGGTTTGTTGGACACAAACGTCTAGCAGTACTGTAAATGTCTGTTACAGCTCAGAGAAGAAAGGACAGGGAGGTTCCCAAGTTTCACAATAATGCTTAGAATGTGCATATTATCAGTAACAAGCTCTGAACATGCAAAAACTTCTGTAAACAACCAATAATAAATTTTTTGATCCTATTAGAGGAAAAGCATAAATAATTTTTCTGTTCTCTCTCTAGAAAATGATGTTCCAAAATCATTTTCATGTTAAGAGATAAAGAGTATGAAGACAAAACTACAGAAGGAAAGTATTATAGAAGTTTTTCAGGCAGTTACTTAATTTAAAAGATTATGTTATTTTCTGGATTTGTGCTGTTTGTGATATTGGTCAGCTTTTTAAAAATGTGTGATTTCTTATGATTTTTTTCTCATTATAAATACTTTTCTAACTATTTTTTCTAATAATTTCAAACATATAGAAAAGTTTGAAAGATTTGTGCAATTAAGACCCATATACCCCAATTTTCTATCTGATTTTGCATTCTTTTTCTTAAAAAGTACCCCCCCCAACAGACACACACACACACACACACACACACACACACACTATTGTATTAGCTTCAGACCCGTAAAACCTGGGCCAACTCCTGACTCTGTGATATGACTTTTATTGATATAATAATAAATTTACAGATGAGGAAACAGAGGTAGAGAGAGGTCAAGGACAATAATTGGATAATACATCGTCACACAGGATTTTTGCTATACACTATAATGCCTACTAAAGTTTGTATTATTTCAGCTGTATAACTCATTTTAATTTATTTTTGTAATCTTTTTTCACTGGACAATATAACTTGAATTGCTGCCATATTAGTACATATAATACTGCCTCATTCTTTCTAATGACTTCCATTATATGAATATATCACAATGTAACCAGTTCTCTCTTGATGGAAATTCAGATCTTTTATTACACAAATAAAACTGTCATGATATCCAGGTACTTCTGTCATTTCACAAATAAATGAGTATATTTGAATCAGATAAATATCCAAGAGGAAAACTATTGTGTCAAAGGGTATTTGGAGATGTCTTTTTGATACTTGGGTCAAGATGTCCATATCTGAAGAGATAATTGCCAGTACCATTTCTTTATATTGAACTACCTTCGAATTACTATGTGAATAAATTTTACTTAGTTGTGGTTAATTATGCTTTTAATTTGTGCTAAATTTGATTTGCTCTTACTTTGAGATTTTCATATTATATTCATATATGAGACTGGCTGATAGTTTTCCTTTCTGTGAGTTCTCTTGGTCAGGTTTTGGTATCAGAGTTAAGCTAACTTCACAATATGAATTTGGAAATCTATCATCTAAGCTCTCATTTATTTAGCATCTATTCTTTGAACATTTGAAGGCATTCCACTCCCAAACTGCCTGGCATGGAAGGATTTCCACAATGTGCTAAGTGAAAAAAAGCAAATTTCAAAACAATATGTGCAATGTGATGCCATTTTTATCTTTTAAAAAATTGTATTTAAGAGTATATGTGTCTATATAGATGGATGGATGGATGGACAGATAGACAGATTTAGATAGATAGATAGATAGATAGATGGACAGGCAATGTTTTCAAGTATACAGGGTAAAGTTTAAAAGTGTACATATAAAAAAAAAGTGTACATGTCAAACAGATAATGATGGTGACTCCCAGAGAATGGTTGTACAGGAAAGAAGGGCAAGAATTGTCAATCTTTGTAAGTTTATATATTCTTTCACAAGTTTTTCACATTTTATTTGCTTTTCTATTGAGATATAACTTATATATAGTGAAGGACACAAGTCTCAAGTATAAAGCTAACAAATGTTTATGTGTGTAAACTCCTATAGCCGATTTTCTAAAGATGACTTAACAATGTCTATAATCCCATGTGACTTTCCCACATTGTGACTTGCCACTCCCCCATCAAGTGCAGAGTCTATGTCTCCTCCTTTTGCACCTGGGCAGGCCTTTGTGACCACCTCAACAAACTAAGTGTGGAGGTAATATGCTGTGTGACTGTCAGGGCTAGGTCATAAAAGGAGATAGAGCCTTTTCCTGGCTCTCTCTCTTTCAGGCCACTTGCCCTTGGAACCACCATGCTATGAGGAGGCCCAGTCACATGGAGAGGCTCATGACACACACACACACACACACACACACACACACACACTATTGTATTAGCTTCAGACCCGTAAAACCTGGGCCAACTCCTGACTCTGTGATATGACTTTTATTGATATAATAATAAATTTACAGATGAGGAAACAGAGGTAGAGAGAGGTCAAGGACAATAATTGGATAATACATCGTCACACAGGATTTTTGCTATACACTATAATGCCTACTAAAGTTTGTATTATTTCAGCTGTATAACTCATTTTAATTTATTTTTGTAATCTTTTTTCACTGGACAATATAACTTGAATTGCTGCCATATTAGTACATATAATACTGCCTCATTCTTTCTAATGACTTCCATTATATGAATATATCACAATGTAACCAGTTCTCTCTTGATGGAAATTCAGATCTTTTATTACACAAATAAAACTGTCATGATATCCAGGTACTTCTGTCATTTCACAAATAAATGAGTATATTTGAATCAGATAAATATCCAAGAGGAAAACTATTGTGTCAAAGGGTATTTGGAGATGTCTTTTTGATACTTGGGTCAAGATGTCCATATCTGAAGAGATAATTGCCAGTACCATTTCTTTATATTGAACTACCTTCGAATTACTATGTGAATAAATTTTACTTAGTTGTGGTTAATTATGCTTTTAATTTGTGCTAAATTTGATTTGCTCTTACTTTGAGATTTTCATATTATATTCATATATGAGACTGGCTGATAGTTTTCCTTTCTGTGAGTTCTCTTGGTCAGGTTTTGGTATCAGAGTTAAGCTAACTTCACAATATGAATTTGGAAATCTATCATCTAAGCTCTCATTTATTTAGCATCTATTCTTTGAACATTTGAAGGCATTCCACTCCCAAACTGCCTGGCATGGAAGGATTTCCACAATGTGCTAAGTGAAAAAAAGCAAATTTCAAAACAATATGTGCAATGTGATGCCATTTTTATCTTTTAAAAAATTGTATTTAAGAGTATATGTGTCTATATAGATGGATGGATGGATGGACAGATAGACAGATTTAGATAGATAGATAGATAGATAGATAGATAGATAGATAGATAGATAGATAGATAGATAGATAGATAGATGGACAGGCAATGTTTTCAAGTATACAGGGTAAAGTTTAAAAGTGTACATATAAAAAAAAAGTGTACATGTCAAACAGATAATGATGGTGACTCCCAGAGAATGGTTGTACAGGAAAGAAGGGCAAGAATTGTCAATCTTTGTAAGTTTATATATTCTTTCACAAGTTTTTCACATTTTATTTGCTTTTCTATTGAGATATAACTTATATATAGTGAAGGACACAAGTCTCAAGTATAAAGCTAACAAATGTTTATGTGTGTAAACTCCTATAGCCGATTTTCTAAAGATGACTTAACAATGTCTATAATCCCATGTGACTTTCCCACATTGTGACTTGCCACTCCCCCATCAAGTGCAGAGTCTATGTCTCCTCCTTTTGCACCTGGGCAGGCCTTTGTGACCACCTCAACAAACTAAGTGTGGAGGTAATATGCTGTGTGACTGTCAGGGCTAGGTCATAAAAGGAGATAGAGCCTTTTCCTGGCTCTCTCTCTTTCAGGCCACTTGCCCTTGGAACCACCATGCTATGAGGAGGCCCAGTCACATGGAGAGGCTCATGTGGAGAGAAACCAAGGTCCTGGGCCCGCAACTCCAACTGAGCTCCCAGCCAACAGCCTGCACCAACTTGCCAGCCACGTGAGTGAGGCTTCTTGGAAGTGGATCTTCTAGCCCTCAGTCAAGCCACCCTAGATGACTCTGGGCAGAGAGACAAGAGCCTTCCCTGCCAAGCCCTGCCGGCAATGCAGATTAACAAAAAAAAAAATAATTGTTGTTTTAAGCCGCTAGATTTTGCACAGGTTTGTTACAAAGTAATAAATAACCAGAACAACAGCCTTATAACTACCACTAAATACAGAACCTTTCTGTTACCCCAGAAATTCCCTCATGTACCCTCCCAGTCAACAACCCCCCAAAAGCTAACTGCTCTTCTGACCTATAGCCCTGCATATTAGTTTTGCCTATGGTGAAGTTTGATACAAATGAAATCATAATATATTCTTTTTTTATTATTATATTTATTTATTTATTTATTTTTGGCTGTGTTGGGTCTTCATTTCTGTGCGAGGGCTTTCTCTAGTTGCGGCGAGCGGGGGCTACTCTTCATCGCGGTGCGCGGGCCTCTCACTGTCGTGGCCTCTCTTGCTACGGAGCACAGGCTCCAGACGCGCAGGCTCAGTAGTTGTGGCTCACGGGCCCAGTTGCTCCGCGGCATGTGGGATCATCCCAGACCAGGGCTCGAACCCGTGTCCCCTGCATTGGCAGGCAGATTCTCAACCACTGCGCCACCAGGGAAGCCCCATAATATATTCTTTATGTCTGGCTTCTTCTGCTCAACATGTTTTTTTTTTTTTTTGTGGTATGCGGGCCTCCCTCTGCTGCGGCCTCTCCCGTTGCGGAGCACAGGCTCCGGACGCGCAGGCTCAGCGGCCATGGCTCACGGGCCCAGCCGCTCCGCGGCACGTGGGATCCTCCCAGACCAGGGCGCGAACCCGGTTCCCCTGCATCGGCAGGCGGACGCGCAACCACTGCGCCACCAGGGAAGACCGTGCTCAACATGTTTTTGAAATTAATTCATATTATTTCAATATTAGGGTTTGCTCTTTTTCATCCATTGTATGAATATACCACCATTTATCCATTCTACTATTGGTAATTATTTGGTCATTTATTATGAATAAAGCTGCTGTGCACATTCATGTACTTCTTTTGGTGGGCATAAGTACCCTGTTGCATATACACCCAGGAGTGGAATGGCTGGGTCATAGGATATAGGTATGTGTAGTTTTAGTAGGGTGGTGGTTTTAAAGTATGTCCATGAATTCTTAGATATTACTCCATCAAGAGGTGGGGGTCTGTGTCCCCCCTCTTTGAACCTGGACTGGTCTTAGTGACTCATTTGTAACCAATAGAATGCAATGGATATGACCTTGCATCCTTGCATTGACATCTGAGGCTAGATCCAGAAAATTATGCAGCTCTACCTGGTTTTCTTGGGGCACTTGCTCTGGGAAATCTCCAGCCAGTATTTCTTCAAATACTGTTCTGCCTTGTTCTCTGTCTCCTTCTAGTACTCCATTTTTCATTCTGTCTCATGTGATAAATAGACACCTTCCTTTCTGTATTTCAGTTTGGACATCTATTGACTTGTCTTCTAGTTATACTAGTCGTCTGTTCTGCTGTGTCTAATTAGCTATTAAACACAAAGTGTTTAGGTATTAATTTGTTATAGTGCTTTTCAGGTCAAGAATCTCCACCTGACTCTTTTTTCATGGATTCTAGCTCTCTGGTGAAATTCTCCGTCTTTCGTCTATTTTCCTCATCATATTAATCATAGTTATTTTACAGTCCTCGTCTGATAAATCCAATATCTGAATCATCCATAGGACTGATTCTGTTGTCTATTCTTTCTCCTTCTCTATCTCTCTCTGCCTCTCTTTTTTTTAGCACACCTCATCATTTTTATTTTTTTCCCAACAACACTGTAGAAGAAAAAATGTTGTCTCCAGATGATATATCTTTCTTTGAACAGGATTAAATTTCCTTACAGCAGCTCATACAGATCACCTTGAACGTGTCAAAGACAGGTTTTAACCTAGTTAATTTTTCTCTTACTACTAGTGTGTAACCCTTACTTCTAGGGCATGTCCTTATGGGATCTCAGCCAAAGTCCCTTGTAATCACTAAGGCTCCTCCATCTTGGTGGACCTTGAACTACAAACTCTGTCTCCCCAACACTGCAGCACATGTGAAGTCTCTCCTTGTCTCTGTTCTCTCAGCTGCTATTGTTTCTCCTTGTCCATGCGGAACTTAGAAGTTATCCAATAGCATAAAGTTAATTTGTATGAAGATTTTGGGGTTACTTCTTTGTAGTTCCCTCCTTTCCAGGACTTTGCCCCAACTACTCTGGCAGTTTCATAGTCTCTCTCTTGAGCATAAGCAACAAATTAGAAAATGCCCTCAGGGAAAAAGCAGGAGTAAATCTCATGTACTTCCCTTCTCTTAAAGACCCTAGTCCCTCAAGTCTTATCTGCATTATTTATTCTTTAATTCTGACGAAGACTCTCTTTGACCAAGGCTCCTCTGAGCCTTCTTCTTAGAAGTGCCTCAACCTCCGCCCCTCAACCTCCGCCCAGGCCTTTGGCCTGCCTAACTCAGTCTTAGCAAGAATCCTCTAAGTTAGTTTAGTAAGAAGGCCCTCCCCCTTTATCTGATTACCCTCAATACCTGATCAAGTTTCTCACTCCCTATCCTTGATATCTGATTACTCTGGCTTGCCTTCAGCAAAAATCCTAAATTAGTTTAGCAAGAATCTCCCTACCCTTGATGTTTCCTCTTAGTAATTTTCCATTATTGACCCCCTCATTTTGCTTATTGGCTATAAATCCTCAGCTGTCATTGCTGTATTTGGAATTGAGCCTGATCACTCTCCCCTACTGCAATGCCCCCATTGCAATGGACTTGAATAAAGTCTTCCTTACCATTTAAAAAAGTGTTTTGCAAATGAACAAAGAAAACAAAACTAAAGAATAGTAAGAAACAGACTTATAGATACATGGAGCAAACTGGTGTTTGCCAGAGAAGGAGGCAGGGGGTTGAGTGAAATAGGTGAAGAGGATTAAGACATACAAACTTCATGGGCTTCCCTGGTGGCGCAGCGGTTGAGAGTCCGCCTGCCGATGCTAGGGGACACGGGTTCGTGCCCCGGTGCAGGAGGATCCCACATGCCGCGGAGCGGCTGGGCCCGTGAGCCATGGCCGCTGG
>NC_041224.1:41664030-41677991 GCF_002837175.3 Physeter macrocephalus
GGGACACGGGTGCGTGCCCCGGTGCAGGAGGACCCCACATGCCGCGGAGCGGCTGGGCCCGTGAGCCATGGCCGCTGAGCCTGTGCGTCCGGAGCCTGTGCTCCACAACGGGAGAGGCCACGACAGTGAGAGGCCCGCGTACCGCAAAAAAAAAAAAGAGATACAAACTTCAAGTTATAAAATGAGTAAGTTACAGGGGTGTAGAGTTAGAGTTAATACAGGTTAATTAAGAGTTAATACGGTAATGATTTTGTATGGTGACAGATAGTTACTGGACTTGTGGTGATCATTTCATAATGTATTTAATTGTTGGATCACCATGTTGTACACCTGAAACTAACACAATATTTTACAGTCAACTATATTTCAATTTAAAAAAAAGAAGAAAAAAAGCAGGGCCCTAGAAATTTTGGTTCTTTTTTCCTTCCCTGTTTCAAATTCATGTTATGGTTTTGGTTGGGTAATGGACAAGAAGTGTCATCAGTGGGCGTGTTGCCCAAGGTGGGCTGACTGGTGGCACTCTGTCCAAAGGTGACCATGTTTAGATTCTGACACAGAATGATGAATAGGTCACAGTGGCTTTTTTTGTATTGTATTGTATTTGTATTTTGTATTTTATTGTATTGTATTGTATTTGTTCATTTTCTTTTATTTATTTATTTTTTAAATAAATGTATTTTAAATAAATAAATAAATGGCTTTTTTTTTTTTTTAAGACATTTATTTAGGCTGTGCTGGGTCTTAGTTGTGGCACTTGGGATCTTTGTTGTGGCCTGTGGAATCTGTGTTTTTTAGTTTATTTGCAGCGTGTGGACTTAGTTGTGGCATGAAGGATCTAAGTTGTGGCATGAAGGATCTAGTTCCTGACCAGGGATCGAACCCAGGCCCCCTGCATTGGGAGCACAGAGTCTTACCCACTGGACCACCAGGGAAGTTGCTTAAAAAAGTGTTTTAAAAGGTTTCTGTTGTTGTTGCTTTGAGTTTCTAGGAATTTGTCCATTTCATCTAGGATATCCTATTTTTTGGCAAACAATGGTTCACAGTACTCTCTTATAACCCTTTTTATTTCTGTAGCATGTAGTAGTGTCCCCACTTTCATTTCTGATCTTAGTAATTTGAATCTTCTCTCTTGTTTCCTTAGTCTACCTAGCCAAAGGTTTATCAATTTTGTTGATCTTTTCAAAGAATCAACTTTTGGTTTCATTGATTTCCTGTACTGTTTTTCTGTTCTCTATGTTATTTATCAATGCTCTAATATTTATTATTTCCTTCTTTCTGCTAGCTTTGAGTTTAGTTTGTTCTTCTTTTTCTAGTTCCTTAACTTGTAAAGTTATGTTGTTGATTTGAGACATTGCATGTTTTTTAACATAAGCATTTATAGCTGTAAATTTCCCCCTTAGCACTGTTTTTATTGCATCTCCTAAGTTTTGGTATATATATATATATATTTAAATTGATGTATAGTTGATTTACAATGTTGTGTGGTATATTGCTTTTTTTTTAAGATTTTTTTTTTGATGTGGACCATTTTTAAAGTCTTTATTGAATTTGTTACAATATTGCTTCAGCTTTATGTTTTGGTTTTTTGGCCACGAGGCATGTGGGATCTTAGCCCCCTGACCAGGGATTGAACCCACACCCCCTGCACTGGAAGGTGAAGTCTTAACTACTGGACCGCCAGGAAGTCCCTGGTATTTTGCATTTTCATTTTCATTTGTCTCTAAGAATTTTCTAATTTCTCTTGTGATTTCTTCTTTGGTCTATTGGTTGTTTAAAAGTATATTGTTTAGTTTCCACAATTTTGTGAATTTCCCCATTTTCCCTTTGTTATTGATTTCTAACTTCATCTCTGTGGTCAGAGAAGACATGTCCCATGTTCACTTGGGAAGAATGTGCATGCTGCTGTTGTTGAGTGGAGTGTTCTGTATATCTGTTAGATCTAGTTGGCTTATCAGATTGTTCAAGTCCTCTATTTCCTTACTCATCTTATGTCTGGTTGTTCTATCGGTTACTGTGAGTGGGATATTGATGTCTCCAAGTATTACTGTAGAACCATCTATTTCTCCCTTCAATTCTGTCAGTTTTTGCTTCATAAGTTTTCAGCCATTATTTCTTCAAGTGTTCTCTCTGCCCCTTTGGCTCTCTCTTCTTCTAGAACTCCCACAGTGTTGTCTCTTTTATGAGGGCCTATAGTTCTCTTAGGCTCTGTTTGCTTTTCTTCAATCTTTTTTCCTTCTGTTCTCTGCCTTGACGATTTCTATTATCTTATCTTTAAGTTTGCTGATTCTTTTTTTCTGCTTGCTCAAGTGTGCCCTTGAATTCTTCTAGCAAATTTTTCATTTCAGTTATTGTACTTTTCAGCTCTGGAATTTCTTTTTGGTTTCTTTTCAAGCTTCCTATCTCTTTATTGATCCTTCTGTTTTGTTCACACATCATTTTCTCGATTTTCTCCACATTTTCTTAAGTTATCTGAGCATCTTTAAGATAGTTGTTTTAAAGTCTGTCTAGTATATCTGCCATTAGGTCTTTTTCAGGAACAGTTTCTGCTGATTTATTTTTTTCCTTTGAATGGGTCAAACTTTCCTATTTCTTTGTATGCCTTGTGATTTTTTTTTGTTGAACACTGGACATTTGAATCTAATAATGTGGTAAGTTTGCAAATCAGATTCTCCCTTTTCCCAAGCATTTGCTTATTTTTGCTATTTTTGTTGTTTTGATTACTGTAAAATCTGTCTCTTTGCCAAGGATCAGCCTGAGGTATAAACTTAAGGTCTTCTCAGGTCTTTTCTCAGCCTTTTGGGCATGTATGGTTACTTTCTAATTTTCCCCATGAATACGGTTGCTTTTTAATATACTAGTCTTTAATACCTGGCTCCCCAAAAGGTAAAAAGTGAAAATAAAGGATGGGGGTGGGGGGGGTGGGGGAAGGAAGGTGCTGGTCCTTTAAATCCCCAGGAAGTCACTTCAGCTAAAGCATCTTCCAACAATGGAGAGAGGTACTACAACAACAATAGCTGCCCCCTCTTTGTCTGTACATTTGTGTTCAGAAGCAGAAATCAGAGCACAGATCCCCAATGTTTGGAGGATAGGTGCCTTTTTGCCCTCCCTGGCTCCTACAAGTTGTTGACTGAAAAAAAAATGCACAACGTGAGAGCTGTGAGTTAAGTTTTATTTGGGGCAAAATGAGGACTATAGCCTGGGAGACAGCATTTCAGATAGCTCTGAGAAACTGCTCCAAAGAGTGGGGAGGTCAGTATATATGTGATTTTGGTGAAGGGGGAGTACATGCAATCAAGCACATATTTTTTGCAGTTTTCTGCTAGTCCTGTGAAGGTTACTGCTAGTCACAAGGAGCAGACATCACCGTAAAGGATTTTAGTGCTTTTCTAGATATGAGGAGATACAAGAATTGCAAGAATTGGACTCCTGAAAATATCTAACTATCCGAAGACCTGTTCTGCCAGTTTTTCCCAGAGCACAGAGTGCCTCATTCCCGATTTCCACCCTGAACTCCTTTCAGGGGTTGTTGAAGGTCAGCAGCTGCAGTGGCTCATAATTTGATCCTTATAGAGGTAGATGGCAAGTGCCAATTTGTAGGTGACAAAGTTGTGTGCAAGCTGTTCCAGGAACTCGTGTACTGCCATGCAGCTGGTGGTGAAGGATGGGTAACTGCTACTGTGCAAAGAGCTGAAGTTGACCAAAATTAACAACGATTTACTGTCCAAGTCTTCCCCTAGAAGTTACCAGCCTTCAACAGAGTCCAGAGTTCCAAAATAAGTGCATCAGACAGATTCAGCTAGTGGAATTGTTATTTAGGTGGGGAGTCAGATTCCTGGTGCTTCCTACTCTGCCATCTTCCCAGATCCTGTTTCACTTATTTTCATTGTTTTCATTTTGGTAAACAACTGCTTTTGGCTATGCTCTAGCCTTGAGCTCAACTTTTGTGTTCCACAAGTTTTGATAACGCAGTGTCTTCATTTTTTTTGCTGTTAAATTATGACTTTATTGTCCCGTACCAGATAATGCATCCTATACTACTTGTATTATTTTTGCTTTGGTACCTTTGAGGGTTTTTTTGAGATTTAAAATATGGTTAATTTTTGGTAATGGGTTAAAATACATTTTAAAAAATGCCTGAGTCCACACAGATACCAAAATTAGAGACAGAACAGGAAGAAGGAGGAAAGGGAAGGCTGTTAGATGCAGAGGGTCTCCAAGCTGTGCTCCAGGGATTACCACAGGAGCAGCGGCCGTCTGGAGCGGTGACTTGGACGACACCGGGGGAGGGGGCTACGTGGAATCAGGTCGTCCCCTCCCACATGCTTTGCCGGCCAAGCCCTCGGGCCCCCTACACTTCCAGGCGTGCGACTCCTAGAAGGAGAGCCTAGGGACCTGTCCTAGATACACGTGGGGGGCGCTGCAGCTGGTGACGAGGGGCCTGAGAGTAGGGAGGGGCGAGAGCTTCGGGGCCCGCAGGTCTGAGAAGGCGCCCGCGCCGGGCCCCATGCAGCCCATCGAAGTCCCACCACCCGGAGCGCGGGGCTCGGGTGAGCTCGTTGCGCCCAGGGCGGCCGAGACGCCGCAGGGGGCACCGTCCCCTCCAGGTCCGTTCTGGGCGGCCACGCGCGCCTCCGGCTCCCGGCCCAGCGGGGACGCGCGCAGGGCAGCTCAGGGCGGGGCCGGCGGAGGCGCGCGGCCTCCGGAAGCGCCTTTCCCGGAAGGTAGGGAGGCGGTGCCGGCCTCGGGGGGCGGCCCCGGCGATGGCGGCTGGGCGGCGGGAGTGCTGTCTCTAGCCCGCAGAGCCGCGCCGCTGGAGGATGGCCTCGCTCGGACCGGCAGCTACGGGCGAGCAGGTCCCAGGGGCTGAGGCGGAGCCGGGCGCCGCGGGGCCGCCGCCGCCACCGCCGCCGCCGCCGCCGCCGTCGTCCTCTCTGGGGCCCCTGCTCCCCCTGCAGCGGGAGCCGCTGTACAACTGGCAGGCGACCAAGGCGTCGCTGAAGGAGCGCTTCGCGTTCCTCTTCAACTCGGAGCTGCTGAGTGATGTACGCTTCGTGCTGGGCAAGGGCCGCGGCGCCGCCGCCGCTGGGGGTCCGCAGCGCATCCCCGCCCACCGCTTCGTGCTGGCTGCCGGCAGCGCAGTCTTCGACGCCATGTTCAACGGCGGCATGGCCACCACGTCGGCCGAGATCGAGCTGCCCGACGTGGAGCCCGCAGCCTTCCTGGCGCTGTTGAGGTGAGCGGCGGCGCCGAGCCGGCCTCCCCAACCCCGCGGTGTCCTTGGGCAAGGCTTTCCTTACCCTCCCGGCCTCAGTTTCCTCCCGAGTCTGTGATGCTCGGGGAGGGCGAAACCGAAATCTGTCGGCCGGGACGGCTACCCGCCGTTTGTGAGAGTAAATATTAGTGTCTAGGGCCAATTAGCGTGCGTTTTCACATTCCAGTAGCGGGTTGTTGCCCACGCTTGGGAATTAGAGAAGTGGTGAGGACAGAGTATGGGTCAGGTTGTTCTGATTGCCCATTTGCGACGTTTTAGGTTTTTGCTGGGGGAGAGGGATACTTGGGAAGTCTTGTAGACGAGATGACCTTTTGAATTTTTTAAATTTTATTTTTATCCTCGCCTTTTTCATTCGTGTTAGTTGTCATGATCCAGGCAGTTAATATCAAAACAAGTAAGTTTGGCTTTAGCTACCTTTTGTTCCTGCAGATAAGGTTATGTTTGCTTAAGAACGAATCTCCCTTTCGATGTTAAGAGTTTGCTTTTTGATTACTTGAGGATAGAAGATTGACTTCTGATTAATTTTATTTAATGGGAGGGAGCTAATAGTTTGGCATTATTAGCTGTTATTAACGAAAGGCCATTTAGGAACGTATAGGTATTGTTTTCTACAATTTTACAAATGGGACTGCGACCCAGAGAAGTCAAGTAACTTGAAGGGGTAACAGAGCCAAGTCATACCAGAGGCCATGTGTGTTTCATTATACCAAGATGATTTTAGCTGCCTGAGTAGAATGTATCATTAAAATAGCAGTCTTGGGTGGTACTGAGACAAAAACAGGTAGGTCAGTGGAACAGATAAATACTCCACAAAGGCTCACAGCTCTCAAGAAGATCAAGGAAATTGAATACAAAGTTAACACAACACAGGTAGAAAAGAAATACTAAAATCCCATTAATAAGTGGATAAAGACAGGATAGATAACTTAGGGAAAGAAAAAATAATAATTAACAATGAATGTTTAACTTCGATAGTAATTAAAGAAGTGCAAATTAAAAAATATAGTACTTTTCCTCTTCCATTAAACCCTCCAGTTTTTTTTTTAAGATAAACATCTGGGGGGAGCCCTCTCTGACAGAGGTGGTGGTAAAACAGTCTGGCACTGTAGATTGTTTTCCCCACAGGTAGGACGTATTCAAGTACTGAAAATGTTCCCCACAAAAATATTTAAGGCAGGATTATTTATAGTAGTGAGGAAGTAGTCAAGCAGAGAGAATTCTTAGATAAACAGTGATAGGTGCATTTGATGGAATGTAGTGCAGCAACTAAGTATGATATTCATGAAGACTAGGTAATAACATTAATGTGGAAAATGTATATAATTAGCATTTGAAACTGTGCTCATTATGATTAAAAACTGGGAAAAGAAACAGCAAATGTATACTTAGAGAAAAGGAGAGAAGGAAATATACCAAAATGCTAATCAGAGTTGTGTTGGAATGGTAAGATGATGTTGACTTTTTTTTTCTCTTTGTTTCTCATATTTTTTGTAATTTAGTTCAATTACATTTATAAAGGGGGGAAAAACAACTAAAAAGCTAGGATCTAGATCATTTTGGTTTTTGGTTTGAAGTCAACCAGGAGGATTGGTTATAGCTCATTTAGTTTTTCTAAACTAGAAGTATTCTTTAATGAGCTGTTGGTCCACCTGCATTGTAATCACCTGGAGTACTTGTTAAATTTGTAGGTCTCTTCCTCCTTCCTTACAATATTGTAATGTTTGGAGGTGGGACCTTGAGAGCATATTTAATACTCTCCCTAAATACTGATACGTGAGAGCCACTGATCTAAAAATATTGTTGGGTAGCTTTTTCCTTTAAAAAATACTGAGATTGCTAGGATAAGAATGTAGAGGGAAAATGTTGATTTCATATTTTCACTGAAGCTGTTGATCAGTCAGTCCTTTCCCATCAATAGAAAATAAGTGAATTAATCTGAGTCCTTGAAATTTTCCTATTTTCAGCGTAGTCATGGTGTTTGTCCTTCAGGTTCTAGTCATTGTTCTATTCTGAAAGTGATTTTTTTTTTTTTTTTTTCTCTCTGATGTGGGCCTCTCACTGTTGTGGCCTCTCCCATTGCGGAGCACAGGCTCCGGACGCGCAGGCTCAGCAGCCATGGCCCACGGGCCCAGCCGCTCCTCGGCATGTGGGATCCTCCCGGACCGGGACACGAACCCGTGTCCCCTGCATCGGCAGGCGGACTCCCAACCAGTGCGCCACCAGGGAAGCCCTGAAAGTGATTTTTAAACTTAGGTTATTGGCTGGTTGTGAAGCATAGGTGCTGTTGTTAGCTATTGTGTGACAAAAAGATGTCTCACAGTACTTGCTGAGGTGGAAAAGCAGGTTCGCTTGAGCATACTTTTATGTTTACAACTTGAATTAGTTAATGTTACTTAAAGGCTTTTGAATTTGAGTTTGAAGCACTTTAAGAAACTGCTCACTTTGATCTGCCAGACCTTTAAGTGATGTTCTTTAGTTGCTCATTTGAGAAATACTGCCTCCCTTGTTATGGACTTCGTCTTCTTCCTCTCTTATATCCACACACATATCCAGTCCTGTTCATTCCATCTATTTAGCAATCTCTTGAATCTTCTCTTTAGCCCAAGCACCTGTACCTTAGCTGAGCCACCTGCTGTAAAAATCTCTTCTTTTATTTCCCCACATGTACCCCTAATCCCTTCCGATCATTCTTTATACAATAGCCGAGGTAACTTTATAATAATACAGACCTTATTATATTCTTTTCCTAGTTTAAACCCTCCCAATGACTCCTGATTGTTCTTAAAATAAATCCGAATCCTTAATGCGGTCTCTAAGGCCCTATCTGGTCTGAGACCTGTGTCTAAAAAAAAAGAAAAAAGAAATACTGCCTCCCTGTGCCAGTCACTGTTTTAGATATTGGCTCAGTGAACAAGAGAAAGTCCCTGCCCTCGTGGAGCTTATAATCCAGTACGGAGAAACAAAGATATAACGTCAAGTACTGGTAAGTATTTTAAGGAAAAATGATCAAGTCACGAGGGAAGGAGCATTCTAAGCAAGGAAAAACATGTTTAAGGCCCCAGGTTTCTCCTGTTAGAGGAATTGCAAGAGTAAACCAGTGTGATTTGAGCAGATAGAATACAGGGGAAAGTGCTAGAAGATGAGGTCAAAAAGATAGGCTGACCAGGATCATGCAGGGCTGTGGAGCCTGTGGAAGGACTTGGATTCCCTCTGGTGTATGGTGGGAAGCATTTGAACAGGGGAGCGATATGATCTGGTTTACATTTTTAAAAAACTCATTCTGGCAGTTGTTTGGAGATTAGACTGTGGAAGGAGTAAAATGAGTAGCAGGGAATTGAATAAAAGAGGCTTTTGCAGTAGTTCAGGCAAGAGCTGTTGGTGGGTTATATATACCAGGGTGGTAGTGATGGACATGATGAGAAGTAGTCAAAATCTGGATATATTTTGAAGGTAGAACCAAGAAGATTTACCAGACATCCAAGGAGGGATATAAGAGCAGACAGTTAGAAATACGAACCTGGAGTTTAGGGAAGAGCTTCTTGCTGAATATAAATTTGAAAGTTAAGAGTAAATGGTATTTAAACTATGAGGCCAGATGAGATTACCTAGGGAAGGAATGTGTAATAGACTGTGAAGAGAAGGAGGTACAGGGATGAGCTCTGGGACCCTCCAGCATGTAGAGATGTAGCAGACGAGGAGGAGCATAGGATGAGACTGAGACACAGCTGTTAGCGGAATTAGAAGGGAAAGCAAGGAGCCCACGTGGTGTCCTGAAAGTCATGTTGAAGAAAGTGCTCCAATAAAGAGGGAGTTGTTGACTATGTTAAATGCTGCTGAGAGTTGGGTAAAATGAGAACATTGAATTGATTATTGGTTTTGACAAAATGGAGGCTATTGATAGCCCTGGCAAGAGTGATTTCAACAAAAAGATTAGAGTAGATTGGGGAGAAAATATGAAGTGAGGAGCTGGAGGCCACTAGTATAAATAATCCTCTCAGGGAGTTTTGTTGCAAAGAGGCACAGAGAAATGGAGCGGTGGCTGGAAGAAGACATGGGTTCCTCAGGTGACAACTATTCCTCAGGTTCTGTCTTCAGCTGTCTTCTTCCTTTCTCCCATTAACCCATGGCACTACATACTCCCCCAGCTATATTGCCAAACTTGTACTCAGCCCGAACCCAATTTCCAACTGGACAATCACAAACGAATGTCTGGTACTCATACAGATGGACATGTCAACAGTAAAAATATCTAACACTTAATGAGTGCTTGCCACGTTCCGCTTACCGTTTGTTCCTAAGCACCTTGTGGGAACTCAAATTTCAGAACAGTCTTTGAGGCAGGCACGCTTATTAGGCCCTGTCTCAGTCAGCTTTTGCCACAATAATGCTATAAAGCACCCCAAAACTCAGGGGCTTAAAAAAAACAATCATTTATTCTTCCTTTGAATATTCTTGTTCTGTGGGTCAGTTGGGAATTGACTCAGGTGGGCTTGGCTCCAAGCTGTAGTTTGGTTCCAGTCTGTTCCATGTGTTTCTTATCCTGTTTGGACCAGTCATGAAGGTTCAGCCCACTTCTCTTAATTTTTTCCAGCATTGCTTCAGACAGACCACTGCCTTTAGACTTAGTTCTCTCCATTCTTCACACTGTTAACAAAGTTATTTCTCTCACATCCAGACATTATCACGATTCCTCTGAATCTCTTAATGTCTTCTTTTTGCATACAGGATGCAGTTTAAACATTTCAGCAGGGGCTTCCCTGGTGGCGCAGTGGTTGCGCGTCCGCCTGCCGACGCAGGGGAACCAGGTTCGCGCCCCGGTTTGGGAGGATCCCACATGCCGCGGAGCGGCTGGGCCCGTGAGCCATGGCCGCTGAGCCTGCGCGTCCGGAGCCTGTGCTCCGCAACGGGAGAGACCACAACAGTGTGAGGCCCGCGTACCACAAAAAAAAAAACAACAAAAAAAAAAACAAAAAAAAACCCAACATTTCAGCAGGTTTACAAGACCTTTATGATTTGATATCTATTCCCCTTCCTCTCCATCTCCTCAGTGCCCCGACTCTACTGATGGCCTTTCCCTTATTTTAATACTTGCCTTCTAAAGCCTCCTTGCCTTTGTACTTAGTCTTTCTGCCTAGAAGATTTCCACACTTAATTACCACCCTTCAGATATACTTCAGTCTTTATCTCCTCTATAAAACATCATTAATTTTGCACTCTGCCTCATCTAATCTCTTGTAGCAAGTTTTGTATCTATTGCTGTACAACAATCTGCTCCAACACTTAGCAGCTTAAACATGGTTTTATTATCTTTCAGGGTTGTGTGGGAGGTTCTTATAGCATATTCTTCAGGTCTCCCATGCAGTCATAGTCTGATAGCAGTTGGGGCTGGAGTCATCTGGAGGTTTGATTCAGACTGAGTTGGCTGAACCTTTTTCTCTCTTTCTCCATGTCTTCTCCAGCTGATCTTTCCAGCAGGGTAGCTTGACTTATTGGATAACAGCAGCCCATGGCTCCAGAAAGCACAAAAGTAGGAGCTGCCAGGCATCCTCAAAGTTTAGGTCCCAGACTGGCATAGTGTTAATTTCTGCCACATTCTGTTAGTTAACAAGAGGCAAACAGGATTAGCCCAGATTCCTTATGGGTCAGATCTGTATAAGGGTATGGATAGTAGGCGTGATTTATTGGTGCCATCTTTAGAGATTAGTTATCACACCATTCCTAATGCATAAGTCTGTTATAATTACGACATTACTTTTTAATCATTTTATTACCATACCATAAGCTTTTTATGGGCAGAGCTATCTCTCCCGTATTTGTATTTCTAGGACCTGTCTCAGTGTCTTGTTATTATACAGTCCCTCAATAAATGTTTTTGAGTAAAATGAAAGAATCAGTAGTGATACACAGTTTCTTGTACATGATCTTGTGATTTTTCTAATTTAAAATGAAGTTTTTACCTTAGTCTTTTAATTTTTAAATTAGATTAAATGTAACCTAAGTTTTATCTTTTGGAAAGCCATTCATCTTCGGGGAGAAATCAGAAATAGTTTGATGACCTGTAATTATTTCTCTGTGCTCTTGTCCTTAGAGGTAGTGTATCAGAGCTGAAATGTTCACTTTAAAATACAAAGTATTGTGCTAATATTATGTTTAATTTTTAATTATATTTTGTAAACACTGGCTTACATAGCTTTTTTATTATAGCAGTTTTAGTAATTAAACAGAATGTAGAGAAAACATGTATGTATTGATAAAATATGAATCAAGATGATTCTTGGATTTTCAAGTAGCCTTTTTTCTTATTAGAAATGAAAATGGTTTCCCTATCAATGATAGCTAGAAACCTGTAGTGAATTGTCTAGTCAGCTAACATGTATTCATTAAAGCTTAGCCAGGTGCCCACACTGTGTCTGATGCTGTAGGAAAGATATAGGGAAAAAATATAAGAAACACAGAGTTCCCTTTCTTATTGTTTATAGTCTGGTATTTATTTATAACTTGCATTGCTCCAAAAAGAATTTTAAATGTCTTACAAGAAACACAAGGATAAGAAATATAACAGAGCCAAGATGAAGCCAATACAAAAATGCATGCTATAGGTACTCTACAAACTTAATTTTGATAATTTTAGCAACTATTACAAAAAGAAAAACCTGTCTAGTCAGTTACAGTTCATAGTGTTTGTAGATTAAAAACAAACCATCTGCTTAGGAGATGCACAACTGTGTCTGACAATAAGATCAGTTAAAAAAAAAATTCCTGATGCAGTCCCCCCATAAAGAAGGCATTACTGGGACTTCCCTGGTGGTGCAGTGGTTAAGAATCCGCCTGCCAATGCAGGGGACACGGGTTTGAGCCCTCGTACAGGAAGATCCCACATGCCGTGGAGCAACTAAGCCCGTGTGCCACAACTACTGAGCCTGCGCTCTGGAGCCCACGAGCAACAACTACTGAGCCCGTGCGCCCTAGAGCCCACGCTCTGCAATGAGAAGGCCACGCACCACAACGAAGAGTAGCCCCCGCTCGATGCAACTAGAGAAAAGCCTGCGCGCAGCAACGAAGACCCAACACAGCCCCCAAAAATAAATAAATGAAGGCATTACTGACATGAGTAGTATCCTCAATCTATGTCTTTAGATATAAATGTAGATGTTTCTTAAATATATTCGAGCCAAAGGTATATTACTGAGGTATAATTTCATAAAAGCAATTTGAATGGGGTTTTGGACCATATAGAATGTCTAAAAACACAATTCTTTGATTCCTGGAATGTTCTTCCTACCCTCTTTTCATCTTTTAGATCTCAGGTAGAAATTCTTGTAGGAAGCGTTTCCAGATCTCCCTGTCAGGGGACCCACTTATAGATTCTTAAAGAACCATGTACTTCAGCTTTGTGGAGCTGGTTTCCTTAAGTTTGAATCTACTCAAACAAATGGTAATAAAGGCCCCACATTTCAGCTCTATATTTTATAACTCTAGTAATTTTTGCTTGAAAAAAAATTAAGACAGATGTAAAGACTTCTTCCTATCTTGCCCTTAAAACAAAAACTTCCTAGGTTTCTAGTTTAGGAAGGGAACTGAGCATGATGTTAGCCTTCTCTCGGCCCAGTTAAACTGACTGAAAAGAAAATAAATACATTACAGTGAAGACCAAAAAAAAAGAGAGAGATTGGAAGCCAATGTAGAAAAGGAACAAAGCAGTTGGAAGTGTGTTGATGATGAAATGGAGTGGCCAAGTCTGGAGCCCAGAATCCAGAGCATGAGGAACTACGGTGGTGGTGGGAGCTGCCGTTCCTGGCTGAGCCCCAGCACGGCTCTAGGTGGAGAGTTAGTAGTGAAGAGGGTGAAAATGAGAAGGTAGGGTTAAAACATGGGCATTAATTTAAAGCCTGTTTATAGGCCATCCCCTCAAACCCCCTCTTGTATGCTAACTCCTGGTGACATCTGACAGGCTCCTCTTTAAATAAACTAGACAAACCACCTGGGGAGAACTAGGGTGCTGATTTGGTTTAGGGACTCCAGGGTAATGGCGGGGGGCAGGGGGTTGGTCTCTCTAACCTAAAGGCTGCTTTCCCACTCTAATGCAAGGTGCCAATCAGCAAGCCTCCCACATGCACAGCTCCCAGCCACACTTAACATTTTGGAGAAGGTTTTAGTTGGAAAGCACTCCTATACTTACACAGCAGCAAAGAAAACTTACCAGCTACCAGGATATTCAACTGGAGATAATCATTAATCTTTTGACATATAAGGAAAATCAGAATATGATAAAGACCAAGAACAGCTGATCCTCAAGGAAATAGGTAATTCAGGGAACGGAAAGGAACTTTTAAAACTTGGAGACTTGAGAACATTTTTGCATCCATAAAAAGGAGACATAGTGCTGTGGCGTAAAAAAAGAACACTCAAGAAAGAAGCAAGAATTCTTAGAAATTTAAACGTGATTGCTGGGGAGAAAAATAGAAGGGCTAGAAGACTGGCAAGGAAACCTTCTGAAATGCAGAGGAAAATAGAGAGAAACGAAGCAATATAAAAATAAACAGCTAACATTTACTGAGGCTAAGTATTTGTCAGGCATTATTCAAAACACTTTGTGTGTGTGTTTTTTTTTTTTTTTTTTTTTTTTTTGGGGCACGCGGCTCTCTCCCTGCTGTGGCCCCTCCCGTTGCGGGGCACAGGCTCCGGGCGG
>NC_041224.1:41678081-41751966 GCF_002837175.3 Physeter macrocephalus
ATCCTCCCGGACCGGGACACGAACCCGTGTCCCCTGCATCGGCAGGCGGACTCTCAACCACTGCGCCACCAGGGAAGCCCTACACTTTGCGTATTTTAACTGATATTAATCCTCACCAGAGCATTATGAAGTAGATACTGTTATCCACATCTCTTTTCAGAGAGGAACACAATGATAACTCGTTTAAAGTCACATAGCTGTCAGGAGATGGAATAGGCTCAAACCCAAGCCATCTCTCCCTGAGTCCAGGCAAATTAAAACAGCCCTCACCTGACGGGCCTGATAGTCTAGCACCGAGAGCAGCCAGAAGCCCAGAAATGGCGTGTTATGGTAGACAGCTCTTGCATTTCCTCAGCCTCTGTTTCCCCATCTTTAAAAAGCAGGTAGCAGCACCTGCCTTTCTTGTGGGAGTATTAAATGAATTGGCATCTGTCAGATGGTAGCGACACAACAAATGTTCATTTTCTCTCTCTCCTTTTTATTCATTCCCTACCCCTGACTGTAAGGGACTAAGTGGTTTTTTCATTCCCTGTACTCATCACCAAGTGGCACGTGACGTTAAATATTATTATGAGGGTGATACAGATGGCTGACTTGAAAGGTTTTTGCAAAAATGTTTGAAAACAGTGTAATCTTGAAAACAAGCAACCTTCACTTTTGAACTGAGACATAGGGAAGTATGAGAATGCACAGCCTCCACTGGAGGTAGTTGTAAGGATAATGATATTATTAGTGGAATGCCAGCATTTGGTTAGGGTGGGATGTTAAGGGGATGTAACAGGCTAGAATTTCATCTTGGGCGGTGAGTCTGCCCACCAGAATAAAAGAAATTGAAAAGCAGTGGATAGGGACATGAAACAGAACTTCCTTTCCTCACTTTACTGTATAGAGTGTTCTGAAAGATGTTAATGGGTTTTTTTTTTTTCCCAATAAATTTATTTATTTATTTTTGGCTGTGTTGGGTCTTCATTGCTGCGTTCAGGCTTTTTCTAGTTGCGGCGAGCAGGGGCTACTCTTCGTTGCGATGTACAGGCTTCTCATTGCAGTGGCTTCTTCTGTTGCGGAGCACAGGCTCTAGGCTCGCGGGCTTCAGTAGTTGTGGCACGCAGGCTCAGTAGTTGTGGCTCGCGGGCTCTAGAGCACAGGCTCAGTAGTTGTGGCTAGAATTTCATCTTGGGCGGTGAGTCTGCCCACCAGAATAAAAGAAATTGAAAAGCAGTGGATAGGGACATGAAACAGAACTTCCTTTCCTCACTTTACTGTATAGAGTGTTCTGAAAGATGTTAATGGGTTTTTTTTTTTCCCAATAAATTTATTTATTTATTTTTGGCTGTGTTGGGTCTTCATTGCTGCGTTCAGGCTTTTTCTAGTTGCGGCGAGCAGGGGCTACTCTTCGTTGCGATGTACAGGCTTCTCATTGCAGTGGCTTCTTCTGTTGCGGAGCACAGGCTCTAGGCTCGCGGGCTTCAGTAGTTGTGGCACGCAGGCTCAGTAGTTGTGGCTCGCGGGCTCTAGAGCACAGGCTCAGTAGTTGTGGCGCACGGGCTTAGTTGCTACGTGGCATGTAGGAATCTTCTGGACCAGGGCTCGAACCTGTGTCCCCTGCATTGGCAGGCGGATTCTTAACCACTGCGCCACCAGGGAAGCCCCCTAATGGGTTTTCTTAAATTCTTATTTTACGACTTGGGTCCTGGGAATATGTGTAATAAGTGTTCTTTCTAAGTCTTTAGTATTGCTAAAAATGAAATACTTGTTCTTAATGCCTTATTTCTCCAGCACCCTCAGCCATCCTGAGTGTAGCTGAGAACTGGACAGTAAGCACAAAGGTCCCTGAGGAACCACAGAGGAGCCCTGAAGTGGATATGCAGAAGCTTCAGTATAGTTCAGCAAGAACTGCCCAGGCCTTCTCTGAGAATCTTATGCTTTATCTGCACTTCTAAGAATCTGATTTATCTAGTGACCTAGCGGTTAGAAGCAGCCAACCGGGGTCGGGGGAAGTGTGGGGGAGGAGGTATTGGTTTGATAGTATTTTGAAACAAAGTTGGATCTAAATACTCAAAAGCACATAGCAATATGGGGTCATTTAATATACTATTAAACTGTTTTATTCCTCCAAAGCCCCAGTACTCTAGTCTTTGGTCATAATGCTAATTCTGGGATAACAAAGAATGGTTAAAAGATGCCCAGAATAAGAAGACACCATTATCAGGAAGTAAATGGATGTTTGACATTTAGAGATGTGAACTTAAGCCATCTGTAGATTTGCTTACATGAACATCCTTTAATGAAGGAGAGATAAATGAACCACTCATCCTAAGCTGCTATAGGTGCTAAAAGACCTCTAAAAATTTGACTTGGAGACATGAAGATCCCATGATCTTCATTTAAATTTAGTCTCCTCTATAAATGGACACTGCCTACCTCTCAGGATTGAGTCAGAATAAAATGAGGTGATGTGTGTGCACATGCCCTGTAGCCCTGGAAAGTCTGATGTACTTTTCAAGTTATTTTTCACTTTGCTCATTATCTTTTAAAATATTCCTCAGAGGTTTAACTCTGATGGATTGCTTATCTAAAACCCTACTGACCATCTCTGCAATTTCCACTTGTTTCCCAGATTTCTGTATTCAGATGAAGTTCAAATTGGCCCAGAAACAGTTATGACCACTCTTTATACTGCTAAGAAATATGCAGTCCCAGCCTTGGAAGCACATTGTGTGGAATTTCTCACCAAACATCTGAGGGCAGATAATGCCTTTATGTTACTTACTCAGGTAAGTAAATGTAGCTAAGGTATGTATCATTTAGCTTTAAAAATTGGGTACAACTATATATGAATATTTACTGTTTCCTGGAGAATTAGTCTTAGATTATTATTTTAAAGCATATGAAATCTTGTATCATTCAGGGAAATACATCAGAGTCATATAATTTTAGAATAGAAAAGCAAATTAGAGTTAATATATCATATAATAGGTAAAGAAACTGAAGCCTTATATAAATAGGGCATTATGACTCAAAGTTATATAACTGTTTAGGATTGGAGTTGAGGTTAGTATCCAGCATTGTTCCTGCTATGATTGAGAGTATGATAGCATGAAGCTTTCTGGACATCTTTGTTCTTGATTTGCGTTGGGTCTGAAATTAAGATTGAATATTTCAAGTCCAGAAAAGTTGTAAGATTTACTGTCTTCCATCTTTAAGCTTGCTGACCCACTTCTGGAGGAGTTAGAATTTAAGACTATCCTTACATTGACATTTTAAAAAGTTTTCACTGAGTATACTATACATGCAGAAAAGTACACATATCATAAGTGTACAGTCTGATGAATGTTTACAAACTGAACACATCTATGGAATCATTAACCAGTCTTTAATTTATACTATTTAGCATCTGTTAAATGCCTGTAATCTGAGCTCCATACTTGAGATATAAATAAATTGTTGTTGTTCTTTTTAGACAATGTTATGATACCCTTTTACAAATTTGTTTTCAAAATCCTAAACTAGTCTATATAACCCTGCGCTAGGGGTTGAATTGTGTTCCCAGAATTCATGTGTTGAAATTTTAATCGCCAGTGCCTCAGAATAGGACCTTTTGGGGAGATAGGGTCTTCACAGAGTTAAGCAAGTTAAAATGAGGGGAGGAAAGTCTAAGCTGATAATATATAATCCTACTGAATATTAGTAATGGAAATAATCATGGCTGTTCCTTAGCTTAACCATCTCATTTTCCAAATGAAAAATCTAAAACCTGGCTAGTTAACTACCTGCCCAAAGTCTCACAACAGGCTAGGTGGGGCCAGAGCCCAGAGCTCAAGTTTCCCAGTTCTACATCCATTTTGTCATACCAAAAATGACTGATGGCATTTTTTTAAAAAATCTTTGGCCATTAAGTATTTATAGTTATAGAAGAAAGAACATGCTGATGTCACCTCTTCTTAGACATAATCACAGAACTCCATGTCTGTATATATTGTATGCCAGACACTAAGCTAGTCCCTTTGTATATATTATCACATTTACTCCTCATTACATCTGTGCTGTTGTTTATTATCATTATCCCCATTTCAAAGATGAAATGGAAGCATAAAGAGGTAAATATCTTATATAACATGAGACAGCAAGTGGTAAAAGTGAGGTCTCAACCTTAAACCAGTAAGGTACGGTGATATCGATGATAATAATAGCAAAATGTATTGAGTGAGTATTGTGTGCCAGGTACCATTCTGAATACTTTGTATGCATTAATTCATTTAATCTTCACAATAACTTTAGGAGATGTGGCTATTCTGGGTGAAGATTTTCTTATCCGCATTTTATAGACAAGGAAATGGAAGCACAGGGTGGTGAAATAACTTGACCAAGATTCTATAACTAATAAGTGATGTCTCCCTGCATTTTTTTCCTCTTTTGAATTTGTGATGAAAATCCAATAAAGAAGTTGATAGTCATAAGATTCTTTATTGTCTAAAGAGTTTTGTTGTGTGTAGAGAGGGTCACTTAACTACTCTTTTTTAAATTCAGTCATAAAATTTAGAAACCAATAGGACTTTGCTGGTGGTCCAATGGTTAAGACTCTGCGCTTCCACTCCAGGGGGCACGGTTTCATACCTGGTCGGGGAACTAAGATCCCGTATGCTGCACGGTATGGCCAAAAGAAAAAAAAAATTTAGAAACCAGTAAATTAAACTTTGACAATTAAAGTACGCTTTCTAGTTCAGGAGGCCAAGGTGGGGCCTGAGAGTCTGCATTTCTAACAGACTTTCAGATGATGCTGGTGCTTCTGGACTACACTTTGAGTAGCAAGGGTTAACAGATGTCACTGAGAAAAAGAAACTTTTCAGTGTCTTATTGGTCTTAGAACTCAACATTACTTCCAAAGTTTTCATGGTGGGGTCATGTGAATTAGCCCACAAATTGTCATGTGAATGTCTTGTCCCTGCCAAGTGAGTCATTTGAACTGAGCATGTTCATTTACTTGAGAGGACCTATGCTAGCTTCCCTCTAAAACAAAGAGCCAGTATACTGTACCAGCATAGATTACAGAGGGAAAAACACTCTGTGAAGTGATACAATCATTAAAAATAGTGCTATTTTATCAGGTAATGTCAGACTCAAACTAAATTAGGAGAAATTTTATTTTACTCTGAAGTAGCAGCAGTAGATTCTAAAGGAAACTTGATACTGTATCTCAGTGACTGAAATATTGCTACTCTGAATTAAATAATTTTTACCAAAAATTGTTTTTCCTAGAGTAAAATATCAATTTTTACGTGAACACTAACTCACCTATAAAAACTGAGTTGGCCAGTTAAAATATCTGCTGACATTAGAATTTTTTAAATGTACTATTTTTCATATTTTAAAAATACAAAAACTATGATCCTAGACTGGATCCCATGCTAGAAGGAACAGTGTGTTATAAAAAGCATTATTGGGCCAATTGAAAAAACTGAAGTACAGACAGTAGACTTCTGTTTTGTCCATGCTATTAAATGTAAACAGAGCTGACCCTAGGCCAGAAGGAAAATTGGTCATTGGCACACCTATCATCATATCTCCTTTTTCAGTGTTATGGTTTTTTAAAAATTTCATTTCTCCTTTTTCAGTGTTACAGTTTTTAAAAAATTTCAATTGAGTTTGAACACGCCCATTTTTAAACTTGTTTTTTTGAATTATAATATGCATCCTGATAAAGCACATATTGTAAGTTTGACTTCTGACTTCTTAAAGCCTAGATTAGCTTTGCTAAAATCATACAGTATACAGTTGATCCTTGAACAACACGGGTTTGAACTTTGTGGGTCCACTTATATGTGTAATTTTTTCAATAGTAAATACTATAGCACTACATGATTAGTGGTTGGTTGAATCCAAGGATACGGAGGAACCTCAGATGCAAAGGGCCAACTATAAGTTATATGTGGATTTTGACTGCACAGAGGGTCAGTGCCCCTAACCCCCAAGTTGTTCAAGGGTCAGCTGTATACTCTTTTGCTCAATATATACAGTACCTTCTTTTGCTTACCATTAAGTTTGTGGGATTCCTTCATATTGTTGTGTGTAGTTGTAGATCGTTCATTCTCATTATTGTGTGATATTCCATCATGTGAATTTACTTATTTGCTCCTCTGTTGTCAGGCCTAGTTTTTGCTTAGGTTCCCAGAACTTTCATGCTCTACAATTCTTGTACTTTATTCTCTTCCCCCAATCAAAACAGGAAATGGAAGAAAAAAATCTGATCTGTTGGTACTGGTATGCTTGACAATTGATATTACCATTTAGTGAAAAGATCTTAAGACTTTGAGTTAAGTACTGGCTTTGGAGCATAACTAGCTAGATGTAACTAGGCAAGTCAGTATACCTCTCTGAGCCTCTGTTTCCTCATCTGTTTAATGGGATAATGTCTGCCTTATCTAACCTAGAGTGTTTCATTAAGGTTAAAATAAGTGATGTATAAGAAACAAGGCAATGCATATATAGGCATATGAAAATAAAAATAACAGGGTTGTTAGTGGTAATATGAATTAATTGTTATCTCAGCAGCGCATTTGTGCTTTTAGCTTTTATTTCTGATTGTGGAATGAAAAGTTTTAAGCACATATAGACATTATAATTGTATTTTAAGTATGTGTTTTTATATAATTAGCAATTATAATTGTTTACAGTATTAACTTTGAATATGTACAGCCTGAAGGTAAAATAACTATGAAAATAAAATAACTAGCTTTTTATATGTTTAGGCTCGATTATTTGATGAACCTCAGCTTGCTAGTCTTTGTCTAGACACAATAGACAAAAGCACGATGGATGCAATAAGTGCAGAAGGGTTTACTGATATTGATATAGGTAAGTTCACTGTGAATTAAAATGTTACCTTTTAAGTACAGTAATGCCTTACTAGTCAGCCTTGTTGGCAGACAAGCTGTTTTTAAATTTGTGGGTTTTCCAAGTGATTTAAGTCTACCTCTTTAAGAGTTTTGCTTTCTTTATTTTGCTGAAGTATTCCTAAAAGTCTTAACTACCTCATTGCCTTTTAAAAGATGTCAAATCGGGGCTTCCCTGGTGGCGCAGTGGTTGGGAGTCTGCCTGCCGATGCAGGGGACACAGGTTCGTGCCCCGGTCCGGGAAGATCCCGCATGCCACAGAGCAGCCAGGCCCGTGAGCCATGGCCGCTGAGCCTGCGCGTCCGGAGCCTGTGCTCCGCAACGGGAGAGGCCCGCGTACCGAAAAAAAAAGAAAAAAAAAAAAGATGGCAAATCAAACAAATATTCATTGAATGCTCACCATATGCATGGCATTATACTAGGGTCCTATAAGAAATACAAAGAAGGGTAACGTGCATTTTCTTAAGGAAACTATCATCTAATTGGAGAATCAGGGAACAAATATGTGAAAATTAAGATTTAAGACATTAAATAGAAGAGATGACATACGGCAAAACGTGACTTTCGCCTTTTCTGAACTAGATACGTAGAAAATAATTACTATGCAAATCCAGAACGTGAAGAGAGCACCTCACATTGGAGTGTTAGGAAAATCTTGACCCAGAAGGTTCTGACATGGGCCTTAGAGAATGGATAGCATTTGGTTAATGAAGAGGGGAGGGCATTAGAGGCAAGTGGAACCGCACGAAGAAGTGTGTGTAGAGGAAGGGCGGTGCAAGGCAGGTGAAAGCCAGCTTGTGGAGGACAGTGCAGTGACAGGCTGAGGAGTTTGAATTTTGTCATGTAGGAGAGCAGAGAGAGCTGATCCAGGCTTATGACTTAAAATATTACCACCATCATGAACCCATAATATCTATCTTTAGTCTTATCTTCTTCTGGGCTCCAAATTCATATACCCAACTATTTACTTGACATCTTTATTTGGAGATTTTTTTTTTTTTGTGGTACGTGGGCCTCTCACTGTTGTGGCCTCTCCCGTTGCGGAGCACATGCTCCGGACGCGCAGGCTCAGCGGCCATGGCTCACAGGCCTAGCCGCTCCACGGCATGTGGGATCTTCCCGGACCGGGGCACGAACCCGTGTCCCCTGCATCGGCAGGCGGACTCTCAACCACTGCGCCACCAGGGAAGCCCTCATTTGGAGATTTTATAGGCATTTCCAACAACACAGCTAAAAGAGAGCCATTGATTTCCCCCAACTCCCTGTTAAATCTTTTCTGTTCCTTTCCAATTTTTTCCTCATTGTTCCCTAATGACACCACCATGCACAACTAAAAACCTAGAAGTTATTCTTGATTACTGTCTTTCTTTCATGCCCTACATGCAGTTTATCAGCACATGCTCTCTGCTCTCCACTCAAAATGTATCTTGGGGGAATTCCCTGGCAGTCCAGTTAGGACTCGGTGCTTTCACTGCCGGGGCCCAGGTTCAGTCCCTGGTCAGGGAACTAAGATCCTGCAAGCAGCGCAGCACAGCCAAAAAAAAAAAACAAAGGTATCCTGAATCTGACCATTTCTTACCATATCCGTTGCTCCCACCTAGTCGGAGCCACTGTTCTCTCACCTGGATAACCTCTGTGGTCTCCTGTTGTCTCCCTGCTTCCACTCTCCCTTGCTTTCATACTGTCCATTCTCTACACAGCAGCAGATTGTATCACATCCTTGCTTCCAGTGTCTTCCCACTGCGGTTAGAATAAAATTCTAACTCCTTACAAAACTTACAAGATCCTATGTGATCAAGCCTTGTATTAGTCAGGGTAGGCTAGGCTTGGCTGTGGTAACAAATGGACCCCAAAATGCAAGTTCAACACATTTGCACAAATAAACCCCCAAAATGCACACTGCTCCAACACAATAGAAATTTTTTTCACACTCACGCAGCAGTCCAAGGCAGTGTTCCCGACCAGTGAGTGGCTCTCTTCCATCTTGTGGCTCTGCCATTTCCTACAGCCTGCTTATTATCTGTATCTTGCTAGCAGATGGGAAAAGTCCTGGGCAAGGAAAATACCCACATCTTAAAAGCTTTGACCTTGAAATGGCACCCTCATTTTGCCTCTTATTTCATTGGACAGAATTCAGTCACCAGATCCCACCTAACTTAAGGGGAGGCTAGGAGATGCAGACTACTCACATCCCAGGAAGAAGAGAAAACAGAATTTTTGTAAAGAGCTGGCAGTAACTACCTGCCTCCTTCTGTATCTGACCTTGTCTCCTACCATTCTGCTTCTCATTCACTATGTTCCATATCCACTGGCCACAGTTATTTCAGTGTTTTTGAGCCTTTGTATTTTCTGTTCCTTCTGATTGGAATCCTTTTCCCCGTGAATCTTTGTATGGTACCTCCTTTTAATCATTCAGATCTCAGGTTAAACAAGACCTGAGACGGGCCATCTCACGCCTACGTAAAGTACCACAGTCCCCTAAACAATCCCTGTTCTATTACTCTGATTTATTTTTCTCATAATATGTATCACTCTCTGAAAATCTTATCTTGGTCTTTGTCTGAATATATATATATTGATTGTCTACCTTCTCCTCCTAGATTGTACACTCCTTAAAGGCAGAGACTTTGTCTTGTTTACCACTGTATCTCCAGCACTGAAAGTAGTAGAACATAGTATGTGTTCAGTTAATATTTGTTGACCAACTGGGCTGACTGGCTATGTCTAGAATGTTGCCTTTCCTTCGCACCTTGGCTAGTTCTCACTCAGTCTTAATTTCTCGGCTCAAATTATAACTCTTTCTTAAGAACTGCTACCCTCCCCTCTTGCATGAAATGTAATATATTCCTGTTTCAATAACATCCCTTTCTTAGTTTGCCTGTCTGCTGCACATTACCTTGGGAAGGATTTGTGCTCTTCTTGCGTTATCCTGAAGGGCAGATTTGGCTCCCCCACCCCGCACCTGCACGTTGTGTGCTATTGAATTTTTGTTGAGTTACTGGATGTTTGAGATCCCTAAGCACTGCCCACGTTGGTAATGAAACATTGCTTAATCCTAGTTTCCTTCCCTTTAAGGAGCTATCAAGTGCTCCACTTCAGTCTACTGTTATTTGAAATAATACTGCCTGCATCTGGGTGACTCACTCCGAGAAGTTGTTTTGTAAATAGCTCCTCCATTAGGCATGCCATTGGATCCTGGGAATCTTGAAGTAGGTACCTTGCACAGGATGAAAACCCTATAAATATTTGTTGATTTGACTTGATTTGATTTGCAGTGATTTGTATTAAAACCCAGTATTGTATGATGTTTATAAATATAATCCTGTGTGTTTTTATGATCTTTATTAGGCTTGCAGCTGTCATTTCTTATTATAACACATCTATCAATAGAGGACCTATGTGTTTTCACCTCATAGTCTAGTTTGTCACAAATGTACTTGTTAAAAATTGGGAATGAAAGAGAATTCTAGGATCTGAAAGAAAGACCTGGCTTCAGGAGCTTTTTTTTAATAGCTATTTTAGATTCTGGGGATGCTTTTTCTCCTCTGGCATTTGAATATGTGCTCCAGAGGGATATGTTTCCAAGTAGAGAGATACTGTTTCTCTTTTGTAGGTTTTTGCCAAAGGAAAAAGATAATATGTCACATTGATAGAACAGAATTAATTTGCATTATGCCAGGGGCATATAATTTGCTTGTTTTTTAGCCTTTAAGTTTCTATGTTTACCTTTACTGAAGTTTTTAGCATACAAGGTAGAGAAATGTAGGTTCAAAGTTGTCTGTTTTTCTGTTGAATGATTAAATATTATGGTCATGGTATATTCCTAATCCTACAAGTATAGAGGTATGTTGACTTACATTCATTTATCTTTGAAAAGGTTTCCTGGGACCTTAGTTTATACTCATCTGCTCGGCTACAAGAGAAGGAAAAAGCTTGATTTTTAAAAAAATTATGTTTAACCTCTTCATTTTTAACATATTGTTGGACCCCTTCTATGTTCCAGGGACTGTGATATCTTTGCTGTAATGATACCTATGTTTGTTATTAAACAAATATTTGGTTCTGGTATGAATGTGTAGACCATTGCATAGTAGAACTTTGTTTTTAATAAATTTTTCTTAGGTGTGTGTTTCTGGGCATTTTTTTGGGGGGGGCAATTTAATTATATTTTAATGTTTTCATTGATTTCTGGTCTACTGTAGTTTAAAAATAACTCAGCCTATTTAAATTTTGCCTATGATAAGAGGGAAAAGGATTCTGAGTGAGGGCCTGAGTTACGGTCATGACATTTATACTTGGATGTCAGATAGCGCTTTCAAACTTAATATGTCCAAAATTAAGCTTCAGATCTCCCCTCTCACCACCCCCAACCCTGCTTCCACGTAGTAGTCTTTCTCATCTCAGTTGATGCCACTGTCATCCCTCCATTGCTTTGCCTATACACCTGGGAATTATCTTTTACTCAAGCTCTCTATCACCCCCTATATCCAATCTGTTAGGAAATCTCCAGTCTCCTTTCAGAGTATACCCTGAATCTGATCATTTTTCACCACTTCCGCCTGGTCCAGGCCACCATCACCTCTGACCTGGATCAGCGCAAGAGCCTCCTAATTGATCTTGTTTCCACTCTTGCCTCCGTTACTGTCACTTCTCTTCATGGCTGCCAGGGTGGTCGTTTTAGAACATAAAATGTCACAGCTCAAAACCCTCCAGGGGTTCCCTTTTTCACTCAAAGTAAAAGCCAAATGATCTACAGGGTGCTGCATGATAGCACCCCGCTTCCCACCATGTTTCTGGCCTCGTCACCTACTACTTTTCCCTCTTGCTCACTCTCCTCCAGCCACACTGACCTGGCTGTTCCTCAGATATGCCAGGCACACTCATAAGAGAGCCTTCACACTGGCCAGTCCTGGAGTGCTCTTTCTCTCGAGGTGTGTTTGGCCTACTGACCCCACCCCCCTCGACCTCCTTCAGGTCTTAACTCAAGTGAGGCCTATCCAAACTATCCTATTTTAAGCTGCATTTCTGATTCCCCTTACCCTGCTATCTTTTCCTACATTTATTATGTAACACAGTATAATTTACTTATGTTTATTGAATCTGTTTCCCCCATTAGAATGTAAGCTCCATGAGGCAAGGAGTTTTTAACTTTTTGTTTAATGATGTATCCTCGGTGTCTAGAATAGTGCCTGGCACATTGTGAGTGGTCAATAAGAAATATTTGCTGAATTAACGAATGAATTGTAATCTGTAGACTTTACGAATTTGTTCATTACTGATTGGGAGCCTTTTTCTCTGACTTACTTATTATTCTTGTTCTGAATATTTGAGTTTGCTTGCTGAATGGCATGAATATAGAAGGAGATACTGTATCTAAGCTTCCATGTATGGTAAGTAATAAGTTGAATGTTAACCTTATAGTAATTTTTTAAAGAAAACTTTGCTGTTTAATTCCTTTAATTCTTTAATATTTTTAAGTGTAGAGTCTATAGTTTTAAGTATCCTATTTTTATTGAGATTTGAAAATTTTATATAAGCATGTTTGTCAGTATTTTGTTAAAGAGCAAAATATTCCTAATTTGACATATTTTTGTATTTTACCTGTAGACACACTCTGTGCAGTTCTAGAAAGAGACACTCTTAGTATTAGAGAAAGTCGACTTTTTGGAGCTGTTGTACGGTGGGCAGAAGCGGAATGTCAAAGACAACAATTGCCTGTGACTTTTGGAAACAAACAGAAAGTTCTAGGGAAAGCGCTGTCCTTGATCCGGTTCCCGCTGATGACCATTGAGGAGTTTGCAGCCGGTAAGGCTGTAACTTGTCCAAAATCTACTTGAAACTATTTTAATGGGCAGTCAGTCTCCCTGTGTGAGACAGGAAAAGAAGCTGTTTATGTATGTGCATTTGTGTGTATAATTTCATTCAATTCTCCTAATAGCCCTTCAAGATAATATTGTAGGTTATATATTTATATATTTTAAAATTACATGTATTTTATATCTTTTTAAATATTTTGCATATTATAAATATATAAAAATTCTATGGTATTTTATAGGTTTAAGAACTGAACCTGAGAGAGGTTAAGTGGCTTACCTAAAGTTACAATGACAGATCTTTCTGACTCTTAGGGTTGATGTTTCTTAGTTCAATGACCAGTTCTTGTTTCCCATATCAACATTGAGTATCATCTGCTTTTAAGTCATGGCCAGATTGATTTAAAAGAAAAAAAAAATCTCATAATGGTTTAAAATTATATTTCCTTACGTTTATTGGCCATTTGTATTTTTTCTTTTTTTTGAATTTTTAAATTTAATTTTATTTATTTTTTTATACAACAGGTTCTTATTAGTCATCCATTTTATACACATCAGTGTATACATGTCAATCCCAATTGCCCAATTCACCCCACCACCACCACCACCACCCCACCGCTTTCCCCCCTTGGTGTCCATACGTTTGTTCTCTACATCTGTGTCTCTATTTCTGCCTTGCAAACCGGTTCATCTGTACCATTTTTCTAGGTTCCACATATATGTGTTAATACACAATATTTGTTTTTCTCTTTCTGACTGACTTCACTCTGTATGACAGTCTCTAGATCCATCCACGTCTCAACAAATGACCCAATTTTGTTCCTTTTTATGGCTGAGTAATATTCCATTGTACATATGCACCACATCTTCTTTATCCATTCATCTGTTGAGGGGCACTTAGGTTGCTTCCATGACCTGGCTATTGTAAATAGTGCTGCAGTGAACATTGGGGTGCATGTGTCTTATTGAATTATGGTTTTCTCTGGGTATTCATTCATGACTTTTATTCTTTTGGGGTATTCAATTTTTTTTTTTTGCGGTACGTGGGCCTCTCACTGTTGCGGCCTCTCCCGTTGCGGAGCACAGATTCCGGACGCGCAGGCTCAGCGGCCATGGCTCACGGGCCCGGCCACTCCGCGGCATGTGGGATCTTCCCAGACTGGGGCACAAACCCGTGTCCCCTGCATCGGCAGGCGGACTCTCAACCATTGCGCCACCAGGGAAGCCCCAAATTTTTCTTTTTGATTTATTATATATATATTCTAGTATTCTCACAAGTTGTTTTTGTTTTTGCTGGTCAGAATCAATGTTTGTTTTTTCTCTTTGTAAACTTTTAAAATTAAAATATAACATATACATAATAAAGTGAACAAATAGAGTGAACACACCTATTTAACCACACATATCAATTTAAAGTACATTACCATACCCCACCAGTCTCCATCATGCCCCTCCTAGTCCTTAATCTCCCTTCCAAAGGTGACTACTTTCTGGCTTCTGTAAATGAGTTTTGTCTGTTTCTAAACTTAATATAAAGGAAGTCATACATTCAGCATGTGTTCTTTTGTGTGTGGCTTCTTTCTCTTAACATTATGTCTGTTAGATTCATCTGTGTGGTTGTGTGTGGCAGTAGCTCATTCTTTTTCATTGCTGTGTAATCTGTTGAATGGATGTGCCATGATTTCTTTATCCATTTTACTGTTGTTGGACATTTGGGTTGTTTGTTTGGGGCCATTAAGAACATTCTTATACCTCTCACTTGGTGTACATATGTGAACATTTCTGTTGAGCAGGTGGCAGTGCAATTGCAAAGTCATAGAGTGTACATATGTTCAGCGTTGGTAGATCCTACCAAATAGTTGCCCATCATAGTTGTAATAGTTCACACTCAACTGCCAAACTAAGAGAGTTAAGAGTTCATTCCAGTTGCCTCACATCCTCTCCATTATATGTATATAATCTGACAAAAGACTTGTATCCAGAATATATTATAGATACATATAATGTATATACTTATAGCTAATATCCCAGTCTGTGGATTGTCTTTTCATTATCTTAATGCTGTCTTTTGATAAATAGAAGGTCTTAATTTTAATGAATTAACTTATTAGTCTTTTCCTTTAAGGTGATGGCTTTTTATGTCTTAAGAAATTTTGCCTGCCTCAGGGTCATGAAGATATTCGCTTAGGTTTTCTTCTAGGAACTTCATTGTTTTACATTTAACTCTTTGGTCTGTAATCCAGTTGGGTTTTTATTTTTTGTGGTGTTTTTTTCACATGTGTATGGTGTGAGGTAGAGGTCAAGGTTCATTTTTGTTCCCCACGTGACTATGTATTAAAAACTATCCTTGCCCCCATACACAGCAGTGCTAACTTCGTTGTAAATCAAGTGACTGTATATGAATGAATCTATTTCTGGAATGTTTAGTCTGCTCTACTGTTATATTTGTGTATCCTTGAACCAATTCTGTGGAGTTTTCATTTCTGTAGTTTTAAACTGAATCTTGAAATCTGGTGGTGAAAATCCTCTGGCTTTGTTCTTCTGGATTACCTTGGCTGTTCTTGGTCTTTTGTGTTGGTAGTTTCATATACATAAATGTTTTAGCTTGTCAGTTTCCACCAAAAAAAGTCATGGGATTCTGATTGGAATTGTGTTGAATCCATAGATTGGTGTGGAGATAATTGACATTTTTATAATATTGAGTCTTCCAATCAATGAACATTGATTTAAGTCTTTTTAAAATTTCTTAGTAATACTTTGAGTTTTCTGGTAGAGGTCTTGCATATTTTTTGGTAGGTTTATTCCTTATGTATTTTACTTCTTAAATGTTATTGCAATGATTAGTTTTTTAATTTCCATGTCCTAACTGATTGATTGCCAGTATATAGAAATACAGTTGATTTTTCCTGTATTGACCTTGTATCTAGTGATCTTGCTAAATTTATAAATTCTAATAATTATTTGTAGATCATTGTGCATAGTCTACATGTACAATCATGTGATCTGCAAACAATAATATTTCTATTTCTTCCTTTCCAATCCTTAGACATTTCTTTTTCTTGCCTTATTTTATGACCTAGGACCTTGAGCGTATTAAGAAGTATGGATAGTGAACATCCTTGCATTATTCTAGTCTTAGGCAGAAAGCTTTCAGTATTTCCCCACAGAGTATGCTTGCTGTAAATTTTTTGTAGATACTCTTTATTGGATTAAGGAAGTTTCCTTCTATTACTAGTCTTCTAAGAGTTTTATCATGAATTTTACCAAATGTTTCTCTTCTTTTGAGATAATGATACAGTTTTCCCCTTTATTCTCTTAGTATAGCTTAATATAGCATTGATTGATTTTCCAAGTTAAAACTTTGGATTCCTTACATAAATCATACTTGGTTGTCATGCATTATTCTTTTTATATATTACTAGATCCAATTTGCCAGATTTAAAAAATATTTTTAGGACTACTTCATGAGAGAAATTAGGCTATAATTTTTCCTTTCTTGTAATGAAATAGTCAGATTTTGACTATCAAGGTTATGCTGGTCTCACACAAAAGTTAGGAATATTTCTTTTTTCTGTATTCAAGAGTTTATGTAAAATTAGTGCTATTTCTCCTTAAATGTTTAGGGGAATTCACCAGTGAAGCTGTCTGGATCTAGTGTTTTCTTTGTGGAAGGTTTTTAATTAGAGATTCAATTTCTTGAGTAGACTAGGACTTTTCAGATTTTCTCTTTCTTTTTGTAACAGTTTCATCTAGACCTTTAATTTGTTAACATGAATTTCATAACATCCTTTTATTATCTCTATGTTTGTGAAATCTAAATTATGTCCCCTATTTCATTTCTGATATTGGTATCTTGTGCCTTTAATCAGCCTTGCCTAGGAGTTTATGCATTTTATTAATTTTTTTCCAAGAACTAACTTCTGGCTTTATTAATTTTCTCTATTGTGTATGTGTTTTCCATTTCATTGATTTCTGCTTTTTTCTTTATTATTTCCTTCCTTTAATTTTAATTTGCTGGGGGTTATTTACTTAGTCATTATGACTTTTTGAGATAAATACTCAAAACAGCGACTTTCAACTTTTATTTTTTTGTGTGTATACATTTAAGTCTATAGTTTTCCCTCTAAGCATCCTTTTTTTTCCCCACAAGTTTTGGTATGTTGTATTTTTATTGTCATTCAATAAAAAATATTTTCTAATTCTCATGGTAATGTTTTTCTTGACCCATGGGCTATAAGTCTATAGCTTAATTTTCAAATATTTGGGAATTTTTCTCCCTAGCTTTAAGACAGAAATTTCTGTTTAACTCTTTAGTCTCTTAGCAGCACCTTTCTGCCTGGTTTTTTGGTCTCATAGTTTTCTCTTGCTTGTGCATAGCTTAGGAATTGACAGATACTTTTTTTAAATTTTATTTTTGGCTGTGTTGCGCCTTTGTTGGGTCTTTGTTGCTGTGCGCAGGCTTTTCTCTGGTTGCGGCCAGCGGGGGCTACTCTTCGTCGCGGTGCGTGGGCTTCTTATTGTGGTGGCTTCTCTTGTTGCGGAGCACAGGCTCTAGGCGTGTGGGCTTCAGTAGTTGCAGCACACGGGCTCAGTAGTTGTGGCACACGGGCTTAGTTGTTCCACGGCATGTGGAATCTTCCTGGACCAGGGATCGAACCTGTGTCCCCTGTATTGGCAGGCAGATTCTTAACCACTGCGCCACCAGGGAAGCCCAGGAGTTGACAAATACTTCAAGGAGAAATTATGCACAAAATGTTGGTCTTGTTTGTCTATTAAGTATTCTCTTCCGGATCATTGTCTGGCTGCCTTGGTAGCTTTGAATTACAGTTTTTGTCTCTTCAGTCAGTTGAGGACTACCACAGTTTCTAGGTTGCCAGTTTCTGCGTGGCATTTATGCCCTATGAAGCAAATCAGCAAATATCCCAAGGGGAAAATTGGTGACAGATATAGGGCTTCATCTCAATACATATCCCTTCTCAAGCACTGACTGCCTCAATTGTTCTCTGTTAACATGAAATAGCTATTTTATGTACTGTTCATCTATAGTTCTTCTCTGACGTAGGCTATTTCATCTTACAGACTTCTTAATATTTTTATGTAGTCAAATAATGTTTCTTTTTTTGGCTGTTATGTATGTTCTTTTCTGTTATGCATATTATTTCTGTATTATATTTTTCAAAAATGTTTTAGGGAGAGCTCCCTTTATGTTCTCTGTTTTGCTGTTGAGTGTATGGGTGTGTGTTTTCTGTCTAGAGATTAGGAAATAATAAATTCTGCATTTACTTTTTCCCCTCCAATTTTCTTAATTCATTTCATAATAAAACGATATTTATTGACCTTCCCTATTTAAGATAAGAATGTTAGCATGGTGTTCCATCCTTTCAACCTTTCCAGCCCACTTTATGGTAACTGATTATACACCCACATAACATACTACAAAAACACAACTATATTAGACTTAATTATAGGTTGTATTGGATTTAGTGTTTATCACCAGTTCTTTTATGATATACCTTCTTGAATTCTTTATTTTGATTCACTCATTTGTTGAGTTTATTCTTGATTACTTTCTTTAAATAGGTATATGGTATATATGCTATATATCTGAGAACGTTTTTCATGATCTGAAGACTTCTTTTTTCAACTTAGGAAATTTTATTATACAGGCATACCTTGGCGATATTTTGTGTTCCAGACCACAACAATAAATTGAATATCGCAATAAAGTGAGCCATACAAATTTTTTGGTTTCCCAATGCATATAAAAGTTATGTTTACACTATATTATAGTCTGTTAAGTGCAATAGCATTATGTCTAAAGAAAACAAGTACGTACCTTAATTAAAAAAGACTGTATTGCTAAAGAATGCTAACTAACATCTGAGCCTTCAGCGAGTCCTAATCTTTTTGCTGGTGGAGGGTCTTGCCTCAATGTTGACGGCTGCTGACTGGTCAGGGTGGTGGTTGCTAAAGGTTAATGTAGCTGTGGCAACTTCTTTCTTTTTTTTTATTTTTTATTTTCATTTTTTAAAATTTTTGGCTGCGTTAGGTCTTCACTGCTGTGTGCGGGCTTTCTTTAGTTGCGGTGAGCGGGGGCTACTCTTTGTTGCAGCGCACAGGCTTCTCATTGCGGTGGCTTCTCTTGTTGCGGAGCATGGGCTCTAGGCATGCAGGCTTCAGTACTTGTGGCACGCGGGCTCAGTAGTTGCGGCACGCGGGCTTCAGTAGTTGTGGCGCACGGGCTTAGTTGCTCCGCGGCATGTGGGATCTTCCCAGACCAGGGCTCATACCCGTGTTCCCTGCATTGGTAGGCGGATTCTTAACCACTGAGCCACCAGGGGAGTCCTGTGGCAATTTCTTAAAATAAGATAATAATGAAGTTTGCCACAGTGATTGACTCTTTCAGGAACCATTTCTCTGTAGCAGGCAATGCTGTTTGATAGCATTTTACCCATAGTAAAACTTCTTTCAAAATTGGAGTTAGTCCTCTTTCACCCTGCCACTGCTTTATCAATTAAGTTTATGTAATATTGTAAATCCTTTCTTGTCATGTCAACAGTCTTCACAGCATCTTCAACAGGAGATTCTGTCTCAAGAAACCACTTTCTTTGCTCATCTGTAGAAGCAACTCCTCATCTGTTCAAGTTTTATCATGAGGTTGCAGCAATTCAGTCACATCTTCAGGCTCCACTTCTAATTTTAGTTCTCTTGCTATTTCCACCACATCTGCAGTTACTTCCTCCACTGAAGTCTTTGAACCCCTCAAAGTCATGCATGAGGGTTACAGTTTACTTCCTCCAAAGTCTTTAATATTGATATTTTGAACTTGTTCCATGAATCATGGATGTTCTTAATGGCATCTAGAATGGTGACTCGTTTCCAGGTTTTCAGTTTACTTTGCCCAGATGCATCAGAGGACTCACTACTGTCTATGGTAGCTATAGTCTTACTAAATGTTCTTCTTAAATAATAAGGCTTGAAAGTCTAAATTACCCTTTGATCCATGGGCTATGGAATGGATGTCCTGTTAGCAGTCATGAAAACAACTGTACATCTTCATGAGTGCTCTTGGATGACCAGGTACATTGTCAAGAAACAGTATTTTGAAAGGAATCTTTTTTTCTGAGCAGTAGGTCTCAACAGTGGGCTTAAAATATTCAGTATACTATGTTGTCAGCAAATGTGCTGTCATCCAGGCTTTTTTGTTCCATTTATAACACAGAGTAGATTTAGCATAATTCTAAAGGGCCCTAGGATTTTCAGAATGGTGAATGAGCATTGGCTTCAACTTAAAGTCACCAGCTACATTAGCCCCCAGCAAGAGTGTCAGGCTGTCCTTTGAAGCTTTAAAGCCGGACATTGACTTCTCCTCTAATTATCAAAGTCCTAGATGGCATTTTCTTCCACTAGAAGGCTATTTGTCTACACTTGTCTACATTGAATATCTGTTGTTTCATGTAGCCACTTTCATTAATTATCTTAGCCAGATCTTCTGGATAACTTGTAGCTTCTGCATCAGCACTTGTTGCTTCACCTTGCCCTTTTATGTCACAGGTTTAAGGCTTCTTTCCTTAAACCTCCTGAACCCCCTTCTGCTAGCTTCAGACTTTTCTTCTGTAGCCTCCTCATCTCTTTCAGCCTTCATAGAATTGAAGAGAGTTAGGGCCTTGCTCTGGATTAGTCTTTGTCTTAAGGGAATGTTGTGGCTGGTTTATCTTCTATCCAAACCACTCAGACTTTCTCCATATCAGCATTAAGGCTATTTCACTTGCTTATTATTTGTGTGTTAACTGGAGTAGCACTTTGAATTTCCTTCAGGAACTCTTCCTTTGCATTCACAACTTGGCTACTGTTTGGTGCAAGAGACCTAGCTTTTGACTCAGCATAATCATTTCTGCTTTTGATTTAAAGGGAGAGATGTTTGACTATTCTTTCACTTGAACACTTAAGAGGCCACTATAGGGCTGTTGTTTTCATTTTTTTTTAGTAAATTTATTTATTTTATTTTTGGCTGCATTGGGTCTTTGTTGCTGCACGCGGGCTTTCTCTAGTTGCGGCGAGCGGGGCTACTCTTTGTTGCACTGCACAAGCTTCTCATTGTGGTGGCTTCTCTTGTTGAGAAGCACGGGCTCTAGGCGCACGGGCTTCAGTAGTTGTGGCACGCGGGCTCAGTAGTTGTAGCTTGCGGGCTGTAGAGTGCAGGCTCAGTAGTTGTGGTGCACGGGCTTAGTTGCTCTGTGGTATGTGGTATGTGGGATCTTCCCGGACCAGGGCTCAAACCTGTGTCCCCTGCATTGGCAGGCAGATTCTTAACCACTGTGCCACCAGGGAAGCCCAACTATAGGGTTGTTAATTGGCCTAATTTCAATACTGTTGTGTCTCAGGAGGAGACAGAGAGAGCTGGGGAACGGCTGATCAGTGGAGCAGTCAGAACACACACAACATTCATGCAGATACCTGCATAACTTAATTGTTCGCTGTCTTATGGGTGTGGTTCATGGGGCTCAAAACTATTACAGTAGTAACATCAGAGGTCACTGATCACAGATCATCATAACAAGTATAGTAATAATGAAAAAGTTTTAACTATTGAGAGAATTACCAAAATGTGACAGAGACACAAAGTGAGCAAATGCAGTTGAAAAGTGACAGCAACAGACTTGTTGATGCAGGGTTGCCACAAACCTTCAATTTGTAAAAAATGTATCTGCGAAGCATAATAAAGTGAGGTATACCTGTAGTCTTGAATTATTGCATCATCCTATTTCTTATTGTTAGTTCTTCAGGAAGAGTAGTTACCTGTATGTTGGTTTCTGCTTTTTATCATCCATTTTAATCACCTTAAACATTTTAATTCTTTTGTCTTATTTGTCATTCTGAGAAAGATACATGAGTTTTCACCCCCATCTCTCTTCTGATCTTATGCAGTTCCAGTTATGTTCTTTTCTCTTTTTTTTTTCCTCTAAATGCATGTTTTAAGTTTGTAATTGTATTTTTTCTTCTTTACAATCTTTACTTATCCAGAGATTGCAAATGAACCACGGGGCCAGGTCTGGCAGGTTGATATATTTGTGTGTGATATTCTTAAAATTTATATTAAAAATTAGGGCATTTTACATTAAAATCTGATTTATAGTTTCCTAAACCAAATTTCTAGTGTTTTGCAGTCTCTTATTTAGATTGTTTTTACCAGCCTTGGAAGGAATCTCCTGGCATCTTTTATGAGGAATAGCATTTATTCCTGGTTAAATTTAAGCTGTTTGGAATTTTCTCTTTCCAGAAACAGTGAATGAGAAAACTATAGCATGTGATATGCTGCTTCCACAGCTCTTCCAATCTTAGTTCCTGACCTCTGCTAATTTCAAAATCCCACAAAGAAAGCACTGTGCCATCTATTTTTACCTCTAAATATTCCATTGTTTTATTACAGCCTCAGACAGATGGGGAATGGAGAGGTAACGATAGCTCTGGCTGCCACTGTAAGCACTTCTCCAGCTCTCCTCTTTCTGGGAAACAGAATACTCAGGGCGAATGGATAGAAAAATCCAGGGATCTTTCTGTGATCTCAGGGTTTCATCTAAGCTTTGATTATTAATGATTTTAACACTTACATATTAGGTTAACCTCGGATGAATTTAGTAAAACTTTTAAATTAAATATATGCTAAAATAATATATGCTGAGATTTTTCTACCTCATTGTTACTTTACATCTTTCACATTTGAATTCACATTATTATGGGGAGAATTACAAAGTTAGGAATTGCAATGAAGTTACTTTTATTGAGGTTTAAACGTTTTTATTTCTACAGGTCCTGCTCAGTCTGGAATTCTGTCAGATCGTGAAGTGGTAAACCTCTTTCTTCATTTTACTGTCAATCCTAAGCCCCGAGTTGAATACATTGATCGACCAAGATGCTGCCTCAGAGGAAAGGAATGCTGCATCAATAGATTCCAGCAAGTAGAGAGCCGGTGGGGTTACAGTGGAACGAGTGATCGAATCAGGTATCTGCATATTGTAGATTTGGGGGTGGGGTGGGGTGGGGCAGCGGCTCACATTTGGCTTTTATGTTCATATTGTGGGAGATAATTAACCACATTTTATTTTATACTTTGTTTAATACATTTCTAACTCGATACAACAGTCAAGAAGTCAGTGAGGCTTACTGGTCTCTCCACTGAATTATGAGTGAGGGAATCTCTTAGGAAACAAGTAGAGTAAGAAAGAATTGACTTGGGCCTTCTAATTTGTGAGTTTTGTTTGGATTGCTACTGCTGGTGAGCTGAAGTCTAGACCTTAATTGATCAAACATTATTTTTACAGTCTTAGGGCTATAATTTAATACATTTAATCTTACTTGGTTTAGTGTGAGATTTTTATTTGCATAGATGTTGCATGGAAAATATCTCAGTATACATTTATAACAACTTTGGGAACATTTTTTTTTTAATTTTAAAAGATGCATGCATATAATCCTTTTGGAATTTATATTTGCTCTACTGTGTTTCTTTAGGTTAAATGTCAAAATAGAATATTTACCTGTTTTCATAAAACATGCCTTTTGGATTTTCATTTATTTAATATTAATAGCACTTTGGTATAAAACTAGGAACTAACAAGAAGTTTGTTTAAAACTAGAACTCCAAGAGGGAGAGGACTCTTACAAATATTGGGTTAAAATGGAAATAAAAATGCATTTGTAGACTATTTAGTAATAATTCACAATGAGAATACTATATGTGAGAACTTAGGGGATGAGGCCAAAGTGTCACACAGAGAATTAGCAATAATTAACTACTTTTATTAAATAAATTAGAGTAGAAATAAATGATTTCAGCATTAACCCAAGAAGCTAGAAAATGAATAGCAAAAGAACCATATGAAAAGAGAAAGGAAATAGGTAAATGTAGAAATTAATGAATTAAAAATAGTAGAATTGTTAAATATAAGCTGGTTCCTGAAAAAGACCAATAAAATAAGCAAACCTCTGGCAAAGGTAATAAAGAAAACATACTTACATCTACAGATAATAATGGGAATATAATAATATACTGAGGAAATTTTTATTTTAATTCTGGGCTTACTCTGTGCTAATAAATTGAACATCTTGATGGAATGGATCATTTTATAGGCAAATATAAATTATCAAAATTGACTGAAGAAGAAAGCCTGAATAGACCAATTACCATGGAAGAAATTAAAAGTTATCAAAGAACTGTCCCTTCACAAGGTGGTTTTGACAGGTGAGTTTTATCAAACATTCAGGGAACAGATTGTTTCGTTGAACATTAAAAGAAGAAAATACTTTTTGGTTAATTATTGAAAGAAGCATAATCCTTATACAGGAATCTGACAAGGCAAAAAATTTTCTAGGTCAATCTCACTTATATAGAAAAGAAATAAAATAGCATATTGAATTTAGCAGTACCTTAAAAGAATAATACTATAACAGCAAATAGATGTAAATCAACTGTAGTCCAATTTTTTTTAAAAAGTGATAAATCAGGGTCGGAAAAATACATCCAGTGGAGATAAATATGCAAGATCCATGTTCTGACATCTTAAGTTTGGTTCTAAAGCTATAAAGTTACAGAAATTGAAGAGTTTATCACATGAAAAGTACACGTATTGCTCAGGAGAAGGTGGCTATTTCAGATACAGAGACTTAAGAGAAGTTTCTCCTGTGGTTTCTTAGAAAGGGGACACTGAGCAGTGCAATGAACATCATTTAAAATAACATCCATCCAACTGAGTTTTGTAAGGCTATTCCTAATAACGTCCATCAATGCAAAAGGAGTGCAAAAAAAAAGGCAGATAAGAGTTTGTTTGGAGATTGAAAGAATGGTGCAAAACTAGGAAATATATTACTATAATTCACCACGGTAGCAGATCAAAGAAAAAAATTTTTAATTTGATAGATGTCAAAAAGACTTGATAAAATTTTACCCTCCATCCAGATATAACCATTAATAGGCTAGGTCTAGAAGAATACTTCTTTAACGTGATAGACTGTTGAAACCTCAAGATAGGGATGCCTGCTAACCTTGCTGTTTTTCAGTAGTGTTCTTAAAACTGATTGATGTAGGTATAAAGATAAAGAAATATAGGTAATTAATACAACGTTGTAAATCAACTATACTTCAATATAAACAAAAAAAAGAAAAAAATACTGGAGAGGAAGAGGTGTTTTTCATTTTTTGCAGATAACGTCTATATTAGTAGTTCTTCACTCCATCAGACCTAGTTCTCCCTTTTTTGTAATAAATATTTTGTATTCCCCCTTTATTAACCTGAAATGAAATTCATAGATAATGTGTTTCATTTTTTAAAAATGATATAATGGCCTAGTTGTAATGTAAAGGACAGTAAATGTAATTGATAGTAAAATCAAATGTGTAAAAAAAACATTCAGGGAACAGATTGTTTCGTTGAACATTAAAAGAAGAAAATACTTTTTGGTTAATTATTGAAAGAAGCATAATCCTTATACAGGAATCTGACAAGGCAAAAAATTTTCTAGGTCAATCTCACTTATATAGAAAAGAAATAAAATAGCATATTGAATTTAGCAGTACCTTAAAAGAATAATACTATAACAGCAAATAGATGTAAATCAACTGTAGTCCAATTTTTTTTAAAAAGTGATAAATCAGGGTCGGAAAAATACATCCAGTGGAGATAAATATGCAAGATCCATGTTCTGACATCTTAAGTTTGGTTCTAAAGCTATAAAGTTACAGAAATTGAAGAGTTTATCACATGAAAAGTACACGTATTGCTCAGGAGAAGGTGGCTATTTCAGATACAGAGACTTAAGAGAAGTTTCTCCTGTGGTTTCTTAGAAAGGGGACACTGAGCAGTGCAATGAACATCATTTAAAATAACATCCATCCAACTGAGTTTTGTAAGGCTATTCCTAATAACGTCCATCAATGCAAAAGGAGTGCAAAAAAAAAGGCAGATAAGAGTTTGTTTGGAGATTGAAAGAATGGTGCAAAACTAGGAAATATATTACTATAATTCACCACGGTAGCAGATCAAAGAAAAAAAATTTTAATTTGATAGATGTCAAAAAGACTTGATAAAATTTTACCCTCCATCCAGATATAACCATTAATAGGCTAGGTCTAGAAGAATACTTCTTTAACGTGATAGACTGTTGAAACCTCAAGATAGGGATGCCTGCTAACCTTGCTGTTTTTCAGTAGTGTTCTTAAAACTGATTGATGTAGGTATAAAGATAAAGAAATATAGGTAATTAATACAACGTTGTAAATCAACTATACTTCAATATAAACAAAAAAAAGAAAAAAATACTGGAGAGGAAGAGGTGTTTTTCATTTTTTGCAGATAACGTCTATATTAGTAGTTCTTCACTCCATCAGACCTAGTTCTCCCTTTTTTGTAATAAATATTTTGTATTCCCCCTTTATTAACCTGAAATGAAATTCATAGATAATGTGTTTCATTTTTTAAAAATGATATAATGGCCTAGTTGTAATGTAAAGGACAGTAAATGTAATTGATAGTAAAATCAAATGTGTAAAAAAAAAAAAAAAATCAAATGTGTACTTCAATATGTAGACACTTGGGCAGCACCAGAAGACAAACAAGCAATCAGAGATAGTACCTGTATGCACCAGCACACTGAGACAGCTGTAGGTGCAGGGAACAGGTGTATTATACTCATGTCCCAAATACCATGAGCAGCACTGCTGCCAATTTTGTCATTTTCTTTAAAAGTTTCAAATAAAGCAAACTACGGTCCATCCTGTTTATCCAGTTTCCATATTTGAGAACTCATCTACTCACTAGAATTTATTTGTAACCCCCAAATCAATACCAGCAACGCTTTCTTAGTCATTCACAGGAAAGATTTTAGTTGCCTGGGAGCATGCTCCTGTGTGAGATCAAACAAGGAGGATGCTCTACCTTCTTATTTCAGCGCATATACAGAGATGGAGATGGTAGGGGGCAGTGCGGTGCAGGACACTACAGCTCTGTGGCCATTGGACAGTTTGAATCCCAGCTCTGGCATCTGTTAGTGGGGTGGCCTCAGGCAAGTCACTTAACACTCCTTAATTCCATTTCTCTTTTGTGAAACACAGAAAATGGAATATACTAGAATGAGTCGTTCTTAGGATTTAAGATTATAATCCACATGAGTGGTGTGTGAGAGTGTGTGTGTGTGTGTGTGTGTGTGTGTGTGTGTACGTACACATTCCCCCTAAGAGCAGTGGTTTAGTATTTGCTAATTCTGTGTTTGCGCCAACTATAAAATATAACTACCACAAATAATAAGAAATGACTGTATGATATTTCCTCAATTTGTATAGTAGTCACCTCTTGTAAAAGTCAGTGAATATTAAAATTGCTGTAAAAATCTTGGTTTATTGATAAAAAGGGATTAAGTTCAAGTCTCATAGTTAAAAACAAGTTTTTCATCTACATGAATTCTGACAGGACACTTGAAAGTTGGTTGGGATTCTTTGTTTTGGGAGACTTTCCTAAGTATTGCAGTAAATCTGGTGTCGCTGGCTCCCTGTCAGTGGTGCTTCATATCCTTTATGAAAACAGAGCCTGCCTCCTTGGGCACAGAACTCCTTTTGAGAACAACTAGTCCACCCAGACAGCCTCAGGATCAGTAAAAATCTATTAGAACCAATAAATAAAGAGTAGTGGCAACTTATAAAAACGTATGTGCAAAAACCAGTGATGTTCCTGTGTCATTAAAATTCAGTTACAGAGATGGGTGGTGTTGATGGTTAACAACAGTGTGAATTACTTAATGTCACTGAATGGTGCACTTTAAAATGCTTAAGATGGTACATTTTGTTATATATTTTGTCACAATAAAAAAATTTTAGGGCATTCCCTGGTGGTCCAGTGGTTAGGACTTGGCGCTTTCAGGGTGGTGGCCTGGGGTCAGTGCCTGGTCGGGGAACTAAGATCCCACAAGCCATGCGATGCAGCAAAAAAAAAAAAAAAATTAATGTTTGAATTTTCAGTTAAAATGGTGAGTAAAAACAGACCCCACTTGCAATAGTAACAAATAACATAAAGTAGCAGGGGTAAATCCTATAGGAAATGTACAGTATGGTATCTTTATAAAGAATTGGAGAACTTCAACTGGAATCAGACAGTGTCTTTCCAAACTAACCTTTCTGAGTTAGGCAGTTCCTTGTAGAAGTCACATGTTTTTGGTAGGGAGGAGTGGGTTGGCAAAATTATTCTAAAATAAATCTGCAAAAGTAAAGGTTTCTTTTTTAAAAGAGTGGTATTAATCAAATATGAAAAATATTGTAAAGCTGTAAGAGAATGTTGTACGGAACATACTACAGAGTTCAGAAACCAACCTAATGTAAATGAACATTTAGAATGTGAGGAAGGATTAACCACTGGGAAAGTGAAGTTAGATCTTTACTGATGCCATCTTCCAATATTTGTATAAATAAAAATTTTAACGTTAAAAAAAAGGAAACCATGAAGGTGCCAGAACAGAATGTTTATTTATTATGAGGATGAGATAGGCCTCTCTGAACTTGGCATACATAGATCATAATTTGACTACAAATAATTCAAAATGTTACATCCAAAACCACCGTAAAGTTAAAAGATAAATGACAAATAGGAAAGTTTTTGTAATGGATGTTACTGACAAAGCATATAATAACTATATAACATGGTCTTTCGAATCCACATGAAAAAGACACTCATCAGCAGAGAAAAATGGGAAAACAACGTGAGTGGGTTTTTCATTAAAGAGAAAATCCAGTAGATAGTAAGCATATGAGCAAATGTGTTAACTCAGTAATCAAATATAAATAAAATTTGTCAATCATCAGTTTCTCAACAGCAAAAAGAAATGAAGATACTTGTGGTTGTTGAGAGTGGGATAGAAATGATCTTCATTCCTTGTTGGGTGTAAAGTTTTATAATCTTCCCAGAGAGCAATTTGATAAAGTTCATCTAACACCTTAAGAATATGCCTTTCATTTTCCCCAGAAAATCTGCTTCCAGGAATTTATTCTAGGAAATAATGAAGGCACTGTGAAATGATTTAGCTATAAGATTGTTCATCATGGCATTGTTATATAATAACAAAAACTGCAAATAACCTAGATTATTTAACAAGTAGGAATTGTTTAAATATAATGAATCAGTAGTAGTTTTTTACCTTTTTACATGAAGTTACAAAAATATATATATTCTGACATGGTTTTTAAAATAATACATATATGTTCATAGAAAAAAGTCTGGTTTTCTATTGTTTAAAAACAGAACTAAAAGTCTGAAAAGGAAGTGCACCAAATTGAAAATGAAGTTATCTCTAGATGGTAGATTTAGAGATGCTTTAAATTTTTCCTCTTGTTTGCTTAGCTGCATTTTCTAACTTTTTTTAAACAGAGAATATACTGCTTTTTTATAGTAAAAAATTATATTATAAATAATATGTTTAAAAAATTTTAAGGTGATCCTCATACTGGGAGTTTAACATAGTGATTAAGAGTGTGACCTTTTGATCCATGCAGACCTGGGGTTGTGTCCCAGCTCTGCTACACATTTTGATTCAGGCAAGTTAATTTCTCTAAACCTCAGTTTCTTCAGCTATAAAAACAGGATGATAAAAATCATACTGTGTTACTTAGTTTATAGAGCTGTTATGATGACTAAAGGAAATAATTCATGTAAAGAACTGAAGCTTGGTGCCTGGCACAGGAAGTGCTCATAAAGTGGCAATGGTATGGTAGTAATAATAATAAAACTTGAACTTGTTACTTCAGTTCTTAAAGTATGAAATGTTGAGGATAACTGCTTTATATTATAGATTATTAATCTCTTATTATACAGTCATTTAGTGCCATTTGTGCTTGATGCTAGTTTTTATACATTTATAAAATGGAGTAAGGTGGGTCTATTTCTTAACTATGGTGACTAAACTGGATCTGCTAATTGTTCTAGTGTGAAATCTCATTCTGATCCACCTGTGTAACTTAGGTCCTGTCCCCAGACCTCCACCACCAATTTTGTTAGAGCAGCCTGCTTCCTTCACAACTCTTATCACAATTTATAATTTATGATTTATCCCTTTGTTTACTTATTTATTATCAGTGTCCTCCATTAGGCCATAAGTGCAGTAGGGGCAGAGACTGTCTTGTTGACCATTATTTCCCCAGTGCCAGGCCCAGTAAGTATTCATCGAGCTGAAGAATTGTCAGAGTTTGGGACGCTGCCCATCAGGTCTGATGGCTGACACATCTCTGTTCATGAAGGAGATGTGCAGACAGATTTGGAATAAAATTATCATCACAACAAAAGTGGGTATTTAGGTTAAATAAATTGCTTGGCTCAAAAATGTACAGTACAGAAAACATTCTACTTAAGTTCCCAATAAGTTACTCTAGCAAGAGTTTTTTGGTAAGCAGATGACATTTCCAAGGACGTTTAATTTTTGATAGTTTTATTATGAGCAAAAGTAGATGTTCTGAGTAACACTTTAAAAATGTGTAAGCCTTTGGAGTATGAATGCTTACTGAATTATGTATGTTATTTTATATTTGGCCTCATTCTCTCAGGTTCACAGTTAATAGAAGAATCTCTATAGTCGGATTTGGTTTATATGGATCTATTCATGGTCCCACGGATTATCAAGTGAATATACAGGTACACTTTTTTTGCCCACTGTATACCATCTGAAATATATAACAAGTGTCATTTTACGATGATATTGTTTCGGCAAAATCCAAATTTCAGTATAATTATCACAGGCATCAGAAAGCCTATTAGTATTTTAAGCCTAGAGGGTTCCATTTTACAACTGATCTAAAAAGTGTAGTTTCAGAAAAATGAGGTCCTGGGGTCCTTAACAGAAGCATTAACATACAAGGAGCTCTCCTTTGTCCAGGAAACCCTTCTGTTAGTTCTTCCTGCTGTGCACTGACTGTCTCAAAACACCCACCTGCTTTTTTCATGGTACTTTGAACTCGAGGGCTTGAGACTGTCTAATTTCCTATAACTACTGGTAACACCTCTGATTTCTGATTGACCATACCCTGCCCCATTCTTAGGTCTGCTCCACCTCAGTTCTTTCAGATATGGCACGATTACTTAATCTCGAAGAAAGTGAAGCACCTCTCTCCTTCCCTTCCAGTCAACCAGTGTTCTCCACACTTTTGATTGCACATCCCAGTTAGTGAAATTATTTTTGAAACACATCTACATTGTACTTTTATTTACTATACACATATACCTGTACAATACTATACTTATTTTATATTATACCTAAATTAAAACAAAAAATAGAAATGGAAAAAGGAAGTAAACAATGTTTCAGACTTCTTTCAGCTGAAAAAACTGCCCTCTCTAAAATGTTAATTAATATACTATTTTTAATAGTAAAAACATCGGTGAACTTTGTGATCAAAATGCATCATTGACTTTCAAGATACACAACAATTCAAAGATCTGGTCTGGTCCGGGGACTTACCTGGTGGCGCAGTGGTTAAGAATCTGCCTGCCAGTGCAGGGAACATGGGTTCAAGCCCTGGTCTAGGAAGATCCCACATGCCGCAGAGCAACTAAGCTCGTGTGCCACAACTACTGAGCCTGCATGCCACAACTACTGAAGCCCTCGCGCTTGAGCCTGTGTTCCGCCACAATGACTAGCCACCGCAATGAGCAGCCCGCGTACTGCAACGAAGAGTAGCCCCCGCTCGCCACAACTAGAGAAAGCCCATGTGCAGCAAGGAGGACCCTACGCAGACAAAAATAAACAAAGATCTGGTCTGATGACAGCCAAAAAAGATACTTTACTATCTCACAAAGACACCTTGTTCCAAATGGAAGAATTGCTTTATTGGCTGTGCTAATGAAATCATGCTCATTTTTAAATTCTATCCACTAACGTTTATAGTGAAATTCAGCTATAAATTAAATCATTCGTGTCAATTCGTTGCTCTTATAAACCAAAGCCATTGAAATTGTTTATTTGAAAGATTTTAAAGGTTAGGAAATTTTGTTTCTATAATTTTTAATGCCAAAAAACCACAGCAGACCTCTCAGGGGTATGAAAGGTTTTCATGATCACTCCCCGTTTTACTTTATATATTGTGAAGATCCTATCCATAGGATCCATAAGCCCCCTTAAGCAGGCTGTATAATCTGCAGGCCTGGGCAGGAGTGAGGGCCCCACAGTCATTCTCTTCAATTGTGGAACCCCTGTCTTCCTTCAGTGCCCCTCACATATTACATGAGACACCAGATTTCTTGTGTACAATCTGAGGGAGGGCATCGGGGTTATAGGTATATTAAAATGATGATAAAATATAAAATGAATAGAAGTAGGGCTTCTCTTTATTTTCTTCCGCCCAGTGGCTAGTCCCATGCAACCTCTAGATAACACTACCAGATAGACCTGCCTGGGTTTGAATCTCAGCTCTACCATCTCAAGGGTGTGACTGTGGGCAAATTAGGTAACCTCTCTGAGCCCCAGTGTCCTTGTTTACTTTGACAGTGGTGGTACCCCCATTATGTTTTTGTGAGGACCGGTTGAGATGATGCGTGTAAAGTGTTTGGAACATAGTCTGTTGCTGTTGTCATTGCTGTAGTTTTATAATTTGAGTCTCACAATAGCCTTAGGAAGAAGGCAAACAAAAGAAGAAGGCAAATTAAAAGATAAAACCGAGGCTTGGAGAAGTGGTTTACTCTAGATTGCACTGTCACAATGAAATCCTGTGTCTTACTACTTTATTCCAGGGCACCATCATGTCTTTTTATTTTTAATTGAACTGTGATACACTGTAGTCCCTCAGTATCTGCAGGGGATTGGTTCTAGGACCCCCTGTGGATACCAAAATCCACGGATGCTCAAAGACCCTTATATAAAATGACGTAGTACAGTCAGTCCTCCACATCCACAGGTTCTGCATCCGCGTATACAGGGGGCCGACTGTACATACAGAAAAGTAGACATAAGTGGTACGTATGGCTCCCTTTTCATAAACTGTGAACACACTGTGTAACCAGCAGCCCGATCAAGGAACAGGGTATTACAGCACCCCAGACATCCCCTTGTGATCTTTTCTGGTCACTCTCCCGCCTGAGGTGGCCACTGTCCTGATCTCTCGCTGCATGTACTGGTTCAGCCTGTTTTACTATTACCGTTTCTACCTGATGTGTGCAAAAAGATGGCTTTGTGAGCCTTGGCCTCCACACATACTGTTCCCTTGCATGAAGACTTTTCTCTTATAACCTGGTAACCTCTGAGTTGAGCTTTTAAAACTCTCTTCTGTGGAGCCTCCCCCCTTCCTGACAAAATCAGTTTTTCCTCTCCTCCTCCACTTCATCTTATGCATAGCTTTCTACTGCAGGTGCTGTACTGAATTGTCATTGTTTACTTGTTTTCTCTAATGACTAGAAGCTCCTTGAAGGTATCCCTCAGTGCCTGGCACAGGTTATGGAACTAAATAGAAAAGACAATTTTCATATTTTGAATATCTACGTAGGAAATGCTACAGGAATTTCCCAGCAACAGGACATAGGCTAGCAAGGAGTAAAGGCTCATTTCCCTCAGTTATCTAAAATCCACACAGTCTAAAACACCAGTTCCCAAGCCATGTGTCTTTTTTAGAAGCTCCTCTCTCCTGCAGCCAAGGCCCAGTTATCTGACATCCTCCCCATCCTTATGCGGTGAATGCATTTTCTGACAGTGTGTTTAAAGCCATCTTTGGTGGTTACAGACAGTAGAGAAAAATTATAACAAAGAGATGGTAGTAGTCTATTCTGCTGTGCCTAAGGGCTTCATACTCTCTTCTACGAAACTTTAACTTAAATTTAATTTCTCTTAAAAATTACAGATCATTGAATATGAAAAAAAACAAACTCTGGGACAAAATGATACTGGATTTAGTTGTGATGGGACTGCTAACACATTCAGGGTCATGTTCAAAGAACCCATAGAGATCCTACCCAACGTGTGCTACACAGCATGCGCAACACTCAAAGTAAGAGTCTTCCTGAATGTTCCCGGTGGTGAGCTGGCGGGGCCCACGGTTTCCTCTTGCGTGTTACAGAGAGCGTGTTTCAGTAGAAGCTGAGAGTCACTAACAGTACAGCCTTGTCGGAAGCAGGGAAGGTAGGAAGGTGGGAGCTAAAATACTCCACTGCTTTGAGAAGAGCAGTGCCTCTCAGCAGAGCTCTGCTCTGAAAGAAATAGTTCTTCATAAGAAATAGCCCTTTGTTTGAGTAGGAGATTGTAAGTTTGACAGAAGATAAAATAATTATTTCCTTAAAACCATTTCACTGTCCTCTAATAGCTGAGCTCTACATTCAGTATTTTTAGTCATTAATTAGCTTGTAGCAAAAACTACATTTTTCCTTAAATGACTTGGCATAAATTTTTATGCAAGAGCTATAACAAAATACAGTAGATCGGTAATATAATTAAAATACCACATTAAATTGAGTGTTTATTAAATGAAGATTACTAATGAACCTTTTGTTCTCATTTAGGGTCCAGATTCCCACTATGGCACAAAAGGACTGAAGAAAGTAGTGCATGAAACACCTACTGCTAGCAAGACTGTTTTTTTCTTTTTTAGTTCCCCTGGCAATAATAATGGCACTTCAATAGAAGATGGACAAATACCAGAAATAATATTTTATACATAACTCAGCATTATAATACATCCTGGCTAAATAGTACCATACAGTCTAGTCTCAAAGGCATAAAAAACTGGCCACAGAAGAGTTTGCGTGTTATGAATATTTATAACTGTAAGATAAGAGACATTTTAGTTTCTTAGAAAAGATAGATAAGTGTTGACTTAAATCTCTGCATGATTTAAAGGGAGATTTTCCATTTTCTTATAACCTTAGGGGAAAAAAGAACCGGTTTAATTGTTTAAAAAAAAAACACAGCTATTTCAGCTTTATCTTGCATAATTTCATAGATTAGCTGACTCATGATCTTTCAGCAGTTTTATAACTGAAAGATTCTTGTTTTATATAGCTGTTTTTTTTTTTTTCTGTTTCAACTGTTTTGAAGGTTACGTAAGATGAGGTGTGTCAGTATTCCTACAGAATTCCTATTAACTCAAATAACTAATTTCAGAAAATGAAGAAAACTGACCTCATCTTTGGAGTTTCTAACTATCTGGTGGTTAGCATTTGCAATATTGCTAGAAATAGGCTTAACAAATGCCAAAGAAAATCTTCAGTGCATTTACAGAAAAGGATATTTTATAATAGTATAATATGTTACACAGTACAGTTTTAAACGATAAATGAAATTTGTACGAATTCACAATGTGATATGAACAAGGGATCTAAAGGTGTACTCCGAGACTGGCTTCTTTATCACTAAGCTGCACCACTGTACGTGTCTCTCTCTGGGGGGGATGCGGTTGAGAATTCCCAAGATTGAGATGATGGCGGTGGTGCTGATGGTGGCTGAGTAAACAGACATCAGTTCAGCTCTGTGGTGATCATCTTACACAGCAAGAACAGGAATGAAATACATCTCTAACAGCTGCTTTGAAACTTTAAAGATATCCAACAGAATCACTCCTGAAAAGCATACTTTCTGTCACCTACACAGTTCTATCCAAGAAATAAAATGTTTAACATTCACGACCTCACTGTCACAGGTATAGCTGCCTAAGGAGGGGATAGGAAGTATATTGGCAGAATGACGTTTATACACTTTTATAAAGCAAAATTTTTATATAAAATTCTTTTTCTTTCCCTTCAAAATGATTATCTCATTAAAAATATGTGATTAAGTTTAAGCTATATCAAATAGTTGTGGAAGATGTGTAGAAATCACAATTCTTTTAAGTATGAACTTAAAAAAATTTTTTTCTAAATGGTAATTAGGATAAAATTTTCCATCTAAAGTAGTAGTTGATATTTTCAAGAAGGTAGTGAGGTGTGGTGGCAGAGGTCTCATGTAACTGAAGGTAGTCATACAAGGGACAAGAAATAGAACCGTTTACTGACATGGGACATCCCCTGGAATTTTTAAAAAATAAATATCTATTGTACTTTTATTTATTTTTTTGTCATTTGTCTTTTCTAAAAGTTGAGTGTAAGACACCATTTTGGAACAAAGCTTCTAATTAATTGAGGTTGAACCTTATTTTTAATTTATGGAAGTAATGCAACCCATAGTAAGAATGCCTTACTGTTGCCTTAAAGCAACTATAGCAACAACAACTGTTGCCGTCTGCTGCTTCATCAGTTTTTTTCAGTCTCAGGTTTTTCTCCCCTGTTCTACTCTCAGTAGGTGAGAGAAAGGAAACTGTTCTTGTTATTTACTCTGATATAGTGTAAGGACCATCTTGCCATCGTTTAGTGTTAATAGAGCTACCTGAGTGACTCCTGGGTACCAGGCTCTGCACTGAGTACATTACACACGTTCTCATTTGCTTCTCACAACATTAGTATGAGGGAAGTACTATTATAATACCCATTTCACAGGCCAAGAAATTCATGTTTTAAAAGGTCAGTAAGTGGTGGGAAGCAGAATTTAAACCCAGATCTATCTCCCAAGCTACAAAGTTGGGAAAATATTATTTTGCTGGGTCCAAAATGCCACCATTCTCAAACTTTACAATGAGACCCAAAAAGATACTTGGCTAATCTGTATTTACTGTAGAATATAAGCAATTTCTATTTTTTAAAGGAGTGGTTACTCCAGTATCTACCCAACAAATTGTGATTGTTTGCATTATCAAAGTGTTCTTTCTTTAAGGCCCACATAAGTAGTACTTTTAATTTGCGAGAAAAAAAATTACCGGGAAACAGACAACCTTATAGGACATTAGAGAGAGCCAGGTCTTCATATGCAGTATGTTAAATGCAATACGTTTTAGACAAAACATGTTCCCTTTCAAGTCCTGTCTCCTTCAAACAGTCTCCTCCTTTTTGCTTCCCTGATGTAGTTATCCAGATTCAAAACCTGAATATAGTCCCTTGAATTAGACAATGCATCATTCATAAGAGAGGACGGTGCTATAGTGATCCCAGCCCCAAGAGCTACATGGCTCATTTAGTCTTTTGCCGAGTTTGCACACTTAAAAAATCCATCTTCTCCACTGGCAAAGGCTAAGATAAGATTGAGTTTTTAAACTGAACTTTACTAAAACCTGAAAGAAATGTAAAAGAAAATAGGAACCAGTATAAACATTTATAATGGGTTTTCTGCCATTTGGATCATAGCCCCTATTTTTTTTTTTTTTTTTTTAACCATTGAGCAGTATTTTTTCCAACTCTTTCCAGAGGCAAAGATTCGGGGCAGAAGCAACAACAGATGTACAGTTTGGGTGGCAAATGGAGCTGATGGCTTTTCCCCTCCCCCTTCTCCACCCCCCACTCCTGAGTGACCTTTGGGAAAGTCTGAATGGTCCTTGCAGGGCACCTCTTCCCTCTGCCTTCGCTCATCTAGTCAACTGCCAGATAACAATAATCCACGATTGCAAGTGCCCCCTTTATTTCCATCTTAACTGTCAAAGCTTTAACTGAGGCTGTCATGACTTCACACCAAACTAATTCTGTATAATGCTGATTCAGCTTTTGTGCCCCAATTCTTAACTGATTTCAAACAAAAAATATGGCTTTGGTTTAACACCTGGTTCACTTTCTTCTACCAAAGACTTCACACTGAGTGGCCTCAGTGTCCAAGTGGGTGGACAACCCAGCCAAACCTAGCTTTCCATTTTCTTCCTAACCTCCAGTAACCTTCACCATTTCATGTCAGTCACTCCTGCTCACACCATGTACCTTGTCATATGGACTCGCACTACCTCTGAAATAGTAAATTCAGACATTACACTCTGACCACAACCTTCGATGCCTCTTCAGCTCTCACACATACTCCCATACATGTGTCCTTGAACCTCAAGACTGCCATTCCCTTGACGTCTCCGTCCTTTCTGTCAACCCTCTTCCTTCCCTACCCTAGTAGACTCCACCTTCGATCTTTTGTTTTTTTTCCTTCTCCACTTTTGATCTTTGATCACCATTAACCATTTCAGTAACCCTCAACCCCCTCATACCCACCTGGATGAAACCAGTTGTCTGCCTTATCTTCAACTTCCTGGCTGCTGGGTCCAGGCATTTAAAAACGATATAACTGTACAAGACTGGGGTCATGATGATTTCATGGTCTCCAAGTTCAGCTAGACCATCAGTGTTGCAGAGTGAGAGTTTCAACAGTTAGCTCTTTTACATTCTCCAGAGTATTTAAATCTGTTCTACTCTCCTCACATCTTCAACACCTCCTCTCCTTCAGCTAATGAAAGAACTCCAGCTCCTCGCATCAAACCTGTACATACAGCTACATGTGCACCTAAACTTTTCCTTCTCTTGTAAAGGAAGGGATGTCTGAGTAAGGCTTCTTGTAGACAGGTCAGTCTCCACCTGTGCTCAGAACCCCACCACCTCCCTCTGTTGTAACGTCTCCTCTCTTGGCTTATTCCTATGAATATTCAAATGTGGTTAATTATCATCCAGTTTAAAAAAGAAAAAACATCTTAACGTCATGTGCTCCTCCAATACCAGTTACTCCTTCACAGTGAAATCGAATTATTTTCTACACACATTATCTCTCCTCTTCTGCACTGAAACTGCTAGCACCTAGGTCGCTAACACCGCTCATTTCTGTTTTACATGCCCTCTCTGTGTCACTACTCCCTGTTGACTACTCCCTCTTGAAGTACCCTTTCTTGGCTGCTACGTACTCCTACATCTGGCCAATGTCATTTGGTGCCTTCTCTTCTCTACATTTTCTTAGGGTTCTGTCCTGGGCCCTAATGCTCTGCACACTGAGTCTTTATCTCATCCACGTGCATGGCTTCAATTACCATCTATTTTCAGAGGGCTCCAGAATCCATCATCAGTCCAGATCTCTCAAGCTTCAGTTACAGACATTCAGTTACCCCCTTAATATTTCTACTTAGTGTCCCACAGCTATCTCAAACTCATTATGTCCCGGACTGAACAACTCACCTCAGACTCCCAAACCTGCTCCTCGGGCCCCAAACCTGGGCATCTTCCCTGACTCTTCACTCTCACTCCCACATCCAGTCATTCCTCAAGCTCCGATCATTCTAGTTCTTGAGTGTGCTTGAAATGATCAGCTCTCAGTTCTCCATTCCCACTGCTACTACTCTGGTTCAGGCCACCATCTTCCATTTAAGAGGGAGGTCTCCCTACCTCTATTCCTCTGTTGGCCACATTGCAGCCAGTGATCTTTCTAATCACAACAAATGTGACTCTACCAATCCTTTGCTTCAAACCCTTCAATGACTCTGATCTTGCCTCCGCCTTCTTCAGCTTCATCTTTTGCCACTTCGCACATCAGAATATATTTCCTCTTCTTTTACATTGTGGCATCCTCAGCGCCTGGCACAAGGTAGTTGCTCCATCAGTACACGGAAGGTACCCAAAGGCTAAAGCAGCAGGATACTCTACATCCACTTAAGGGCCATAGGAAGCAGCGTGGGGCTCTGCACCTGCTGGTTGGCTGCAGCAGCGAGAAGACACCTGGCCCTGTGCGCTCTTTGCCGCTCACTCCAATCCTTTCTTCCCATGAGGAAACAAGACCAGAGGGTGTTGGGGGGTGGTCACGACTCGACCAGAGCCCAGCTCCCCATCTCTCGGTCTCCTGAGCCGCTTTTCTAGGTGGCGAGGGTCCCGCGCAGGTCCGGGAAGAACGAGGGGTCTTGCTCCCGCCAGCCGGGAGGTGTCGCCCTCGTGCCAGAGCAGAGGCGCAGGCCAGAGAAGCCGCTCCCGCCCGCTGCGTGCGCAGGTGCAGAGGGCTCTTCCGGCGTCAGGCCGCCTTCTCTGCCGCCTCTTTGGCGTGGATGTTGCGGCTCGGCTGTGGGTTGAGGCAGCTGGGGACAGGACCTGGTACTCGGGCTGCTGCCCGGCTCCCTCTGGGCACCGAGATGCCTAAGAAAGCTGGTGCAATGAATAAGGCCAGTGGCAAGTCCCTTGGCAGTGGGAGGGTGGGCCGCAGGAATGCTGGTTGAGGAGCGCGGGAGAGAAGCGGGACCCGCGGGTGGGTAGAAGCTCCGCCAACTGCTTGTTGTCTGTGAGTTCCGGGCCTCCCGCTCCCTGTTTTTCTCGGCTGCGCCGCCGCCCACCGGGGAAGTCGGAGGGCCTGGGCCGGCGGCGCGCGAGGCTGTCCCTGAGCTGTGGCCGCCGGCCTCGCTCCCACACTCCCAGGCTCGCGCTTCGTGTTCCGGCAGCGCCGTGCGGCCTGTGCTTCCCTGGGAGGCTCTAGTTAGCGTTCTGTCTCCTTCCCTTGGCTGGTCTTCGCACCCCTCCGTCAAGAATGCACCACTCCCACACTTCCCTTCCACCTTCAGGGCTGACTCCAGTCGGTTCCTAAGACCCGGCTCTAAGACTGCCTCCTGCCGGGAGCTTCCCCAGTGTCCCGAGGCAGGACTGCCTTCCCCTTCTCTGCTCCGTGATGTCCCGTGCGTGTGTGGTCGGCGCTCCTAGCACAGTGTATTAGAGTGATTATTTGTTCTTTTTTTCTCGCTGCAGTCCGAGCTCCTTGAGCTCCATGTGTCCTTATTCATCTTTACATCTCCTTTGCCTACATACTGCCTTGGTGCGCAGTTCATGTTTGTTCAATGGAAAGTTCCTAGTACAGTCACACAATAGTCCTTTAAATACCACTGTTGTTCCTTCCTCCTCCCCTTCCCCCCGGAACACACGGATATACACCGTCCAGCCATAGTTGTTCACAAACCTTTGTTAACGTGCTGCTTGAGATACAAAGATGAATAATGAATAGTCGCTGCTCCCTGAGGAATGGGAAATACAAAGCCGACAGTAGGAACCAGTTCTAAGTCAGGTCTTCCAAGGCAGGAAAAAAGCACTTTGTGGGATTGATGGGAAGGCTTCATGGAAGAATTGATTTGAGCCATGAAGGCTGATGGAAAACCATTCTGGGTGGCCAGAACTCCCTGGACGTGACCCATTACCTAGTTTGTCTTGGTTAAGGGTGAAAAGGAATCATGGAAAGATCAAATGTGTGGGAAAGTATTTTGTAACCGTAAAGTTGTAGTGTGATTGTTGTTGTCGTTTTAGGGTAAAAGCCAGAGCAAGGAAGCAGAGAGACCAGTTCCTCCCTCAGGTCCTGTGGATATGATTATACCACAGGGAAAAGCCACATTAAAAAAAAAAAAAAAATCCCACAATAAGAGCAAGTAGTTTTTTCCCTGCCGCCTCCTTGGCATGGATGCTGCGGCTCGGCTGTGGGCTGAGGCAGCTGGGGACAGGACCTGGTACTCGGGCTGCTGCCCGGCTCCCTCTGGGCACCGAGATGCCTAAGAAAGCTGGTGCAATGAACAAGGGTAAAAGCCAGAGCCAGGAAGCAGAGAGACCAGTTCCTCCCTCAGGTCCTGTGGCAGTTGATCCCAAAGGTTGTGTCATCATAGCCATCCATGCCAAACCTGGTTCCAAACAAAATGCTGTGACAGGTATACCTGGCCACTGGGGTGGGAATCTTGTATGAACCACTTGTCTCCTCTCCATCCTCCCTTTGCCTTGGCTTGCTGGAAGTTCATCCTGTGTGGTCAAGTATATTTTTCACACCTGCAGTTAGAGGCTTCTCCATTTCTCAATTCTGGATTCTAATGTAAAGGTGTAATCTAGTGTTTAAAAGCAAATATACCATATTTAAAGCATACCAAGTTAGATGAAAAAACCAATTTGTATTGTCCTTTTTAATACGGTATTTTATGAACCGGGATTTACTGTGGTGATCAATTCAAAATACAAACTGCGAATCGTTATGTTGTACACCTGTTATGTGTGAATTATGCCTCAAAATTTAAAAAGGTATTTTAGAAAGAACCTATATAGAAACGTGTAGCCTAGATGATTCTTAGTTTGTCCTATTCCAAAAGTGGAAACATTGGCCAGAGAAAGAAAGATGTTTTGATTTTTGTAATGACCATTGGTCCAAGGAGGGAGAGAAAACCTCAGATCTGTGAACCTGATCATCAACACCTGTGTGAGCTTATTTCAAATCAAAACTCTACAAGATATTCCTGGGCCCAGTTCTTTCATCTGTCAGATGAGATAGTTAGAAGCTTTTAAGCTATTCCCTGGAGTCCAAAAGGTGCCTCAGGAATCTGCGGTGGGCAAGGGGGAGGCTGGCAGACAGGACTCCTGAGTAGCTGTTTACATTTGTTTTAAATGTTGGGGCTTCAGGGGAGATTGGGTGGGGTGAGGAGGCTTCTGATTGGGAAAAATGTTTGATCTGAGTTATCTTGACAGTCTTTTTCACCCACTAAAGCTAAAGCTTTGTATTCCAATTTTTAAAATATTTTGAAAACAAGACCTCAGAATTGGGGTGCTAGGCCTGGTTTGTGTTGATGGCCATGTTAGCTTGGCTATTTGTTGGCTTACCCTCCTTGGCCAGCATTTTCTAAGTAGTCACTGTGGACACTGCTGTTGGAATACCATGTTTCATCAGATCTAACTGGCCATCATCTATAAGGTGCAGAAGTACTTTATGTACCAGTAAGACAAAATCCACATCAACTAAACTCTTTTCTATTTATTATAAGATACATCAGGATTTCAAAGATATTAAATGTGAAAAACATCATAGAATCAGTGACAGGATGGGAGGAGGGTTCTACCATCTCATTCCTGTGGATTCTGTAGCCGTGTTTACACAGGCAAGATGTAAGCGTGTGGAAATGCCCAAGGAACCCCAGATGCAGGACCAGCTGAAGCTCATTTGCAAACTGCTTTGAGTATATACTTCTCTCTCAGAAATAACAGTGGAGGATTGCAGGCAGGTTGCTGTTTATAAAGGCTGTATTGATGAGGGAGTCTGGACCACTTTTCAAAAAGCAGTGTTCATTGTCCCTGGATTTCAAGGCATGAATTCAAATTTATTTGTGAATCACAAGGCCACTTTCTAGCCATGTGACCTTGGACACATTACTTCTCGGTTCCAATTTCCTCGTTTGTAAAATGGAGATAATAAAGGTATTAATATCTTCATAAAATTATAGGAATAAACAAGTTAATATTTGTAAAGCCCTTAAAACATGTTTGTGTGCCCTTAAAATTAGTGTATGTAAGCGCTGTGTAGATGCTAACTAAATACTACATTTTAAAAACATCAAAGAGACATTTCACATAAGAGGTGAATCTAATCCAGTGCTCCCATTTTCCTGATGAGGAGACCCCGAACAACCCTCTACAGTTTCGTGAGCTGCCTGGTTCATCCACTTCCTCAGTGACATTGCGGGGCTAAAGCCCAGCTCCTCTGACTCCCTGCCTGGGCTCTTTCTGTTAGACCAAGTGCAGTTTCCAGCTCCTAAATCCAGGTTATTGCCCAGGACTCTGTAGGTTCGTTTTGGTCAGCAGGGTGGGGTGGGGTAAATATCAGTTTTCTTCTCTGAATTTCTGTAATGGTAGAGGCATATTTATGTTTATGTTCCCTTAACTGTGATTAATCATTCTTCATTCAGCAATTTTTATTTTTATTTTTATTTATTTATTTTTTTTTTTGGTACGCGGGCCTCTCACTCTTGTGGCCTCTCCCGTTGCAGAGCATAGGCTCTGGACGCGCAGGCCCAGCAGCCATGGCTCACGGGCCCAGCCGCTCTGCGGCATGTGGGATCCTCCCAGACCGGGGCACAAACCCGCGTCCCTTGCATCGGCAGGCGGACTCTCAACCACTGCGCCACCAGGGAAGCCCCTCAGCAATTATTAATTGAAAACCTACAATATGCCAGACAAATGCAAACAGTTTTACAAAATATGCTCACTCTGTGAAGAAAAAACTCCATGAGGATCAAGTCCACACTGTTTTCATTCCAGATTTGACAGCCGAGGCTGTAAGTGTAGCTATTGCAGCACCTCCGACAGAAGGAGAGGCTAACGCTGAGCTTTGTTGGTATCTTTCCAAAGTCTTAGAACTCAGGAAGAGTGATGTGGTTTTGGATAAGGTAGGTCTCTCGCTCGCGCCCTCTCTCTCTCTCTCTCTCTCAACATCTTCGAGTACATCAGTCATTACTTTTAAAATACCAATTTTTTTCTTTTCCAAATAATTGAAAAACCAGTTGTTTTTAATGCTCATAATCATTTAATCACTAAAATCTGTGAATTCTTCCTAATCTCCTTCACTCCTAATGCTGCACTCCTTCAGACTGTGCACACGCTATACTTGTATTCCTTAATTGCCATCATTTCCAGCATTTTCTCCTTTCTAAGTTAATTCCTGTACCTGCTCTGTCAGATTAATCTTGCTTTTCCCTCATCACCATACTAGAAAAATCTAAAGTGGTTCCTGTTGTCATCTCCATTAGTGAGTTCATCAAGCATACCTGGTCCCCCGTGTTATCCTTGCTCACCAGGAGAAGCTTATTAGGAAGAGAGACGACTCAACCTGAAGTCATTAATACCATGGGTTTGCACTAGGCGTGGATATCAAAATCACCTGGAAATGATTTCTAGAACACAGGTTCCCGGGCATCACCCCATACTTAACTGAAATAGAATCTGCAGGAGTAAGACCCACTCGTGTTTATTTCTTAAAGCTCTACTTGTTTTCCAGTGCTATACTCTGTAGCTCCTACCCAGGATCTAGTGGGCACTCAGAGCCATTGGTTAGTAGGCTGTACCTAAACGTCCATCTGATCAGGCCACTCCCTCACCGTCGCCCCTGCGGCAGGTCATTTCGGATTTTCTCCAGCGCACGTGCTCTGGCATTTGCCTGAAAGAGACTCCCCACTCTTCCACCTGTGCAGCTTCTACCCATTTAGATAAATACCTGCTCAAAATTTACCTTCTTTAAAGGGTGTTTACCTTTTTATAGTTGTCTTAAGCAGTTGTGGAATCATAGCACTTGGATATGTGGTTGCTTTTGTTCGGAATTTTCAGAAACGTGTAACAGTATAGAGAATACCAATTTGTTTTACATTTGGAATTATTTTTATACAAAGTTTATATAAAATTGCAATATTTGTTTTGGTAATTTAAAAAATAATTTAAACAAAAGTTATTACTTGAAACCAGAATGTTGTACATCTGGATTCTATATTCATTTTGAAAATTTAATGCCTAGCTATTATTACAGAAATTGATGTATGAAGGTTAAAAACTCTGGAGAGTTGTAAAAATATTGTAGTAAGGTAGAATCTAAGAGACAGCCTTTGGTTAGACCAGAAATGGCTAGGAGAAAGTGGGCACTAAGCTGTCAGGAAAACACCAGCCCACCTGTAACAACCCCTCAGCAACTGAGGTCTGCTGTCTCTAATAGCATTAGAAAGTTTAGTGTGTTATCCTGACACCGTTTTTTCCTTTTGGTCCAGGGTGGTAAATCTCGTGAAAAAGTGGTGAAGCTTTTGGCCTCCACAACTCCAGAAGAGATCTTGGAGAAACTGAAAAAGCAAGTTGAAAAAAAATAAAAGCTAGAAATCAAAAGTACACCCTTGAGAAACTTTTTTTTATTGCTAATGGTGAAAAGACTGTTAAAAAGGAAAATATATTTAAAGACACAGAATGTGGATATACACATATTTAATAAAAACAGGACACAAAAAAGAAGTATGAAGATTTAAAGTACTGTATGTTGAATTTAGGTTCTAAAATCCCTGATCCCAAACAGCTTGGGACATGTTACTCTGATTTCATGGCCTTACAAAATAACAGAGTTGGAAAGGATATTTAAGATGACCTGATTCAGCCCCTTTCATTTTGTCATGGGGCTTCTGACGTCCAGAATTTGAGTGTATTCAGGATCACATGGTGCGAGATGGCAACTAGAACCTAGATCCCTTGGCTCCCAGTTGAATGCAGTTTATCCCAATTGTAAATTAAAATATTTCCACAGCACTACTGGAATTCTGGGGATGGCCTTCTAATCCAGTTTACAAGTGACAGAGGAAGACCTGTCACTGTTTCATAGTGTCATTTTGTATTTTAAAATGCTTATGTATTTTACTATGTAAAATGCAAATTTTTTGTGTTTTTTTAAAATTCTGTTGACCATTTTGTTAAAAAGTAAATAAGAATAATCAAGACTTCTAATTTACGGAATTCCCTGGCAGTCCAGTGGTTAGGACTCGGAGCGTTCACTGCCAGGGCCCCGGTTCAATCCCTGGTTGGGGAACTAAGATTCTGCAAGCCATGCACGACGCAGCCAAAAAAAAAAAAGACTTGTAATTTAATGTTAATTTTCATTTTTGAGAAGTCACTGAATTTTCTTCCTCCTGGGATGGTAACTGCAGTCATCAAATCTGGTAGTTCTTATGAATCTCCTAAGATCCTCAAAAGAAGATAGAAGATCTGGAAGCTATTTTCAGTATTTGTAAAAACCTATCAGAAGTCATATTTATATTGAACTTCAAAAGCTAATAATATCTTGTTTTTAAATGTTCAATAAACTTATAGCAATTTGTTAAGGTGAATTAACCCAATTACCTTTGCTGATAGAAGAGCTGATCTGCAGTTGTGTACTTTGTCTAAGTACATGAGAAAAATCTATTAACAGGGCTTCCCTGGTGGCGCAGTGGTTGAGAATCCGCCTGCCGATGCAGGGAACACGGGTTCATGCCCCGGTCAGGGAAGATCGCACATGCCGCGGAGCGGCTGGGCCTGTGAGCCATGGCCACTGAGCCTGTGCGTCCGGAGCCTGTGCTCCGCAACGGGAGAGACCACAACATTGAGGCCCGCATACCACAAAAAAAACCCAAAAAACTATTGACAAAAATCTTTAAAAATATAAAATCCAGAAAAAGGACCAATAATAAAAATTACGGACGGTAAAAGAACTGGGAGACACTCATCTAGTACAGCTTACTCTGTTGAGAGGAACCAAGGACAACCAAAGTTAGGTGGCTCATCCAAGATCAGAGTAAACATTAAGGGCAGAGCATGGGTTACGCCCATCTGCCTTCTCTTCTAAGCCATTATGCCACATTGCCTCCAAGCGTGCTTCTGTTTTACATGGTCTTGGCTTCGGAACCTTTTCTGTTCTTTTTCGGCATTGTTCTGGTGTGTGCTCTACAGGCATTTTACTTGTGGTTTTTACATGAATCGTTTGTTAGGATGCTCTCCTTGATAAGTAACAGAAACCTAACTCATCTGGCTCAAACAATAAAGGGATTTATTAGCTCACATTCCTGGAAAGTCCAGACGCAGGGTTTACTTAGAGGTTATTGACTCAGCAGCTCAGTGATGTCATAAAGGACCCACTTTCTTTCCTTTCCCTGACTTACTTCAGCAGTGCCAGCTTCATCCTCAGGCCTGTTTCCCCCATGGAGGCAAAAAGGCAGCAGTTCCAGGCTTCTTGTCCACCTGTCACCCCCTCCAGTAGAAAAAAAGGCCTCTAAGAAGAGCTGTGGTATTTCTTTTCCAAAAGCTCTCAATCAGCGCCTCCTTGTATCTCAGCCAGATTAGGTCACACACAGCTTCTAAACCAGCCCCTATGGTCAGGGAATGCCATGTTATAACACAGGTTACCTAAACCAATGACTAGAGAAAAGAGAAGAGTTACTCTAATTGTTTTAGACTAATCAAGGCCCATCCTAGAGTTAGGGATGGGCTCAGCCTACTTGGAAGCAAAGGAGTGAGCAGAGAGAGGTAGACACTTGAATACAAATTGGGAAAAGTTAGAGAAAGAGAAATGGATGCTGGATAGGAGTCAACAAATACCCGTCACAATCATCTATTTACTTCATTTAAAATGGCCATTATTTTAATGGACTTTTTTGCCTAATCACTTTTTTTTGAGAAACAGTATCTTTTTAAAAAGAACATCCTTACTTTGTCATCAAAAAACTGTTGGCAGAGGTAGGAACAAGTTCAGCAGCTGTGTTTGAGGACATGTTTCCCTTTCTTCCTTAGCAAATGAGGTTGCCTTTAGCAGTCTGATGCTCTCTTGACCCACACAGGGCTGTTCCCCATTAATAACAATCACAGCTAAGGCCTGAGTACCTTGAGCTGCTGTGGAAGTTTAGTTAATGCAGCTTTCTTCAGCTGGGCCCTGTTCTTCCAAGGATATTAAGACAGGCCCAGTGACCTAGGACAAGGACACAAAATCCCCAACCCCTATAACAGTCGTCTAATAACATGACTATAGGCCTGCCTACCCCCGCTAACTTTAAGTGAATACTTACACGGTCTACAAAGTGACCTGATTACACTGCCTTTCTCATCCTGTGCTGTCCTGAGGGTCCAGCCTTTCAGGCAGCCCATGAACAAGGTTTGAATGATACTTTCCCAACTCTGATGACTAGTGTCATGGTGATGTTCTAGCACTGCATCTGTAATCTCATTCCCCACCTTAATACATAATTACTCCTGCAAAAATGATTTAAGAATTTCTTAATAACTTGGGTGCCTACTACTTGCCAGACACTGCTTTGCCTACACTATATGTTGACAATTGGAGGCAGAAACAGGGAACTTGAACTCCTGATTCCTGTGAGCCATTCCTCACTTGTTTGCCAGCTAGGTATGGAGAGAGAACCAGAGCATGTAGGTGGCACCTTTGCACTGTTTAAAATTCCAAACAGCTAAAAACTCACTTAAGGAGGCAGTTCTTTTCTGGGCTGCAGGCTACCAGCATCCCCCCTCTTACAGGTTCTAGGGATTTGGTTAAGTAGTTCCTTAACTGTAAAGCAGAATATAAATTTTAGAACCCATCATAGCCTCCCACTTCAGATTTTTTTAATGCATGTGACTGGAGACTAAAAATTTTTAAAGCTAGATTTTCAATTTATATCCAAGAGGTGGCACCATAATGCAGTAGCAGAAAACCACACATAGTGTAAAGAAGGGAACGGACTCTTAATTCCTTTTGAAGTGAGCAGTACTATTAGGAAATCCCTTCTGTAGTGCCGGACTACCAATGTCACAATCTCTTATCCTTCTTGTCTAGTCTTCTCAGAGACATTCCTTAGACTTAGTCCCCTCATACCTTGAGTTTAGCATAGGCCAGAGTGTGGCATTAACCAGGGCTGGCTGAGTACTCGGGAGTCTCAGGTCAGTACTTTGGTGGAGCCAGCGAGGTCCTGAGTGCCTTAATTTTGCAGCTTTCAGAAATCCCATTTAGTCAGTGTTTCTGAAAATGGAATTGGGCTGGAAAATTGACAAGGAATTAATTTCTAAAAGGATGCCAATTTATTAATTTGAAGAACATACCTGCCAAAGAGACTGTGTAGTGGGATCCTCAGCACCTTCTGTCCCTTTGGGAAATCTCTTCAAGAAGCCAGTTATCATTTGAAGCTTGGAGAGCTTGGGGTCAGAGCCAGGGAACTTAGGGGCCAGGAGCAGGGAGCTATGACTGTCTAGAGCTCCCATTTCTGCTGCAGGGATAGACATATTTATCTTACCAGCCCCTCTCCTGGGACAACACTGAACACTGATGCTTCATGGCAGAGGAGCTCCCTTTTTCCAGGCTCCAGAAGACCACCTAACTCTGCTCACATACGCTTTTTTCAGATAATCCTTATAATTCAACTGATACAAGTTTTCAGCATTTTATAATCCTATTCTAGCTGTGTGCCATAGGGTCCATCTAGTCCCCTTATTAAGAGTTGGGCAGGGGTGAATCCCCAAACTTTGCAGCACAAGGTACAGAGTCTGTGGGCATTTCTACATGCAACTCATCTCATCCATGATGTGGTTTTACTATCACAGTGTCTTTGGAACTGTTTCAGAGTCTTAGGTTTCCCCAGAGATACCTGGGGGATTGGAGCACTGTGGAGAATAAGGGAGCAAGTCAAGTCAACAGAACTCCAAGCCTTTAGTCTGCTTCTAGAACTGTGCTGCCAATACACTTGCTGCTGGCCACATGTGGCTCCTGAGCACCTGAAATGTGGCTAATCAAATTTAAAAATAAAAAAATAAAAGCATCGTAGAAACAAAGGCCCTGCTGGAAACACAACAGAGAAGAGGCTGAATATATGACATGGAGTTTAGAGGGCAGGCTAGAGAAAGGTGAGCAAAGACAGGAAAATGACCGATACAGAAGTCAGACAAAGGAAAACCAACACATGCCTAACTGGAGAAGAGAACCAAAGAAATGGAACAGAAGAACAAAGATTTAAAGATATAATCAAGTAAATATTGGAGGACTTCCCCGGTGGTCCAGTGGTTAAGATCCCACACTTCCACTGCAGGGAGCATGGGTCCGATCCCTGGTCAGGGAAGTTCCACATGCAGCACATTGCGCCCCCCCCCCACCAGAAAGAAAGAAAACATTCGAGAAATAGAAAATAAACTTACATAATGAAAGGTGCAGTGTCCTAGGTGAAATACTGACAGTGATCAACAATGAAACACAACCTAGTAAAGTTCTAAAGTAAAAAAGCCTGTGGCCATCTAGACAAAACGTTGAAGTCACAGGGAGAGAGAAGACACATACTGTATGTTGCTGAAGGGAATGTAAATTGCTATAATGCTTTAGAAAATGTGGCAGCATTTATTAAAATAAAATAATACAGGTTTTTTTAACCCAACAATTCTACTTTTGAGACTACCCCACAGAAGACAAAAGCATTCAAAAGATATACGGACAAAAGCAATATGGCATTGTTAAGTAGGGGCAAAAAAGGAAACAACCTAAGTGTCTACCTATAGGAGAATGATCATATCAATGGTATATCCATACTATACAATATCATGTTATGAAAATTAAGTCATTAATTTTTAATCTATAGCTAGTGACCTGGAGTGATGTCTATTATAATATGTTGTGTGAACAAAGAATAATATACACATATGTTTGTGGGTTTATATATATAACCTCACTTTAGTAAGAAAGGAAAAACATGCATATACCAAATTTATATATATATTTGTGTGGGCATGGTGAAAGAGACAGAAGCATTCGCAACAGGCCAAAGTCACTGGTTGGATGCAGATTATTCATATTTGTCTAGTTTTACTTTTTACAGTACTATTTTGTATACACACAAAACATATAGTGAAGGAAACTTTAAAATGAGAAACACACACACACACACACACACGCAAAAAGGAGAAAGCTCTGGCCTTTAGCAATTACAGCAGCTTTATTTACCTGATTCAGACAAAGAGGCTGGTGATCCTTTAGAGAGTTGAAGGCACTGGCAGTGGAAAAAAACCATGAGATCATCATCACATCGTCTCCTGAAGCTGTCTCAGGAGAAGTCACTGAAACCCGGAGAAAATCTAACCGGTAATTAATACGTGGGGCTCTCTGTATCCCTTAGGGACAGGAATGAAAACAACTGAATTAGCCCATCAGCACATGGAGACTGGTGAAAGATCTGAGCTGCACTTTTTGCACCCAAGTCAGCCCAGAAGTACCCCACTCTACTTCGGGAGGCACAAACCTGACACTGAATGGGCAATGAATATGTGCCCAGCCCAGTGATGTGTACTTTATGCAAATGCTTTCACTTAATCCTTCAAGGGGGCAGTCAAATCACATATTAGCAATTTTGATGAGGATGACTTGTCCTCGTTAACCTCCTCCCATGCCATCCTGTAAATCTTAAAATCTGAGGGGTATTATCCACAGCTCATCCCATTCTCCAGTCTGACAGCACTGATAACAAGCTACTCAGATACAAACGTATCGCTGTCACATGCGGGCCCCAGCTGTGTCACACCAGCTTCAGTCACTGCCGCTTAAGTCCTGGCATATCCTAATACAGCAGCCCTACTGAGACCCATGGAGCCGGCCTGGCCCTCTCTCCCTCCATCTCCACAGGTCATGGGATCTCTGCTCCCATCCCTATTTCTCCCAAAAGCTGGTCCCAGTAGAGGTCAGTCAGACCTCTAGAAAGGAGGAAATATTTGCTCTCAAGCCTACGTTAGAGTCCAATGGTATAATCTACTACTTGAATCTAGTTGTTGATTTGGCTCCAAAATAATTTGATGTAGCAGGACCCAGGAAAATATCCATTTAGATATAATAGAATGTCACATCTGAATATATCTGAATTCTTAAGTATTAATCTAAAAATTAACATCATTAATTTCTATAAATGTCAAAAATATTTACTGCTGTTGGTCTCAATTCATTCTAAATTAAAAACTGGAGAATTTTAAAAGCATACCTAAGCTTATAAATAGAGGAAACATTCTCTGAGTGACCTATATAATTAGGTTTTTCACACAGAATTAGCCAAAGCCTACTGTATTTCAAAGTTCCCATTTATATATATATATATTTATATATATATATATATCAAATATGCTTCTTTGGTTAAAACACAAGACATTGAAAGACAAAGCCCAAACAAGCTTTTCAGTGAATAGTTTATATATAATACCTCAATTTGTCTAACATTACCAGAGTAAGCACTTTCACAAGTAACATTTCCAGCTAATTGAAGTTATCCAACAAGCCACTTCAAGCTGGGAATATTTATTTCCTACATTTCTTTTTTTTTTTTTTTTTTTTTTTCTTCAGTACGCGGGCCTCTTACTGTTGTGGCCTCTCCCGTTGCGGAGCACAGGCTCTGGACGTGCAGGCTCAGCGGCCATGGCTCACGGGCCCAGCTGCTCCGCGGCATGTGGGATCTTCCCGGACCGGGGCATGAACCCATGTCCCCTGCATCGGCAGGTGGACTCTCAACCGCTGCGCCATCAGGGAAGCCCCTATTTCCTACATTTCTTAACAAGAATAAAAATTCCCGGGCTTCCCTCGTGGCGCAATGGTTAGGAATCCACCTGCCAGTGCAGGGGACACGGGTTCGAGTCCTGGTCCGGGAAGATCCCACGTGCCGCAGAGCAACTAAGCCCATGCGCCGCAACTACTGAGCCTGCGCTCTAGAAACTGCAAGCCACAAATACTGAGCCCGCACACCACAACTACTGAAGCCCGTGCGCCTAGAGACCGTGCTCTGCAATAAGCCACTGCAACAAGAAGCCTGTGCACCACAAGGAAGAGTCGCCTCCGCTCACCACAACTAGGGAAAGCCCGTGCACAGCAACGAAGACCCAATGCAGCCAAAAAACTAAATAAAATAAAATAAATTTAAAAAAAAGAATTATAGCCTTTAAAAAAAAAAAAGAATAAAAATTCCCTTTCACTATAAACAATAGTGCTAATTAAAAGAAGTCAAAGGCCCAGAGCATAGATTTCCATACACAGCCAAATCTCTGTTTAGGTTGAGTGAATCAAACAGAATACAAAGTCTAGGAAAATTTTTAAGGTGTTAAAAAACTGTGAAACAGGAATCTAGAAAAATGGTACAGATGAACCGGTTTGCAAGGCAGAAATAGAGACACGGACATAGAGAACAAACATATGGACACCAAGGGGGGAAAGCGGGGCAGTGTGGGGGGGAATGAATTGGGGAGATTGGGATCGACATATATACACTAATATGTATAAAATAGATAACTAATAAGAACCTGCTGTATAAAAAAATAAAATTAAATTTAAAAAAACTGAAACAAAGTGTAGTGCTTTCATTAGAGTTCAAAATCAGTGATATCAGTAATCTTCAGGGTAAAAGATCATTTCTTTCCGTTTTGGTATTCTAAACTTAAAACTGACATTTCGTTACCCTTAATTCTGTCATAAAGTTCTATATTTTCCTTTAGGAGAATAAAATACAAAGGGAAAATTACATCCTTGTCTGTTGAGCATCATAAGGAATGCTGCTTTGGAAACCAAAACCATGCTGGAGATCTTACTGGCTGTCTTTTTCCTATATGGTTTCAAGAACCTAAAAACTATTCTTAGAGCAGTGACACAAGGTTACTACACTCTGGATAACCTCAAATCCTTCTAAGACTCGAGGAAAAAAAAAACAAACAGTTCTCTAAGTCTCTAGCATCTGTCTCAAATGGATATTAATTTGATGTGTTCCATAATGAACATTCAACATTCTCAAGTCAGTGCCAATTTCCAAACAGCAAATGCCAGTAATTTTGGCTCAACTTTTATATAAACTTTGTTTCTTCCATATTTGTTTTTTTCTTTTTTGTTTTTGCCCACACCACAGGATCTTAGCCTCCCAGTCAGGGATTGAACCCAGGCCACAGCAGTGAAAGTGCCGAGTCCTAATCACTTGGAACGCCAGGGAATTCCCCTCTTTCTTCCATATTTGAAGTGTTTGTTATTTTCTGAAGGATATAATGTCTTATTCTTTTGCTAATTCATATAATAATTCACATAAGGAAACAATCGCAAATCTTTAATTCTCAAGCTGCCTACCTCATTTTCTATCAGTTATTCTACATACTTTATATCAACACTATGCTTTACAATTTATCAAATCCTTCCCTCCCATTGATTAAACAAATGTTTATGCAGCACCAATTATGTACTACTGGGGTTTTAATGGTCATGAGCTTTAGTTTCTATTCTCAAGCTCTCGTATGTTTGGTCACTTATTTTTATGATAACGCTGTGAGAGTGACAAGGGAAGGTGTTGTCCCCAGTTTTGCAGGGGAGCAAATAAGCTCAAAGTTTAAGTGATTTTCTCAAGGTCAGATATCTTGGAGCCAGGATTCCTTATGCTCAATCTATATGCTATTACAACAGACTACCTATCTGAGATTAATTCCATTTGACACTTCTAATTCTTTCTTCTCCACTTTTAAATGATCCTTAAGTTGGTTTGATGTTCTTTTCTGTCTCTCCCACATGAAGCAGAAACCATGCCTTTATTTCTTCCTGGTTTTAAGCACACAGGGAGCAGTCTGATAATGACTGTTGCTTAAAAAAAAGAAAAACCACCACCACATATGATTACTCATGCAGAATGCAGAAATAACTCATGTTAAAAGGAGGACTCTTCTCATATTTTCAAGTAGAGTTGATACTCAGACCATATGTACCCTACTGTTACAGTGTTAAAATATTTAAATACTGTTAGAAAATACTCTTCTTCTGAGCTTCCTGAGAGGCATCCCTCATTCCAACCCTGTCCCTTGGATCCAGGTATCTCTCTAATTAGTGTCAACAGCTGGCACAGCAGAGGGCCTCCAGGATCCTGCTCTAAAGTTGTGGTCAGCTATTGTCCCAACTGGTCAGTGGCTGTGCTTTATCAGTTGACAGATATTTTTAATAACCCATCTGCTTTCAGAGAAGATCTTGGGGTATAGTCAAGCCATTCTTAACTCCCTGGGCTAAATATTCTGTAGTATCAAGACCTATCTTAATGTACCAGCACTGGCTTGTTGCCTATTGATGTAATTACAAGGGTACATGGAAAACCCTTATCTTATTGTTAAAATTTTATTTACATCTGAGTGTGAGTACTTGGTTTATCAAATCCTTTCTAATAAAATAGTTACCTGAAAGAATGGCTCTTCAGGAAGTGGGGGTGGAGGGGAGAGTGGGATCCAGAGCATGTAGAAGTAGTACCTGGAGATGTCAACCTCAAGGGCCTAGAGTGGAGTGCTAAGAGAGAAGGCAGCAGAAGGCAGATTCAGGAAGTTGCCTTTTAATACCTTTGACCTATGACGAAACTTGTACTCTTTCTTAATATTATTCTTACACCAAATAAACCTTTTTCAACAGATAGGAGAACAGAGTAATAAAAAATCAAAAAGCTCATCTCTAATGAATGGGCTAACTGCCAAAATGTGAGAGAGAATACTTACTTACCAGTATTTTATTTGAGCAAAACCATTATAATGGCCATTAAAATGATGTGAAATACAATGATCACTCTGAAAGGAAGTTACAGCATCACTGGATTTACAGAAGAGGAAGCAGCAAAGGTGCACATTTGGAGGTGAACATTGTAAAATCAACCCACATTAAATACCATAAAAGTAAATACAAAATGCAGCATTATTTACATATGATTGAAAAGGAAGGGAACTTTGCAGAGTTAAACTTTTGTATAATGCGTGAATTCTGACCTGGTATGTTTAAGTTAGCAAAAAACCTTAGAGTTTGTATAAAATTACTGTGTGCCTTAATCCCACCTACCACTAGATCAAGAAATTGAAACTGAGAATGAGTCCTTCCTGATTTTACAGCTTTACTCTTGATATTCCTCTAAAAAGAGACCAAAACGATTGTGAAGATGATTCATACCTATAGAGTAATTACAAAGTACCACAGTCACATAATAACAAAAGCCAAACAAAATATACTATAACTGTTTTCCTTTCAACTACTACTATGTACAATATATCACAAGTAAGCATAGTTGTGCATTTAGGAGCTGATTGTACTACTTCTGTAAAATATTAGGAATGAGCACATCCGAGTATAGGGATACTTCCTTACCTTACAAAGTAAAAGCAAGCATTTTCTATGTAAAATTTTTATTTCTGTGTAAAACAAAGAACTCCTGAAAGTCAAACAAGGAAAAAATTCACAACATTCAAAGCACTATTAAGTCATGAAATAAAGAAGAATCTGAGGTAGAAGTCAAGCAATATAATCCACAACCTTTTTAAGGGAGTATTTATTGATATTTCCAGCAGCCATCATATCTCTCCAGTAAGATCTAATTTTAAAAAAGTCTCAAGTTCCAAAAAATCAATCCACTCTCTACAATCAGATGTAAAACTATGACCAACAGAAAATACAACATAAACTTTCGTCACGTTAACAGAGTAAATGGTTTTACTAAAAGCTGCTGACATTTCTATCAGTAGTAGCCATAGGGAGGCCGTTGGTTGTAACCATAGTGTCCATATTGATGGGGGTAGTAAGGTTCTTGTCTGTGCTGCGGGTAATTGTTACCCCAGGATCGCCCATGCCACTGATTGGATCGATTGTCACTTGGCCACCCCCGTCTGCTATCCCTACCTCTAAACTGTCTGTTATCTTGCAACCTACAACAACAAAACAAAAAGATTTTTGGACTTCCCTTAAAAAAAAAAAAACAACACATGACAAATCTATCCTGGTGCATTTCATTTCTCAATCTAATACTCAGTATACAAAAGAGTAAAAAACATTTTTCTCTACAGAATGTTATAGCACTAGTTATTCAAAACTTTCCTAAGATTCAGATCCAGTATTATACTGGATATATTCAATACTTTGCAGAGAAAAGGTAGACTACAACACCAAACCCCAAACAGCAGGATGGTTCTGAAACTTATTCAATTGTTCAAAAGCAGTATGGTAATATTCCTTTGATCTATTTTGAGGTATCTAATAGAAGTAATTTACATTGTATAAACTTCTAAAATAAAACCGAAAACAATATCTTCTTTATGGAATTTAATGCAAAAGTTTTGTAAAAGACTCTAGGTTTTTAAAGTATATTTGCAGAGAAAATAAAATTAGTCCAGAAAAAGAATATTTTTTAAAAAACCATTATAACACACTCACACACAATTGCATAGCAAGGGAAAAAAAATATGGTGCTGACAAAATATTAAAAGCAAATATTTACCAGGCACTTACTGTGTGCCAAGCAGTTACTATGCACTCGGTATACCACACTGCACAAAAACACTGATTCCTGCCCTCACTGGCCTTGTGGGCTAGCAGATTCAAGCTATCCTCTCCCAGATCAGCCACTGGCATTTACTGTTCTGAAGTAATACATACCGATTGCCTCTATTTCTTTGGTTCCCACCAGCTCTGCTATTCCATTCCTCAACAATTGGAGGGGACTCAGGAGGGCGTTTCAGGTATTCCTGGTACTCTTTGTCATCTTCTGTGAATCTACTGGCAAACATCTCTTCAAAATTTGGAACAGCTTCAGAAGTGTCAGTCATTCTGAAATTCTGTAGTTTTTAATATGTTTCTATTAGAATTTTTTTTTAAGTAACACTATCTTCACCAGATAGTGGAAAAACAAGAGGTAAATACTTTTAGGCAGGGTATTCATAAAAGTCCTTGTGTACTTTTTTTTTTTCCTTGTGTACTTTTAAACCTAAGATAGACTAGATTCAATTCAGTACTTCTTGATTACTATAGTACAGGCATTGTGCTAACTAGGAGCCTGGGATACAAAGATGAACAATATATCATGATCCCTGCCCACAAAGAGCTCTCAAGTCTAGTAGAAAAGACAGATACGGTATAAATATAAAGGGAGGAGCAGCAAATGTCAAGAAATGAAGCTGTAAAAGTGGACAGGGGTCAAACTGTGAAAAACTTTGTATTCAATGCAAACAACTTTGCCCTTTTTCTGGGAGGCAATGGGGAGTCATAGGTGATTTAAGCAGGAAAGTCTCAAGAGCAAATTTACTATTTAGAAGGGTCACTTTTCTAACAGGTAGAGAACAGATTAGTGAGTTTAAAGGCAGATTACTGCAATAATATAGGTGACATGCTGAGGGTTTAATCTGAGGCACTGACTGTGGGAATAGTTTTAAAAGAATTCCAGAAGAAATCAGTCACTGAGTAGATGCTGTGAGGAGAGAAGGGAATAAAGGATAACTGCTAGGTTTCTGGCCAAATAATTGTACAGGTTATGGTGTCACGGGAACTACAGAAGGGTGGGAGAAGATCCACACTTGAGTTGAACTTAGCTATGGTATGTATATCCACGTGGAGGGTCTGGGATTGAGAACCGGGTGGAAGATGAATATGGGAAACATCGATTTTGTTGGTGGATAATGCGGTGAGAATGAATGAGACTCCTCAGGAAGGCAATGGGATAAGAAAAGAGTATCGAGAAACAGAATTCTGGAGAACATCAACATATAAACAAGTTAAAGAAGGGGTAAGAGGAGAACAATCACAGATGAGAGAAGAAACAAAAGAGATTATCATAGAAAGCAAGAGAATAAAGAGTGAAAGGTCATCAGTGTTGAATCGTAAAGTAACAGGAAGAACCAAGAAGAGAAAATTAATTGGATTTAGCCATTAGGAGGTGATTAGAGTATCAGGGATTAAAACAGGACTACAATTAATTAAGAAATAACTGGAAGGTAAGGAAGTAGAAATCTACACTGATTAAAGACCAAGCTTTCAAGAGGCTTGGCTGGAAACAAGAGACAAAACACAAAGGGCAGTAGCTAAGGGGCTACTGGAAGGTTACCTCTTTTTTCCCCAGGCTACAACACCTGAAGTTGTTTGTAGGAAAATAAAAGAGCCAATAAAGCAAAAGACTGTAAATACAGTAAAGACATGAAAACAGAAAGGCAAATAAAAAGGCCTTTAAACACACAGCTACTAAAGTCTAGGGTAACTACTTTATAATAGTATTCAATATATTCTTATTCCAGGTTCTGTGACATATGAAAAAAACTACTATAAATATTATCTAATGGCTATGAAAACTGAAATCTGTATCAGCTGGGTTTTTTAGGGCAATTATGGATTCACTTTTGAAGCAGTATTTCTTCACCCAAATTTTCAGAGAGCTCTCTACCTCTGAGAAAAGATTTGACTTAGGCTGCAGCAGCCTAACCCTTGAGAAACCAGGGGAGAAAGAGTTCACTTCTTTTCATCTTCACCCAAGACCTGGAAGCCAGCCCTAGCAGTATTTTGAAGGTAGCCCCCAATTCCCAGTCCTTCCTTGATGTAGTCCCATCCCCTACCTTTCCTCACCTAAACCCCATCTTTCTGTTCTTTGCCTCAAGACCACTAAAATCTATTCTGTGATTGGGGCATATGTGACATCATGCTAAAACTTTAAAACCAAATCTCCCTTATCTGATGTCCTAAAATTATTTTTCTTCCTGTATTACTTCAGTTTATAATGAAAAGTTTTTGTCAAAGAGATGTGATACTGGAAGACAGCTTTTTCATTAGTTTTTCTTTCCTCCAAATCCCTCAAAACATATGCAAATATTTATAATACTACCCTTGTTCCAACACAATTTAAGATTATTATTTGGATGTAAGAAACAATATCTACATGTCTTACCTTCCAGGCCTCTGCTCTCTTACAGTATGTCTTATTAAATACCAATGTGTCTGGGATTGGCAAACAGATGTCAAATTCTCAAATCCAGGGTATGGTTTAAAATAAATTCAGCAAATTAAAGGCGTGCCTTGATTTCTATAGGAATCACAGAAATCACCAGAAAGATGACCCATACGTAACCAGAGGGGCAGTAAAAATCATAAGCCAAGGCAAATGTGCTATTCTATTCTTACGTTCTTCCAGGATCCCCCTCCCACAAATAAACAAATCTGTATCATCTTATAATTACTGGTGAGAATGATATTTAAATAGAATTTTAACTTATCCAAGCTTTACTTACCCCAGGGATTTGAGGCAGCTGTATTGTTTAATGTTTAGATTGTTCAGATCTATGGGAAGAAAAACAAAACAAAACAAAACTTGACTCCCTTGAAAGAAACCCTCAAAAGGTGTGTGTCGTGGGGACAGGAACCATAAAGGTTAATGAAGTGGTAGGATTAAAAGTGCTCTAAAGATTTGCAACGCTAATTCCAAAGAGAGAATTGGAGCTTAAAGTGCCACCGAAGAGCTAGAAGATGCTACTCAAAACCAATGAGCTAGTTCGAGCATGAATAACAACTTCACAAAGGATGTTCTTTTCTGTTGGAAAACACAGGGTACAGCCTTTCAGATATGTACTCAAAGACTACTAGTTTCTTGACCCTAAATAAAACCACACAGAACTTTCGCTGCGGGCCACTAACCTTGGAAATGACTACCCAGAATGGGGTTTCGCTACCCTGGGAGATGAACCCAGAGAACTAACCGACGAAGACACGGACTGAAAACCACTGCTTTTTTCAGTCCTCTCTCACAGCACACCAGCGCCTGTCTATCAAGGCTTTGACTGATGCGCTCCTTCTGAAGCACCTCGGCCCCAGGTGCGAGGGAAACTGGAGGCCGCGAGGAATAAGCGGCTTCCGGTCTCGCCAAAGAGTCTAGTCTCGGAACCGCAGAGCCGGAGGACACCTCGCCGGCCACTCAGCTCGGCCTGCCCGGCTCCCTCCCCACCGCTGCCCGAATGAGCGACCCCGCCCCGCCCCCACCCCCAACGCCGCCGCCCCAGGGCTGTATCTATCCCACTCGGGCCGGACTCCGCCAGCCGGACGCTCACGGAAACCTACCTCCGGCCTCGAACACCGTCACAGGACCTCCGAACCCCTTCGGCTCTCCAAGGTAACAGGCCAACTTTGGCCAGACTCCGACCACCACCTGACTTCCGCTTCCGGCGCGCTAAGGCCGAGGTGAGCCCGTGAAGTCTCGCGGTATCTTCGGCAAACCGTGTGGATTTTTCCCAATTCTTCCAATGGTGGTGGCTGGCCTGGAGCTTCACGAGGGTGGTGGGTTGGCGGGCTAAAGATGATGGTGCCCACCGTGCGCTTTCAGTCTGCCTGGTGGCTGTGCGGGAAGAGACGCATCGCTGTATATTGAGCCCCCTTGACTGGGAGCCGGTGACGGGTAGGGACGGAAGTTATGGAACTTCTGTGCCGAGCTGGGAGGGAAAGGCTACTTCCGGCCGCCTTCGCCGGGAGTCTTTGTGAGGAATGCGAGGCGAGGGCAGGCGGTGAAAAGTAGACACGAGTGGATTCCTTCAGTGGCGCTACACCTTTCACTCCTGTCCAGGCAAGCTTCGGTAGTAAGATTTCTGTAGTCTGTTTTGTACGTGTTTTTGCCGAAACACAGCCCCGCTCTGCTCCAGCCTAAGTCGTCAGTATCTAGCTACCTCCAGGAGTTTTGGTCATTTCTTCTGGAATGTTCAGTAGGTGTTATAAACGCTGCATATTTCCAAATATATCTTGGCCTCCTCCCTCCCAAATTGCTTTCCAGACTGGGTACCCCTTTTGGTGAAAACTCTCATGAGTTTCCAGCTTGGAAACATCGATGTCTACATTTGATGCCATTTCTTTCTTTCCCGTGCTCCCGTCAGTTGCTAAGTTCTGTCGATCCTACCCTGCATTTAATTCTGGCATCCATCCACTCTCCGTACCCACTGCCTGCGCCTAGTCAAAGTTGTCATTATCACCCCCTGGACAGTGGGAATGTGATACCTTTCTCGTTGATGCCCTTCCTCTAGCATCACTCTCCTACCTGCCCATCTTACACATCGCTGCTGTAGGCTTACTCATCTTTAAGATGATAGAAAATCTTCATCGGCTCCCTGTTGCTTGTAGATTAAAGACCAAATTTATTAACTTTGGATTCAAAACTGTTTTCTGCTGTCCCGCTTTCATTCTCCGTTTGTCCATAACAAACCAGACCATGTGAAGCACCTCATTGATGAAGTACCTATTACCTTTCTGTAGAGGCTTGTGTCTCTGCTTGGAATACTCTTTCCTCCCCATCATCTCGGGATGTTGAAATTCTATCCATTAAAGCTGAATGAAGTAACATCTCCATCTAGAAATAAATTTTCCTTCCACTGAATGTCCATTATGCTTTCTGAGCCGTTTTTCATCTATTCATTCAGTTATTACCACTTTCTAAGTTAGAACTAAATTATTTATGTGCAAGTCTTTTCCCCCTACTAGACTACATTCATTCTACATTCATTTCTACATCCTGGAGTGTGTAACATTGTACTTTGTATAAAGTAAGCACTCAGTAAACGTTTGTGGAATGAATGATGAGCTATTTATGTTCCAAGCCACGTTTTAGAGACATTAACCTAGCTAAAGTGTATAGGATAGTATGGATGGGAAGATATGATAGTCTTGGTGTTGGGTAGTAAAGGTGAGAGCAGAAAGACCAAGGTTACAATAAATGAGTGGTATAGTAACCAAGTGGATGATGGGAGACAAGGATCAGGAGGAATCAGGAAAGACTCCTGTTCTTTAAGTCTGGAAAATTGCAACTGAGAAGAGATATCTATAGCATGAGTTGGTTTTAAAGCAAAAATGAGCTCAGAGCTCAAAAAAGATTTGTAGAATTTGAGATAGTAGGGAAATATTCAAAAGAAAAATTTTAGGGGGTTGTTAGAAATACAGGACTAAAGCTGATGAAAGAGAGCCTGTGCCTAACTATGTAAATGTGTGAGTCATCCATGAAGAAACAACAGTTGAAATCAGTGTATATGATCTTTCCAAAGGACAAAGTATTTATAGAGAAGAGCAGAAGGCCAAGGCCTATGCCTCAGGAAATACGCATATTTAGGAAGGAGGAATAAGAAATGTAAACTTGAAGAGGAAATTGGAATAAATATGGGTATCAATGTAACAGTTGAAAAACTCAGGCAAATGCTTGCCTACTTGGTATCAGTGGTCAGGGAGAATTTTGGGGAAAAGGGTTCTTGAGGCCAGCTTGCTGGTTTCCTTATGACTTTATTATGGTGTTATTTCTGGGTAATGAGGACTTACATAGAAAAGAGTATATTTCTTTTCTTTAAATTCTAAAATGGCACTTAGGAGCTCCTAGGCTTCAGAGAGTCTCTGTGAAAAAGTTTAGGTTATTCTAGCCAATTTTGAAATGAAACGATTTATGCCCATAATGTTTTCTCATATTCTGATATCTTATCAGTTATACTTCACTTTCTGGCATCACTAAGAAATAATATGTTCCATGAAAGGGAGTTTTCCAGATAACTGACAGCCTTTAAGCACCAAAACTTGTTCGTTGGAACTGCTTTTGATAGAAATATACATAAAATGTAGTACTTACTTCCCTACCATAACCAGAGTAAATGGGCCATAATTTAATCTTTGCTTAGCAACTAAAGATAATTGTTACAGCATCAATTATTATATTCTGCTGGATAGTAATGTCTTTGGGCCTGTTGATACATATGGAAAAGATTGCCTTTTATTAGTTGACTTTGCTGTCTCTGTTATTACTGTTGTATCTCAGTGTTTTATCTTCTTGCAACTTTATAAATTGACCTAATTTTACCCATCATTTAAAGCCTAACTTTGACACAGTTTGATCTAGAGGCAAACATACTAGCAGAAGTCCCTGGGGAATTGTGGCATCAAAAGAGCCTTCAGAGGCTGTGAGTGAATTTAGACAGTGACCATTTTAAAAATGATGAAACTGAGGCCGAAGAGGTTATATAATTTATTCAAAGGCACAGCCAGTAAGTGGCAGAGCAGGATTTGGACCAAGTCTTTGATACTTCAGAAGGCCTTGCTTTTTCTTCAGTGAATCACTGTTTTCTCCTTTTCATTCCCTACTCCACAAATCTTGAGCCACATTAAACAACATTGCTGCTGCTATGCAACCCACACTCTTCCATTGCATGGTTCATGTGGAGCCCCAGAAGGCAGGAACTCCTGCAGCCTCCCCACCAAAAAGTGAACTCCACAAGGTACCTGTTTCCTCACATTGCTTACCTTAAAAAAAAAATCTCTTGAAGGTGTATTGCATAGGCGGGACCCAAGTCAAATGACTTGTCCCTAGGTAAAAGGAAATCTGGGCAAGTGAACTTCTAGTATCCTTCTTGGAGAGGTAGTACTCATAAGGTAGTAAATTGTCTGAACAGAAGAAGGCTATTCGAAAGATGCTGGGCAGCCGGGAAATGTGACAGTTATCCACTGTACTCTACCATTCATCACACTTTGCCTTGTATTATGGTTCATTACATACATAAAATCACAATATTGAAGCATTGAATGGTATTATCTGGTTGAATGCTTTTTTTTTTCGTAACAAATGCCCCAAGAGATTAAAAAGACTTCTCCAAGACACTTTTCCAAGGTCACAGAATTGATCAGTGGCAGAGCTAGAACTATAACCTTCAGGCATTCTTCATTTATTTTGAATTAAATTAATTCATTAATTTTTTGAATATCTTTTAGATTCCAGGTACTGTTCTAGGCCATGAAAACATCAATGAATACGAATAAAAGCCCTGCCCTCACGGAGCTTATATTCTAGTGGAGGAGACAGACAATTTAAAAAAGTGAATATATATGTGCTATGAAGAGTAATTAAGCAGAGTAAGAGCACAGAGGGTAACAGGCTGCTGCTTTGGAAAGCATGGTCAGGGAATGTGGGCATCATAGTTTTCATCTCAGCCCATTTCCTTATATGGTGGAGTCCCTCACTCTTCCCTCCTGTCAGGAATGTAAAAATTGAATACTTTGTTTATTTTTAACATCCATACCCTTCGTAAGGCAGTAAAAGAATATCTCGCTCATTTCTGGGACAAGGCAGATTTGCTGAGTTTATAGTTTCCTAGACTGTGCCCAGTGGCACAATTGAACTTCTGTGCCTATAGCTTGAGTTGGAATTACAGACTCCCAAATGTTCTTTTGTCTTTATATTGTGTTATTCAAACCATCTCCCCCTTTTCACCCCACCCATCCCACTCCATTCACAAACACACCATCTTTCGCAAGCAAAGCACATTAACTCAATAAGTAAGTTCCTAAAAGAGAATGGAAAAGTGACAACCTTCCACTCACTTTTTCTGATCCAGGCAAATCTCAGCATGTTTCCCTGCCCTGATTTTATCTTCTGCAAAATGGGAATAATAATCCATGCTACTTCTCTGCTTCATAAGGTTATTGTAATAATTAATTATTGCATATATAAAACACTTGAGGCTCAAGTGAAGAAAGATGCTATGTAAATTCTAACAATAATTAGAGTTGTTATATGTTACATAAATGTTTAATCTCCAAGAAGAAAAAATTTCAAGTTATATGAGGCATTGGTTTAGATTCACATCTGTAGTCTTGTGGCTTTAATTACATGAAATTGTTTTGATCAGAGATTACAAAACCTTAATCTAGTCCTCCACCTCAGTGTCATCCTCCCACATAAGGAGTCTTTGTGTAGGGGCCTTTTTTCAGGAGACCACAGAAAGCAAGCCAGTGCTCGTTGCAAGTTTGTTTACTACCTGAGTATTTCTATTTACCATAGAAGCCGGTTGATATTGTTAAAGAAATCACAGAAGAAGGAAAGATAAGCAATCTTGGGGATGAAAAAACTATGAATTGGTCTTAATAGGTTGGACTAAAGTCTTTTCCAATTCTAAAATGTGTGATTGTGATATGAAGGTGTTTTCTCACCTTTTTCCTAATATTATATAAATAAGAGCACAAACTATGTGGTTTTTTTTTAAATTTAATTTTATTTTGTTTTGGCTGTGTTGGGTCTTTGTTGCTGTGCGCGGGCTTTTTCTCTGGTTGTGGGGAGCGGGGGCTACTCTTCGTTGTGGTGTGCAGGCTTCTCATTGCGGTGGCTTCTCTTGTTGGGAGCACAGGCTCTAGGCGTGCAGGCTTCAGTAGTTGTGGCACATGGGCTCAGTAGTTGTGGCTCGCGGGCTCTAGAGCGCAGGCTCAGTATTTGTGGCGCACAGTCTTAGTTGTTCCGCGGCATGTGGGATCTTCCCGGACCAGGACTCGAACTCATGTCTCCTGCATTGGCAGGAGGATTCTTAACCACTGCTCCACCAGGGAAGCCCAAACTATGTTTTCTAAGTGGACTTAATTTGGACTCGAGTTGCAAAATATCTGCCTATTTCTATTCCATTTGTCAGGCCCATCAAGGGCTAAATGATGTCTCTAATCTTTATTATCCTTCCTTTGCTTTCTTGGTGACTGTTTTTCTCTGTATGCTCTGTTGGCTCCCTCTAGTCATCTACTCTAGTGTCTTGGTCCTATCCTCCTCTTCCTCAAATATGTGTGTTACCCTCAGAAGGGACCTTGGAAATGTGTGGAGAGGCCAAGAGACTTGTCCAGAGATTACTCTCAACCACTCCTTCCCCCATAACACCATACTGTCTCCTCCAGGGGCTTTTCCAGAATACTTTTCAGTGAAGTGATAACCACAGTTTGAGTGTTAGATGCATTTTCTAAGCACTGGAAAGTGGCATAAGTAAGTCAGGATCCCTGTCCGAGGGTGAACTTCTGCTCTCTTATCCATTTTAAGAGGGTGAGTCTTCTCCCAGGCCCCAGTCCTGGGTTTTGGCAGGCTTACTGTCCTTGGTGACAGGTAGCTTATTCTGCCCTTTTGGAAGCTGGCCTTGCCTAGTAATCTTTCAGAAGAAAGGTACAAAAAGCCCCATTTAAAAACAGATGTTCAAGTGATGCAGGTATCTTCAAAACAAATGAGTAAAATCTAGGGAGTAGAAAGAGCACCAGGCAAGGAGTCAAGAAACTTTAATTAAAATCTTACTCCCTGTGGGTTATCATGCAGGTCACCACCTCGCTGGACCTTAGTTTTCTCACTTTCTTATTTTGCAGATGAAATTGGAGCTTCAGCATCGGTTCCCTTGATTTCCCAATCTCACACCTACAGTGTGACCTCTTTCTGCCCCCTTGACCTCTTGTCTTCCAGTCTCTTGCCTCTGTGTCTCTGGTCAGTGCACCCTCTGCTCTTCTGGACATCGCCCCTGCAGTTATTCCTTCTCTCTTCTCTGTTTTCAACTCTCCCTCTTTAATGGCTCCTCCTACCCCCACACCCACCACACTGTGTAAACTTGCTCAAGTTTCTCCAGTCTCAAAATAAAAGTGATACCCTGCCCTCAATCCTGTGTCCACCTCTGAATATCTCAGATCTCCTTTCCCCTCATGGGGAGTGTCTTACAAAGAGTGCCCACAGCTGCAGTATTCTACCTCCCCCTCTCTTCTATTCACCGCAGTCAGGTTTCTGCCCACAGACACGCCACTGAAACCACTCTGACAAAGTTCCCTAGGACAGAGTTGACCGAGGGCAAAATTCAACTACTGTCTGTCTAAAATCTTCAGTTTATTTAGTATCTGTGCAGCATGTGACACTTTTATCTCCTCCCTCCCTTAAACCTTCTTCTCACTTTGTTTCCAAATTTCTCATGATTCTTTTCTGCCCTGGATTGCTGTTTGTTCTCTGTCTCCCTGGCTGACTTCTCATTCCCCTGCTCATGGCCCTGTCCCTACTCTCCTTGTGTTGCCTATGCAGACTCAGTCTTTTTATGGCTTCAGCTTCCTGCTCTGTGCTGATGACTCAACAATGGATACCTCTAGCCATCCATCATATCTGAGCTCCTGCATGCTAGATATTTGTATCTGGATGTCCAACAGGCATCTCCAGCACATATCTAAATGTGAGTTCATCTTTCTTCCTGAACCTGTCCATCTGCCTCTATCTCTATTTTTGGAGAATGATTCTTCCCAGTTACCCACATCAGAAACCTGGCAGTCATGCTGGACTCCTCCCTCTCTCTCATCCTACCCACCCAGTCCCTCCCCAAGTCCTGTGGACTTCAGCTCCTGACCGTCTCTTCTATTTGTTCACTCTTCCTTTCTTCCACCACTCTCTTAGTTCTGACCCTCATCACTTCTCATACAGACCATGGTGATAGCCTCTAACTGGTCCCTGTATGCAGCTCTGCTCCCCTCCAGACCCTCCACCCCGTTAGTAGAGTGCTCCATTACTATCCTGAAATGTACAGAAAAGAACTGATGATAATAATGTAGTCGATTCTTGTGTATCTACCAACCAGCCCAGAGAAGGCTCTTTCTAAAACACAAACTGATTCCATTTATCCCTTCATCTGTCCACTTTTCAGTGGTTCCTAGGATGCACTCTGAGCTCCTTGGCATGGAATACAGCCTGTTAAGATTTAGTTCTGTACTATCTGTTCAACCGCATCTCCTGCCACTCCCCCTAAGTGAACCAAATGCACAGCCATATCAAACTGTTGACTTAAAGTTTCTGGAATACTTCATGCTGTGTTGTACACATGTTGTTCCTTCTGTTTGAAGTGCCCTCCCCAGTCTGGACTACCTGGTAAACCTTAGCCTATTACATCATCTTCAGGTGGTCGTCCATATACACCCCCCACCTCTAAGTGGAACTCATTATTTCTTCCTTTATATCTTTAACATATGTAGCCAATGCATTTATCACAATGTATTGTAATTGGTTTACATGTACTTAAATTATAAACTCCTTGAGAGTAAGGCTGTATCTTTCACGTCTTTAGCAATTAGCATAGAGTCTGGCAACGCAATACATAATTGGTTTTCAGTAAATGTGTATTGATCTGGCCCCTACCTTCCTCTCCAGTTCTATATTTGACTAATCTTTTCCCACTTCCTCCCCTCTCAGTACACACTCTACCTAGATAAAGACTCAGCTCACCTCCTGTGCATAGCACGTGTTCCCCGGACACCCCTTTATCATGGCACCTGCATCACTTTATTGAGTCTATCTGTTTTCATGTCCATCTTCCCTACTAGAGTATAAGTGCCAGGAGCCTGCCTCGCCAACATCTAGCACTGGGACTGTCACACATGAGGCAGTGGAGAAGCACTGTGAACATATGAATGAAGGAGTTAGACTTGCTGATTTTTAAGTTCTCCTTCAACTCCAAACCTATATGATTTGAGGTTCCAAAAACTGCGACATAATCTCAGAGCTTTCTCCCAGCAGATGGTCAGAACAGTTGACACACCAATTCAAACATTTGGCAAATATAAAGGTAAACATTTAAGAAAGTGAGCCAGAATGAAGGTGAATCCTCCAAAAGGAGCAAGAACATTGGCAAAACAGTGCATCCATGTAGTCACAGACACCCTCTTTGCATCTCCTGGTGGGTTCCATATGGTCCCCTCAAGGCATATGACACATATGCCTTGAGAGCTTCTCGGAAGGGTGGTTGACAACCTCCCTATGACTAAACCCCCGCTACTAGAAAGGAGCTGAAAGCACATTATTTCTCTGCAGCAAAAATTATTTTTTTTCTTCAGCATGTTATTTTAACAATTTTTATTTTTATTTTTATTTTTTTTTGTCACTGTTGTGGCCTCTCCCGTTGCGGAGCACAGGCTCCGGACGCGCAGGCTCAGCGGCCATGGCTCACGGGCCCAGCCGCTCCGCGGCATGTGGGATCCTCCCGGACCGGGGCACGAACCCCTGTCCCCTGCATCGGCAGGCGGACTCTCAACCACTGCGTCACCAGGGAAGCCCAGCATGTTATTTTAGTTTGCTCATTTTTGTAAACTAAACACCAAGTTTAGTCATTTATTTACTGTTTTGTTTCTGTTCAGATAGAATTCTAGGAAAAAACCCTAATCTAAAGACTCTTAGGATTTGTGACTTATTTTTTCACTCCACAAGCATTTATCAATATCCAATATATTTCTAGGCTCAGTGTTGGGGGGAGTGGAGAGATTTCAAAAAGTGTGGAACAAAAATCTTAAGAACTAATTGAAGAGTCAAGCAGAAGATAGTTATGATGTAGCATATGCATAATATAAAATTGTGCATGGTAACCTAATGGAGTGCAGGAAAAAGTAATTCAGACTGGATACCTAAGTACAGAGAGGCTTCATATTGAGGAAAGTATCAGCTCAAAGTGAAATTAACCAGGAGAAATTTACTGAAGGAGGTGAATCTCCAATAACACATATCCACACACAAAATATATGCATTGCCAGCAGTAGGATCTGTGCGTAATCTGGATTTTGGGGTATAGAGGATGGAGACTGGCCATTCTTCTGTTGAATTCTCTTCAGAGAAAGACTCGACTTGGAAGATGCTGCATTTCCCTTCAGGCCACCTCGCAGGGCTCTTTACTACTACTCTCTCCCAAGTCCCCTCAGGGACCCCCTGTGTAATATCTTCCCTGTCATATTTGGACTATGAGTTGAGATCCCAGCTCACTTGGGGAAATGCATGTCTCTCTTCAGGTTTCTGCATATTCCAGTTAGACGCTGTTGAGGATTGACTCTCTTTTCCCCATGGCAGGTAGGAGTCAGGCCCCCCCCACAGGTTGTTGAGATCTCTACAGAAATCTTCAGCATTTTCAGGTGCGAAGGGTATGGGCTTTAGCTGCAGGCCAACCCGAGTGATTTTAGCCAAGATAGAGATTCAGTTTCCTAACTTCTAAAATGAGATTATAATGATTATTTCTACCACCACAACATAAGAATTAACAAATGTTAGTTCCCCCTCCCGTTCCTCACTGTTTTCCAGACCAAAGTAGAACGCTCTTGATTTGGCTGTTTTGAATAGTAGAGAGAGGTTCTGATGCAAACATTTCACAATAGTCCTGTGAAAACAGCCATGTCAAAATGTGGACATTACTACTATTACTATTTATTGAGCATTACTACATGCCAAGCACTGGGCAATGCTTTATATTACCTCATTTTTTCCTCACAATAACACACCTAGGTAGGTATTATCTCTTTTTAAAACAAACCTTAGAGATGACAGATAATTTATCGAAGGTTACACAAGCACGCAGGAGAAATGAGATTTGAACTGACTCTCTCCTTTCTATAGAAGGGACACCAAAGAACCTGAAGAACAACATATTTGAGCTGGAGTTTTGAGAAAAACCTGTATGACAGGCTAGTCAAGATTACCCTCTGTGGTGAGAGAGTAGAATGCAAATGTTCTGTGGCATTGGTTGAAGCAAGATCCATTTGCTTTCATATTAGACACTGCTGGAACCAGAACTTGGAGTCTGTCAGGGTTGAAGTGACAGCTGAGACTCAGCTCACAGTTACTTTTACTTTGGCTTATTCCTGAAGCAGAGAAACAGTGCAAGCAGTATAAATGAGGCAGCAGGCTCCCTGATGCCTTCCTCTTTTGTATCCAGTGGAGGTGTACCTGAAGTCTGGTGTATCTTGAGAGCCTACACAAAGTGAGATGTCCACAGGTCCAAAGCATAAAAAACTCTGGGTGTAGTGCTTAGTACCCAGAAACAACCGTGCCTCCATCTAAAGCAATCATTCTGCTACTCAAGAGAAGGCGACATCATCATAGGCCTTGAAATTCCTGTTGTGTGTGCCAGAATTTGGAGCAGTCTCCCTTTCCCTACACCTATACTGCAAGGCCTAAGAATTTTCCATTTATGTCCCCTTGGGTACTTTCCATAGGCAGGCCTGGCTATGGCCTACTACAGACACACAGCACAAAATTATATTCTATTGTAAAAATTGAAGAATGCAATTTGTATCCTTACCCAGAGGGCCACCTTGCTTTCAAGTAGAGGTGTAAGAGTTCATGGATGGTTATGGCCAAAATTTTGTTCGGAAAAGAAGCTGAAATAGAGACAGAAAACAGATAAGTGATTGCCTGAGGTTTGGAGTGGGAAAGGGATTGACAACAAATGAGCATGAAGGATCATTTGGGGGTTATGGAAATACTGTAAAATTGGATTGTGGTGATGGTTGCTCGATAAATTTGCTAAAAATCATGAATTGCACACTCACAATAGTTGAATTTTATGGTATGTAAATTATGTGAGAGAGGGAGGGAAAAAAAAAAAGCAGCTCTGAACCTGCTTGAATATATGGCTAGAACTTCCATGAAGCCCCAGGGTAACTGGCCATGGAGCACAGATGAGAAGATTTTGGCCTAGATAATGTTAAAGGCAGTAGTTAATAATTAAAATCTCTGTGTCCAAACATCTAACTTTGAGTATCTGCTTTCCTGATGTACCCCTTGGAAAGGTGACCATCGTAATATTAATAATGGCTGTGCAGAAACATCTGGTTCTCTCTCACCCTCATATCTGTTCTCTTTTTCTTCCACAGTAGAGAGAGGGTTTTGAGGCACTGGTCCAGAGCAGGACTGACTTTAGCAGAGTCAAAGTTTAATAGCAAGAGCCATCATTTTTTTGCTTCCAGGAATTCCTTAAAATCTATTTGAATTTTAAAATAAATTCCCCATAGTAAGTTGTTGCATTTAAAATGTCAGGTGAAGGCTGGCTAGCCACCCAGCCACTGGCTAGGGGCTCTCAGTGCCAAAATTAGTAAAATTTATTTGAAAATGGTGTCAAAGTAAGAAAATGGTACCCTTAGTGGCTCTGCCTTCCCAACAGCCTCTATCCATTTCTCTGTGTGTGTGTGTGTGTGTGTGTGTGTGTGTGTGTGTGTGTGTGTGTGTGTGTGTGTCTGGCTGCCACTTTCTCTCCACCACCACCACCCGCTCCCTTCCCCTCCTGTCTTTGACCGCCACTTCTTCCCTCACCTGGTTCAGAATTCTTAAGAGAGGAGGGACAGGAGTCACCAGCTTTAGAAACAAGAACTGTGCCCTAGTGCCCTGTGGGGCGTTGGAACAGTAGGAAGGAGCAGGTAAGCTTCCTCTACCCTCCCAGAATGATTTTAATTACCTGCAGCTGTGGCATGATCCGGCACCCAGGCCTCAGCTGAAAAATCCAGAAATCAGAGTTGCTCATTATCAAGGATTGGCTATGCTAACCAAGCTTATTTAACTAAGCTACCATACTGGTTTCTCATTATATCAGATACCATTTATTCATTTACAGTGAGAAATATACCTTCCCTTTGAATGGGCTACTTCCTTCCCATCAGTGATTCAGGGTGCCCCTTTCCTGGTGTCTGGGTATCCAAGTGCTACTTGGGGCCAGGGACTATGGCTTTCCGCCCCTGCATCCCTGGAACACAGTTGGTGCTTGATAAATATTTGCCAAACTGAATTGAATTTTGCCAGGGATAAGATGTGTGTATCTTCAGCCATTTTTAGTCAAACAAAACCTAACGATATTTTTACCCCACATATTAGCTTAGTCAAATGCTGTTTCTGAGCCACAGGATCCATGCAAACACTGTATGGCAAGATTTATGAAGTAGCCATTTGTTCGATTTTTTTTTTTGCCCACAGAGCTGACTTCATCACAAGAAAATTTATCTCGGGATTTACCTAGCAAGATATCACTCTACTTCATTTTGTGTTTTCTCTTTTCCTTTACATTTGAATGCTATAAAAGATCCCACTGTGCCACCGGTAATAATAGCACACACAACTATAGACTGTCCACTGTGTGTCCCTGAACTAGATTCTTCAGTAGAAAGAACGACAGTGCTGTCATTTACCAAGTTCTATGGGAAGCAAGCATCAGAGCTGAAGACATAAAAAGACTTATGAGTCGGTGGAGTCCAATTTAACCTTGGTAGTGTGAGGCAAATTATTAGGTCCATTTTCAGGGAAAATTATATTGTTAGGGAAAGAAGAGTCCTGTCCATTTGTCAGAACCCTGGTACTATGGTCCTTGGGGAGAGGGACCTCTTCTCAGGCCCCCAAACAGGCTTCCCCTTCTCTTGGGCCCTCTCAAATCCTCTGCTGATGTAGATTCTCCTAAAGGTTCCCAGACCCTCCTGACAGCCCTGTTTTCCCCTTTCCTCAGGCAGGAAGAGTTTCTGGTTTGAGATTGAGGAGGTCTTGCTCAAAACTCTTGGCTGCCACGACATTACTCTCTCTGAGGTCAGTGTGCCCAGCACTCAACCCTTGACCTCTTCTCATTCTCCATGCTTTTTATGTGAATTGTATTTATTCCTATGACTTCCACTGCCACTTATGTGCTGGAGCCTTTTTTTTTTTTTTTTTTTTTTTTTTTTTTTTTTGCGGTACGCGGGCCTCTCACTGTCGTGCCCTCTACCCTTGTGGTGCGACGGGGCTCCAGA
>NC_041224.1:41752032-41760655 GCF_002837175.3 Physeter macrocephalus
GCATGTGGGATCTTCCCAGACCGGGGCACGAACCCGTGTCCCCTGCATCGGCAGGCGGACTCTCAACCACTGCGCCACCAGGGAAGCCCATGTGCTGGAGCCTTTGACCCTCAGTTATGGTGTATGGCCCTGACTGTGTTTAGGCATCAGTGTATTCTGTGCATGAGTCCTCTTGCATCCTTCATTGGACTTCCCAGATCCCTTTTCATCAGGCTGCCTGTTCAGTTCAATTCAACAAATATTCATTGCATATGTTTGGCAGGGATCTTCTGTAGTTGTCGAGGATACTGAGGTTCCATTCTATTTAAGTGAAAATTTCCTCTATTTAATTTGCAGTGTTCTTTTTTTTTTTTTTTTTTTTTCTTTTTTTTTTGCGGTACGCGGGCCTCTCACTGCTGTGGCCCCTCCCTCCGCGGAGCACAGGCTCCCGGCGCACAGGCGCAGTGGCCATGGCTCACGGGCCTAGCCGCTCCGCAGCATGTGGGATCTTCCCGGACCGGGGCACGAACCCGCGTCCCCTGCATCGGCAGGCGGACTCTCAACCACTGTGCCACCAGGGAAGCCCTGCAGTGTTCTTTTTTTAAATTATTTTTTAAATTTCATTTATTTTTTGGCTGTGTTGGGTCTTCACTGCTGAGCACGGGCTTTCTCTAGTTGCAGAAAGTGGGGGCTACTCTTTGTTGCAGAGTGCATGCTTCTCATTGCGGTGGCTTCTTTTGTTGCAGAGCATGGGCTCTAGGCGCGCAGGCTTCAGTAGTTGTGGCTCGCGGGCTCCAGAGCACAGGCTCAGTAGTTGTGGCGCATGGGCTTAGTTGCTCTGCAGCATGTGGGATCTTCCCGGACCAGGGATCGAATCCATGTTCCCTGCATTGGCAGGCGGATTCTTAACCACTGCGCCACCAGGGAAGTCCTGCAGTGTTCTTTATTTTTACTATCCAGTAATTGTAGGAATCCCTGAAGTCTGAACTATCAGCTACTGTTCTTCTCTTTCTCTCCCTGCATCCTCCCTAAGATTATTCATTACTACAGTATCAATTTCACAGAGATAATTTTCAAATATGCATATCTGATTCCAAATATCTTACCTATCTCATTTAGTGCATGCACTTAGATGTCCTTTTGTTTCCTTAAAACAAACATCTGTTGTGGCTTTGGTTCCTGGATATCTAAAATGCAGAAGTGAATGGAAAGGTAATTTAGTAAGTTATGGTGTATCAAAGCAATGCAGCTTTAAGCAGCTATTAAAAATGCTTACAGGGGGGCTTCCCTGTGGCGCAGTGGTTGAGAGTCAGCCTGCCGATGCAGGGGACACGGGTTCGTGCCCCGGTCCGGGAAGATCCCACATGCCGTGGAGCGGCTGGGCCCATGAGCCATGGCCGCTGAGCCTGCGTGTCTGGAGCCTGTGCTCCACAGCGGGAGAGGCCACAACAGTGAGAGGCCTGTGTACTGCAAAAAACAAACAAACAAACAAACAAAAATGCTGACAAATAACTACGGATAATTTCTGCTTCTTTATGCACTTTCTAAATTCCCCCAATGAGAATCCCTTTCTTTTCCTACAGGAAAGAAATAAGAGAGGAAACAAATGAGATGATCAATTATGTCTTACAGGGGAAGGTGGAAGAGCGACAGCAATTTGCTGTCACCTTTGCAGCCACACCTAGCTAATCCCCAAAGATTTCTCAGAACCCTTGAGTTTGATTCTGTCCTTTCCCTTCCAAGTGCCTGGCTGTGAAAATAGCTGAGATGATCATCAGACTTGAACCTCAACCCTTAGTTTGCCTTTCCCCACTTCTGAAAACAAAGTACTTTTTAGACTGAGCTGCCTGAGAAAAGGACCATATTTTATTCATATCTGTGACCCTAAAGCACTTACCACAGTGTATGAAGCAGTTTGAAATAGTGGAATACTATACAGCTGTAGTAAAGAAGGAGGGACATCTTTTTTATTATGTTATAGGACAAAAAAAAAGGCCAACTGCAAATCAGCGTGTGTAGAATACTGTCATTTGGGTAGAGAAGGGGGAAAGGAAGTTTCACTCTCTAGAAGGATGTATAAGAAACTGAATGCCTCCGAAAGGGCAACTGTGTGCTGAGGGAAGAAAGGTGGAAGGGAAACTTTTTGCTGCAAACCCTTTTGTACCTTTTGAATTTTAACCCTGTTGAATGTTTTAGTGATAAAAATAAATAAATAAAATTTAAATGAAAAAATATGTTGAATTTATTTGAAATATCCAGAATAGGCAAATCTGCAGAGACTGAAAGCAGATTAGTGGCAGCCAGGGGCTAGGAGGAAGAGGGAAAGGGGAGTGACTGCTTAGTTGGGTATGGGCTTTCCTTTTGGAATAATAAAAAATACTCTGGAAGTGAATAGTGGTCCTGGTTGCACAACATTATGAATGTACAAAATGCCCCTGAACTTGAAATGGTTGAAATGGTGAATTTTATGTTACAGGAATTTTACCATAATTATATTTGTATATATATATATTTTAATGAGTGAATGAATGAATAAAATGCCTATTATATTTACAGATTTATATTAGATGGCCCCTCTGTGCAATGAGATATCTCTGCTTTGTGAAGTTTTTAATGGAAAATTCCAAACTTATACAAAAGTAGAACAGTGTAATGAACCCCATTTACCTACCACTCAACTTCAACAATTAGCAACTCATGGCAAATCTAACTCCATTTATACCTGAGCACTTGCCCTCTACACCTACTGGATTATTCTGAAGCAATTTGTAGATATTTCAGTATGCATCTCTAAAAGCTAATGATTTTTTTTAAACTTACTTACAATGCATTATCAACCTAAAAAATTAAGTTATTCCTTAATATCATCAAAGAGCAGTGTTCACATTTCCCAGATTGCCTCACAAATGTCCTCTTTAGAGCTTACTTTTTGCTTTGCTGTTTTAAAGAGACCAATCTCCTTTTCCCAGAACTGACCTGGTAAGTTCATTCTTAGCCATAATGAGATCTGGAAGAAGTTAGTTTCTTATCTGAAGATGACTGAAGTTGGACTAGATGCTACTAAAGTTCCATTCATAATCAAACATTTTCTAAATAGTTTCTGACGAAGTCCTTTGCCTGCTGTGGCCCACAATGCTGTGTGGCAGTAGATGTCAGTCATGAAATGCCAGTGAGATGACTGAAATCCTAATTTGAGAGGCCCCAGTTTAGCACTGGAACTCACTGGCAAGAACCTTTTCATTCTCCCTCTTGGTTATTAGTATCTTAACAATTCCCATCTTTATTTACTAGAATTCTGCATGACCCTCCTCCCTCTGGAGACTCCTTAGTAAATTTAACTTTTCTACATTGTCCAAACTAGGATCAGAGAGTCAGGGAGTGATGGGGTACTCTAGGGTATCATAGGTTACAGCTAACACTGTCTTAAAAGAAACTGTGAGGTTTGACTCTTTTCTTTCTCCTCCTCCACTTTCTTCTCTTTTTTTTGTGTTTATAATGCATTGATTGACCTACATAAGTACATATTTCTATATAACCTGTTTCAAGGTTGATTTGATTTTTTAAAAAATTTTTGTTGGAGTATGGTTGATTTACAATGTTGTGTTAGTTTCAGGTGTACAGCAAAGTGAGTCAGTTATACATATATCTACTCTTTTTTAGAATTTTTTCCGATATAGGCCACTACAGAGTATTGAGTAGAGTTCCCTGTGCTATACAGTGGTCCTTATTAGTTATCTATTTTATATATAGTGCTGTGTATATGTCAATCACAATCTCCCAATTTATCCCTCCCTCCCCTTACCACTTGGCAACCATAAGTTTGTTTTCTACGTCTGTAACTCTATTTCTGTTTTGTAGATAAGTGATTTGATTTTTTAATTTTTCATTTTAATTTAATTTAATAATTTAAATTTTTAAATTTTCCTTTTACATTTTAGTGAACATTTTAGTGAACCCTCCCATTCATCCTGGGCCCATCACCCTGGCCTGTTCCTCCATATTGCCTCCCAGTTGCTCTGAGTTTTAACATAACATCTCTCTTCAGTTTACTCTTATCCGTTCATTCACCCCTCAATTCTCCTGTACTCCTAATGCCATGTGTGCCATACCCTCTAGAGTGACCACTAGTTTACCTGCTGGAAAATCGAGCCAAGAAGTGGGTCGGAGGACCCACCCTCTTTAGGAGACAATGCCTCTATTGTTTAACAAAGCAGCTCAATGTGTGCCTTTATCTAATCCTCACCAGTACTTTCAAAAGGAGGTACCGATATCACCCATTTTACAACTGGGGAAACTTGAGGCACAGGGAAGTTAGATAACATGTCTCAGGTTAATAAGTGGGGGAGCCCAGGTAAAACTCCAGACAGCCTGATTACTTAATCGCTATGCTCTACCGCTTAACACTAAGAAGTGATTTTTGTGGTTACACAGACCAGTACCTCAGAGGGAGGAGAGATTCACCTGAGATAAAGCAAAGTAGCAACTGCTTATTTCTTTTTTTTTAATTAATTTATTTATTGTTTGGCTGTGTTGGGTCTTCACTGATGTGCGCGGGCTTTAGTTGCGGCGAGTGGGGGCTACTCTTCGTTGCAGTGCGTGGGCTTCTCATTGCGGTGGCTTCTCTTGTTGCGGAGCGTGGGCTGTAGGCGCGCGGGCTTCAGCAGTTGTGGCGCACGGGCTCAGTAGTTTGTGGCTCGAGGGCTCTAGAGCGCAGACTCAGTAGTTGTGGCACACAGGCTTAGTTGCTTCACGGCATGTGGGAATCTTTCCGGACCAGGGCTCAAACCCATGTTCCCTACATTGGCAAAAGGATTCTTAACCACTGCACCACCAGGGAAGTCCCAACTGCTTATTTCTTATAGGTCAAGTTGGCTCTGGGTAACTGTATCCTTTATTATTTTTTCTTAAAAAATTATTTTTCTAAATTTTTTTTATTGGAGTATAGTTGTGTTAACTTCAGGTGTATAGCACAGTGATTCAGTTATACATATACATATATATATTTTTCAGATTATTTTCCCTACAGCTTATTACAAAATATTGAGTGTAGTTCCTTCTGCTATACAGTAGGTCCTTGTCGCTTATCTATTTTATATATAGTAGTGTGTATATGTTACTCCCAAACTCCTAATTTATCCCTCCCACCTCCTTTCCCCTTTAGTAACCATTTCTATATCTGTGGGTCTATTTCTAACAATATCCTTTACTTTAGCATTTCTCAAAAATGTGTCCTTTGGAAAACTACTTAAGGTTTCATTGTTAAATTCATTTAATTTAGGAAATACAGTGCACTATATTCACTTATTAGAGTTTCCTGAATCTACCTTGAAATATTAAAAGTTCTTTAAAAAAAAAAAAAAACCCACACTCCACAACTAAGGAGTCCGCATACTGCAACTCAAAATCCCGCATGCTGCAACGAAGATCCCGCGTGCTGCAACTAAGGCCCGGCACAGCCAAATAAATAAATAAATGAATAAATAAATATTTAAAAAAAAACAGTAAAGAAACCTATTTCAATTTGTTTAGCCCAGTATTTCCCAAACCTGTGAAATATGGAACCTTTCCCTGCTGCATAACACCTGTTGATATTCCATGGAAACACTTACACATAAAAGCAGTGTAAACACTGCTTTATGTAACTTTCTGGAGTGACGATAACAAGGAGCTGTTTCAGAAATTGCGTTTTAATTCAAGCCTTACCAGCTTTATCAAGAGGAAGACACTTCTGAGTTTCTAGCCTGTTTTGCCATAACCCTCTCTGACTCATTGTACCGTGGGGTAGTTGTTGAGAGTGGGGAAGATGTCATATTACAGTTGCACTGTATGTAGGGGGGGCCCACTGGAGCAACAAGAACGTGAATGAGCCTCCCAGGCTTGTATCAGAAGGACCTCAAGGTGAAATTTCAGCTCAGACGGTGTAGCTGGTATCCAGTGTCTCCGTCTGTAAAAACTGACCTTGGATTTGGTAGATATAAGCTTCCCGACTTATTTCCATACAATGACCCAGCTGGGTCTAAAGGTAGGATATGATGTCACCAGCTATCTATAGTCACTCCCTAATTAATACGTGGTCAATGAATACCTGACTCTTTGTTCTAAATTGGGACTACATCTCATTGTCATCCCTCAACTGTGGGGAACCAAGCCAGGGGACAGGGACAGCGCTGCCAGAACTTGGGATCAGCTGAGGTCTTCAGCAGTAGTGATAGAAGTAAGAGGCAGCACGTGAACCTTGCTTGGAGGATGTCGGGGGAGGAAGAGCCAAGTCTGCAGGGGCAGCAGGCCCACGGGAGTCTTGGGGCCCACTGGACCTGCAAGAGTTTGGGAAAGTAGTCTGAGTAGCTTCCGGAAGCATGAAGTAAGTCTGGCTGGGTAAACCTACACAGCCCCAGGCAGCTAGGTTGGACCCCCTTTGCTGATGGAACACTCTAGTTCATTCTTTCCCAAATTTGCCTTTCATAAGAATCACTCCAGGGCTTCCCTGGTGGCACAGCGGTTAAGAATCCCCTTGCCAATGCAGGAGTCATGGGTTCGAGCCCTGGGCCGGGAAGATCCCACATGCCGCAGAGCAACTAAGCCCATGCGCCACAACTACTGAGACTGCGTGCTGCAACTACTGAAGCCCACGCGCCTAGAGCCCATGCTCCGCAACAAGAGAAGCCACCGCAAGAGAAGCCCGTGCACCGCGACGAAAGAGTAGCCCCCGCTCGCCGCAACTAGAGAAAGCCTGCACACAGCAACAAAGACCCAACACAGCCAAAAATAAATAAATTAATAAATAAAATTTATTTAAAAAAAAATCACTGCAGGCACTTATTAAATATGAAGATTTCCATACCCCACCCCAGAAATACTAAATTGGTCTGTTTAATAAATGCTCTGAGTGATCTATGTGATGAGTTTGGGAAACACTGCTGTAGTTGTTCAAGGGATCTTGCTCAGTAGTAATGGACTCAGTCCATTCCTCAAAGTGCTTTTTTTTTCCTGTTGAGGAGGAACAGAATATGCCACCCCAAAATATGCCAGTTTGGCATGAGAATTATTTTTTTTTTAAAAATTATTTATTTATTTTTGGCTGTGTTGGGTCTTCGTTTCCGTGCGAGGGCTTTCTCTAGTTGTGGCAAGCGGGGGCCACTCTTCATCGCGGTGCGCGGGCCTCTCACTGTCGCGGCCTCTCTTGTTGCGGAGCACAGGCTCCAGACGCGCAGGCTCAGTAGTTGTGGCTCACGGGCCCAGTTGCTCCGTGGCATGTGGGATCTTCCGAGACCAGGGCTCGAACCCGTGTCCCCTGCATTAGCAGGCAGATTCTCAACCACTGCGCCACCAGGGAAGCCCCTTATTTTGAACTGAAGACAATCAAGACCCAACAGACTCAGAAAAAGCTGTTTACCTTCCCTTATCTGACTAAAAGAATTTAAATAGAGGGCATGTACCAGGAAGACAGCTAATACCAAAGATAACTTTTTATATCAGGAAGACTTATCTGCATGGCACGGCAAACATTTGTTTACTGAACATCTGCCCGTCTCATCTTCCTGTGATTTGTCTTCCCTTTGAAGCCCCTGACCCCCACCTGCTTCTCCTTAGCTCAGGATGGCATGGAGCCTCAACTGCCTGACTGTCTTTGGGTCTCATATCTTTGGGGCTCCCATACATATGAAAATTGTTTTTCTCCTGTTCATCTGTTTTATGTCAATTTAAATATTAGACCAGTCAAAGAACCTAGAAGGGAAGAAGGGAAAAGCTTTCTGCCCCTACACTGTCAATTAATTAACTTTTTGGCCTGACTTGGGATTCCACAAGGGTCTTGTGTTCTCTCAGAAGAGATGACAAGGATCTTTTCCTTCTCATTCTCATCTTCTTCAGGGACTTTGGACTTCTAGCCCCTCTGGCTGAGGCCAGGTCATAGCCTGTTGTTGGGCCCCAGCTAGAATAAGTTTATATGTTTTCTCTCTTTTCTTGGGTTATCATTCCCCCTCTTGTTTTAATAAGAATTAATTTTAGAAGAGGTGGTTTGGTGGGCTATTGGTGCCCATTTGGTGCCTTTTATATTAAACCTCCTCTTTTATGTTATCTCTAATTAGCCAAGAGTATTTTTGGAACACATACTATGTGCAGAACTAGGAATAAAAAGTAAATTAAACATGTCTCTACTTTCTGGGACATGTTTGGATTTGGGATAAAGAAAAAGTGCTGGAGGTGGATGGTGGTGATATTTGCACAACAATGTGAATGTACATAATTCCACTGAACTGTACACTTAAAATTATGAAAATGCTACAATGAGGCATCACCTAACACTGGTCAGAATGGCTATCATCAAAATGTCTACAAATAATAAATTCTGGAAAGGGTGTGGAGAAAAGAGGACCCTCCTACACTGCTGGTGGGAATGTAAATTGGTGTAGCCACTATGGAAAACAGTATGCACATTCCTTAAAAAACTATAAAAATAGAGTTACCATATGATCCAGCAATCCCACTTCTGGACATATATCCAGAGAAGATGAAAACTCTAATTTGAAAAGATACATGCACCCCAGTGTTCATAGCAGTACTATTTACAATAGCCAAGGCATGGAAGCAACCTAAGTGTCCATTGACAGATGAATGGATAAAGAAGATGTAGTATATATATATA
>NC_041224.1:41760772-41820836 GCF_002837175.3 Physeter macrocephalus
TATATATATATATATATATATATATATATATATACACACACACACACACACACACACACAATACAGTGGAATATTACTCAGCCATAAAAAGAGTGAAATAATGCCATTTGCAGCAGAATGGATGAACCTAGAGATTATCATACTAAGTGAAGTAAAGACAAATATTATATGATATTGCATATATGTAGAATCTAAAAAATAGTACAAATGAACTTATTTACAAAACAAACAGACTCATAGACATAGAAAACAAACTTATGGTTACCAAAGGGGAAGGGGGGGATAAATTAGGAGTATGGGATTAACAGATACACGTTACCATATATAAAATAGATAAACAACAAGGATTTACTGTATAGCACAGGGAACTATATTCAATATCTTGTAATGACCTATAATGGAAAACAATTAAGAAAAGAATATATATGTATATGTGTGTGTGTGTATATATATATATATATATATATATGTATATATATATCACCGAATCACTTTGCTGTACACCTGAAACTAACAATATTGTAAATCAACTATACTTCAAGAAAAAATTATGAAAATGGTAAATTTTATGTTATGTATATTTTACCACAATTGGGGAAAAAAACTTTTCAGGCAACAATACACCCTAAAACCAACTGAGGAAGACATTTACAAAGTGATAAACCAGCAAATATAATGGAGCGCATGAATATAAAGGGATACTTGAGTAAAGTAGACCAAACATTGAAACAGCCTTTGTGCTAGTTTTGAAGGAGGTAAAGAACTGGTAGATTGGAGAATTATAACAATGAAAGAGATGGCGTGTGCAAGGAGAACAATAGATCAGATCCAATACAAAGCAAGTTTCTAAAGGGAAGGGTCTGTCAGAGAGGCAGCCCTCACACTACTGACCAACCTGGGCTTGGGAAGTGTTTGCTGGAGGAATGAGGTGATGAGGAATCACAGGGAAAATGGTGAAAGGAGAAGTCTCTGCAGGTGGCTGGTGACTATGAGGGATCACCCAGCCCCTTGCTTTGAGTGAGTAGAGAGGTATTGTCTTGATTCAAAGTGATTTTCTGCTAAGTATTCTGGTATTATTACTGTGAAGTTACTGAAAGGAAACTCCTGGAGACCCCTGAGTGGTGAGCTGCTGGAGAGACGGTTAGAAAGGGCCAGAAAAGGTGTACTCATTTCTGGGCCCACTGCCCGACGATGTATCTTTGCCCTGTGCAGGAGCTGGGAAAGAGCTGGAGGTGGGTTTGGGGCAGAAGCCAGCTCTTACTGGGGAGCTCAGCATGGTCAAGGGATTTGTGGAACAGACAGAGGCAAAAACCTGCTGGGCAGCTGATATGAAACAGGTGGCTTTCTGAAAAGGTGTTATTTACGAGGAGGACCCCAGATTTGTAGGGGGACCTCACTTAGAACAACTGGCGGATGAGCTGAGCTTTATTGGAGGCAAAGATGCTAGGAACCCGAGCCACTGTGGCCTCCCAGATGGCGCTGGGGAAGAGGGTGGGAGTGGGGCTGTGTCTGATAAGTTCAGCATGCCATTGGAGGCATCTGGGGCAGGTCTGGCACATAGTAGGCGTTCAGTAAATATTTGCTACATTGAAATGAATTGAAAACCCACTTGTCTTTATTCCGTATTTGCTTTTTGTTTGTCTTCGTTTTGCTGTTAGTTTTCTGGTGAAGAGTTATGACATTTTTTAAAAGAGAAGATATTTGGGGCTTCCCTGGTGGCGCAGTGGTTGCGCGTCCGCCTGCCGATGCAGGGGAACCGGGTTCGCGCCCCGGTCTGGGAGGGTCCCGCATGCCGCGGGGCGGCTGGGCCTGTGAGCCAGGGCCGCTGAGCCTGCGCGTCCGGAGCCTGTGCTCCGCAACGGGAGAGACCGCAGCAGAGGGAGGCCCGCATACCACAAAAAAAAAAAAAAAAAAGAGAGAAGATATTTGATTCAGCTAAATCCAGCTAAAAGGGGGTGGATCCACATCTAGAACAGAATTGCACCCCCGCCCCCGCCGGGGGCGCTGCTAATGGCCACTCTTTCACCCTCACAGGCTCCCTTTCCTCCCCTATGCCTTCCTGCATCCCACCTCTGCTCCCATGACACGCTCTCCCTGTGTTCTGATATTGTCTTGCTAATGGCTCCCAAGTCTCCCATCCCAGCTCTATGCCTGCCGTATCTAATTGCCTACTGGACATCTCCACTTGCTTGTTCCTCAGTATTCTGCATCTCAGCATGTCCCAAATTGCACTCGTCATCTCTCCTCTCTGATTCGCTGCTGCCCCTCTCCCTCCAGGATTCCATGTATCCTTGAGACATGTCATTATGTGGACAACATCTCGAGATGGAAACCTCCGTGCCACACATGACTCCACCATTTTATTCATTCATCCTCAGTCTTGTGTCTACCTCAGACATGACTCTGGAATCTCGCCTCACCTGTCCAAGCCTGCCGCATCCCGGCTCTTCCAGATACAAACAGGTACCTCTCTGTTCCGCTGCTGGTGTCAATCAGAGGCAATTCATCCATACAGCTCCAGCCCCTCTCAGAGAGGTCTAGCAAGCTTTAGAACTGATTCCTTCTGCCTTGTGCTCAAAGGAGGTACAGAACTTCCTTGGCTCCACAGATTTCTTGGGTTTCTTAGTTCCCCTCCAGAGCCCTAAGTCTCAAGAAAGTCTAGCCAACAAGCTAGGGAGAGTGTGTTCCTTTTTGTTCCTACCAGTTCCCGAGCTCCTGGGGCTCTGGGTCTCACATCCACTTCTTTTGGGGGCACTATGAGGCTTAGAGCAGTGGCTGGCAACCTTGGCTGCACATTGGAACCACCTGGGGAGGATTACTGATGCATGGGTACCCACCAAACCAATTAAATCATTCTCTCTGGAGGTGGGGCCCTGGCACTGGCATTTTGGCACAGCTCTCTAGGTGATTTTAATCCTCAGCCAAGGTTGTGAATGACTGATTTTAAAACATCTATTTCCACTCTCTCTGCCTTGGGGTCTCAGAATTATGCCCCCTCTCCAGCTTTCCAGCCTGGCCCGTTCAAGTTCTTCTCCAGGAATAGCAGCTTAACTTGGAATGACTCTGCTACGTCCTTGACTATTTTTCATCCAACAATTCATCCATCTATTCTGTACCTGGCACTGGGAAACAAATATAACTACATGCTTAGAGTGGGCATCTATTATTTGGGGACACCATCCTGTATCCATTTACTTTGATTTTCCCAACCCTTGATTTCCCTTTGGGTGTCTGTTTCAGTCCTACTCCCAGTCCATGGCCTTCTGTGAGAAGCTCACTCCAGGGCTGCATGTGGCCCAGACTAAGCCAATAAGGATGTTTCATCCTCTGGCCACTGGGATTGGCTCAGGGATGGGCCTGTGCCCCAAGTCAGGCCAGTCAGGCATAGTGCAATTCAATTCTGGGACTTTGGTTTGAACTGTTTGGGGATTTGCTCATTTCTTTTTTTTTTTTTTTTTTTTTTTGGCGGTACGTGGGCCTCTCACTGTTGTGGCCTCTCCTGTTGCGGCTTGCTTGTTCCTCAGTATTCTGCATCTCAGCATGTCCCAAATTGCACTCGTCATCTCTCCTCTCTGATTCGCTGCTGCCCCTCTCCCTCCAGGATTCCATGTATCCTTGAGACATGTCATTATGTGGACAACATCTCGAGATGGAAACCTCCGTGCCACACATGACTCCACCATTTTATTCATTCATCCTCAGTCTTGTGTCTACCTCAGACATGACTCTGGAATCTCGCCTCACCTGTCCAAGCCTGCCGCATCCCGGCTCTTCCAGATACAAACAGGTACCTCTCTGTTCCGCTGCTGGTGTCAATCAGAGGCAATTCATCCATACAGCTCCAGCCCCTCTCAGAGAGGTCTAGCAAGCTTTAGAACTGATTCCTTCTGCCTTGTGCTCAAAGGAGGTACAGAACTTCCTTGGCTCCACAGATTTCTTGGGTTTCTTAGTTCCCCTCCAGAGCCCTAAGTCTCAAGAAAGTCTAGCCAACAAGCTAGGGAGAGTGTGTTCCTTTTTGTTCCTACCAGTTCCCGAGCTCCTGGGGCTCTGGGTCTCACATCCACTTCTTTTGGGGGCACTATGAGGCTTAGAGCAGTGGCTGGCAACCTTGGCTGCACATTGGAACCACCTGGGGAGGATTACTGATGCATGGGTACCCACCAAACCAATTAAATCATTCTCTCTGGAGGTGGGGCCCTGGCACTGGCATTTTGGCACAGCTCTCTAGGTGATTTTAATCCTCAGCCAAGGTTGTGAATGACTGATTTTAAAACATCTATTTCCACTCTCTCTGCCTTGGGGTCTCAGAATTATGCCCCCTCTCCAGCTTTCCAGCCTGGCCCGTTCAAGTTCTTCTCCAGGAATAGCAGCTTAACTTGGAATGACTCTGCTACGTCCTTGACTATTTTTCATCCAACAATTCATCCATCTATTCTGTACCTGGCACTGGGAAACAAATATAACTACATGCTTAGAGTGGGCATCTATTATTTGGGGACACCATCCTGTATCCATTTACTTTGATTTTCCCAACCCTTGATTTCCCTTTGGGTGTCTGTTTCAGTCCTACTCCCAGTCCATGGCCTTCTGTGAGAAGCTCACTCCAGGGCTGCATGTGGCCCAGACTAAGCCAATAAGGATGTTTCATCCTCTGGCCACTGGGATTGGCTCAGGGATGGGCCTGTGCCCCAAGTCAGGCCAGTCAGGCATAGTGCAATTCAATTCTGGGACTTTGGTTTGAACTGTTTGGGGATTTGCTCATTTCTTTTTTTTTTTTTTTTTTTTTTTGGCGGTACGTGGGCCTCTCACTGTTGTGGCCTCTCCTGTTGCGGAGCACAGGCTCCGGATACGCAGGCTCAGCGGCCATGGCTCACGGGCCTAGCTGCTCTGCAGCATGTGGGATCTTCCCGGACTGGGGCATGAACCCGTGTTCCCTGCATCGGCAGGCGGACTCTCAACCACTGCGCCACCAGGGAAGCCCTAGGGATTTGCTCATTTCTTGCTACATATGAATGTGAGACCAGAGCCAAGAAGAGAGCTTGTCTGAGGATGAGCCCAAACAGAGCAAGGAAAACCCAGGGAGGGACCCTGCCCTCGAAGATCACCGTCTAGTGAAGGAGACTCACCTGTTGACACATCCCAAAGGAGGAGTAAAGGGATAATCAGTGAGCTAGCTCAGGGCAGTAGAGCAGCATGACCTGGATGTCCCTGGGGGGCACTAGACTGCCCATATGGTCATTTCTATTTTTGCCTCTTGTAGTTAAATTCTTTGGGGAGGCAACCAGTGAGGCCCAGCCTCTCCTCAAGCCCATTGGGTTGTTTGATAATTGACCCCTCTGCCCAGGAGCTGCAGCTTCCCAGGGCCCTGTGTTGCAGGAGATCGCTGGTTCCTCCCTCCTCATTCAGGCTCCCATCCCTTATGGGAGGCAGATCAAGACACTTCCTCTTCTTCTGTGGTGATCTAAATCGGAAGGAAATCCAAAAAGGATGGGATGTATGTATATGTGTAGCTGATTCACTTCGGTGTACAGTAGAAACTAACACAACATTGTAAAGCGATTATACTCCAATAAAAATTAATTATAAAAAAAAAAGACACTTCCTCTCCTTTTCTGGCCTTGGCTGAAACCTCACTTAGATCCTCCTAACAAATTTCTCTTGCCTCCAGCCTTTGCCTCTCTGGACCATTCTCCCTACTGCTGCTAGGGAATATAAGATGCTAATCTGATCATACCAGCCTCCTACTTCAGAATTTTCACTCACTCCCTGTGGCCCTCAGAATCAAGTCCAAACTCCTTAACATGCCCCTGAGGTCTTTCACAATGTGGTACCAACTTACCTCTCATGCCTGGTCACTTCCTACCACACACTATTGAGCTAAACACGTGGACATTCCCTATTATTCCCTGTATGAGTCATACCCTTTAATGCCCCCATGCCTTAGCTTATTGGCCTTCTCTCCCATACATCCTTTAAGATCCCGCTGAGATGTCCCCTTTTTGAAGCCTTCCCCAGATGAAGTCAATATCTCATGGGACTTTATTCATACCTTGGTTACATTATATTTTGCTTATTAGGTTGTTTGAGGACATAGATTGGTCCTCAATCTATGTCAGAATTGGCGCTAAGTTAAGGTTGAATGAATGAATGAATGAATGCTTTCAGAATCCTCAGAGGCATCTAGGACAGATAGACTTAGGAGAGCCCTGGATGAAAAGAGTAGAGGACATTTGGGATGTTGGAAGCCATTTAGAGCTCATCTCTCTAAGAGCAGGCCCTCAGCCAGATTGGAAACAGAGGGGCTGGGGCTGGCATCTTAAAGAGATGGTCCATCGTCTTCTCTGACCCTCAGGTGCCCTTCAGAGAAATCCTGAAGCTACGAAGAGCTTTGGACACAGGTTGGCAGAATGTTACCGGGCAGGAAGTGCATGAGCTGTTTTCATACAGTTTCAGAATCCTCAAACAAATTTAGTTTATTAATTTTCAGTCTTTTTTTTTTTCTTTTCTTTTTTGGCCGCGCCAAGCAGCATACAGGACTTCCCCGATCAGGGATCAAACCCGCACTCCCTGCAGTGGAAACACGGAGTCTTAACCACTGGACACCAGGGAAGTCCCCCCCGCCTACCACCATTGTTAACATCTTACATTACCACGGAACATGTGGCAGGAACCAACACTGGTACATTACTATTAACTAAACTCTAGACTTTATTTGGATTTCACAGATTTTTCTTCTTTCTCTTCCAGGATCTAATACAGTATTTAGTAAATCATCATGTCACCTTAGTCTCCTCTGGTCTGTGACAGTTTCTCAGTCTTTCCTTGCTTATCATGACCTTGACAGTTTGGAGGAGTACTGATCAGGTATTTTGTAGAATGTCCCTTGTTGTGGATTTGTCTGGTGTGTTTATCATGATTAGACTGGGTTATGGGCTTAGGGAAAAAATAACATACAGGTGAAGTATAATTCTCATCACATCCTATCAGAGGGTATGTGATACCAACATGGTTTCTCACTGGTGATGTTAACCTCGATCACTTGGTTAAGGTAGTGCCTGCCAGGTTTCTCCACTGTAAAGTTAGTTTTTCCCTTTCCATTCTCTATTCTTTAGAAGTAAAACATTAGGACACTAAGACCAGCCTACTCTCAAGGAGGTGGAGGAGGGGAGTATTAAACGTTACCTCCTGGAGGGGCGAGTATCTACACATATTATTTGAGATTCTTCTGTAGGGAAGATGTGTCTCTTCCCCAATTATTTAATGATTTACATTAGTATGGACTCATATGTATTTATTTTATATTTTGCATTATAATCCTGTACAACGTTATTGATTGTGTTGCTCAAATTGTTCCAGCTTTGGCCATTGGGAGCTCTTTCAGTTAGCTCCTGTATCCCTTCCACATACCGCCATCCCTTAGCTAGTGGGAAGCAGCCGCACAGCACAGGGAGATCAGCTCGGTGCTTTGTGACCACCTAGAGGGGTGGGATAGGGAGGGTGGGAGGGAGGGAGACGCAAGAGGGAGGAGATATGGGGATATATGTATATGTATAGCTGATTCACTTTGTTATAAAGCAGAAACTAACACACCATTGTAAAGCAATTATACCCCAATAAAGATGTTAACCAAAAACACAACGCCATCCCTTCGTTTTTTTGAGTACCTCCATACTTTCTAGTACTACAAGATGCTTTATATTGGTCTTGTATTTTCCCTGCCCCAGACTACACTCAGCCATTTCTCCAGGAGCTAGCTTTTGAGATACAAGAAGCAGAGATGTGGAATGTTACCCTCCTAGGCACAGAGGGTGCACAGTGCTTATCTGCCCAGGGTGCTTGGGAGATTTGCTGGCAATAAAGAGGAAGGGTACAGGTGGAGCCGCTCCCCGTTTCCGCAGTTTCACAGGTTTGTATAGTTCTCCGGTGAGCCATCCACGGTTATTCCATTTGCCCCCGTTAGAGCGCAGAATGTCCCTCAGACCAACTATTCATGCCGGGCGATCAGATTCTGGAGCCTCTCTGCTGCCCACACAGAGTGGCAGGAATTCCAGGTCCCTGAGGCTGTGCTGGTCAAGGTCTGGCCTCTCAGACTTCTGGGGACATCTCTGCCCTGCTCCTTCCCAACTCTGGGTCTATCCAAATGCCAGTTTTTATTTTCCCAAGGCTGTTGTTTCACAGTTGGCTTCTACCCCACCTCCTCTCTCATGCACATTCAGTAGGTGTCCTTGCTTCCATTAGAAAAAGGAGCCCACTAGGCAAGTGTTCCCTCCACCTCTCTCACCTTCCCCTCTAGAACCTTCTCCCCCCTCCAAGGCCAATGCCTCTGCCTGGGCCTGGACCCCATCCCCTCCCGGTTTCCCCAGGACCTCCCCTTCCTTCTCACATCTTCAGTCTTGTCCCCACTCACTGGCTCCTCTTGCTCAACCTAAAAGGATCCTCAAATCTCTTGCCCTAAAAAGAGTCTCCTCGACCTCGCCTCAGCCTCCAGCCAGCATGGACTCTCTCCCCTTGACTGCAGGCCTCTTGATAGGAGAGACTTCACCAATCATTTCCCTTGACAACTGGGGCCACGAAGACCACGTTGATGGGAGATTTTCCACAGAAAAAGGGTGACTGTATTGGCTTCAATGGAGGGAGGAGGTACTGATAGGGACATTAAGTGGCCTCTCTCTAGGGAAGATTACAAGATAGTGGAATACTACTGACAAGGACCGGAAGCTTAGACAAGGCTCTGGGTGTCTGGGAAAGCCTCTGAGAGGCAGGACCCGACCTAGGCCTGGAGTTGGGGTTGAAGGAGAGGAGGCCACGGTGTCTCCCCACGGTGACAGCAGCCTGAGATTGGAGGAAAAGAGGGGCATCCATTTCCAAATCTTGTCTGATCCACCCTTTCCTCTGCCCGTAGGGAAGCCTTTGCCCAGAGTGACAGCCACTTTAATCATGGAGGATTTAACCTCACCTGGGCCCACCCCTCTAGCATTGCCCTGCTTTCCGCTGACTGTGTGAAGCAGCCCAAGTGATTCACCAGTCCCACCTGTTTGGCCTCACTACGTCTTCCCAAGGTAACTTGGGTGTGCCCTTTCCATCAGTGGAGAGAAAGGAAACTCCCATTCAGGGTTTGGGATACTACTTGGCCCAATGCACTGTGAATCTATCTTCTGGTACTTCTATTCCAGCCGGGCCTGTTTCTGCCATTCATCCCCCTCCTGCTGACTTCTCCCTTTGACACTGCCGGAAACCCGCACCCCTAACCAGCTTCACCTGGCCTTTGGAATTCAGCTTGTGATAAGTTTCCTCCAGGACCAAATGCTTATCCAGTCCTGGCTCTAAACAGACTTACCTGTGCTTACAGACCCTGGCCAATTCTGTGTATCTGTGGCCCGGCCTATTTGCTAATTCATTCATTCAACAAATATTTATGGAGGACTTTCAGGTACAGTTCTAGGCACTGGAGAGACAATGATGGGCAAAAAGATATGGCTTCACAGAGTGTGCAGATGTGCCTGGGAAATTACTAAATAATTTCACAAATATAAATTACAAACAATAATTTCAATGAAGAAAAAGTACAGGAGTTCAGTCTTGTCTGGGGCATTAGGTAAAGGTCCCACAAGGAAGATACAGTTTAACTGAGATCTGAAAATGAGTAGGAATGGACTAGGCAAAGGGGCTGGGGTGTCAGAGACAAGAGAGGACAAAATCTTCCCAGACTGACAGAATGGCATGGGCTGAAGGGAGGATGGCCAGTTGGCTGGAGTGCAGAAAGCAAGGGGAGAGAATAAGAGGAGAAAAGACTGGAGAGGGCAATGGGGTTACAGTGCGGCAGGGCCTTATAGCCATGTTCAGTATCTTGTCTTCATCCCAAGGACAGTGGGAAGGAAACCACTGGAGCATTTTAAGAAGAGTGGTATGATCTGATTTGTTATTGAGAAAATTACTCACAGGGAGTCGCTAGCCACATGAGGAGACCCTGAGGGTTAGCAGGTAAAGTTGTGGTCCCAGGAGACATGAGGGTAGGGTTGGGGTGTTGGCCCTGCTCCGTATGCTTGTTCCTTGACTTTTTTACTGTCCTGAGTAAAAACAAAATCCTGCCCAGGCTCATGTGGGCAGTATGTTCTCAGCAGAAAATGATCCTGCGGAAGGCCCAGAGGGGGGATGAAGATTAGGTTAGTCCCAGTGCCGGCCTTTAGTAGGGAATCCGGACCTGATACGTGGAAAGGAGATTAAGAGACTGCCCTTCTTTAAGCTCCATTTTTGCCATCTCCATTTCCCTTGCTCTAAGCCAAGTTGATTAAGCCCCCATCCCATCTTTACCCAGGAAAGAGCCCAGAGCACCTGCCGCGGGTGTAGGATCCTCCCTGACCCGCTGGCTTCCAGAGTTTCATGGTGGGGGTACCCTGAGCCACCCACCTGGCGGTGGTGGACGGCAAGATGAAAGGGGGCTATAAGGAGGGACATAGCCGTGCCCATCACAGATTCTGAAGACCTTGAGCTCAGATCTGAATGTGTGACCTTGGGCAAATCACTTCCTCTCCTGGGGCCTCGTTCCAGCATCTGCAAACTAAGGGTTGCCCCAAGTCCCCTCCAGCTGCGAGCGGGCCTCTCAATCCCGCAGGCTGGATGCGTGCTCGCGGTACTGCGCCAAGCCCCCGGGTGGGCGTGGGGCGGGGGCGCGCCAATGCCGAATCTCAAAGGTAAGGGGGGTGCTCAGGAGGCGGGTGACGACCGCGGGGCGGCGCCGGGGGGACGCCGCACACACGGCCGCGCCCCCCGCCCCTCGGCTGGGCGCCGGGCCCCGGGGGCCAAGAGGTTACGTAAGGAGCCGGGCGGCGGGAGCGGGGCGGGGCGGATACCGCCCGAGCGCGGCAGCCCAGCCCCCGGCGACCAAGACCCCGCCCGCCCGCGCCTGGTGTCGGCGGCGGCGGCGGCGGCGGCGGCGGCGGCGGCAGGCGAGCAGCCCCGCGGAATGGAACGGCGCCGGGGCTGAGCCGGGCGCGCACGGGCTGCCGCATGTGCCGCGCGGGGAGCGGCTGCAGAGCGGGCGGAGAGCGAACACGAGAGGCCCCGTCGGAGCGGCAGCCGGAGCAGCGCCGGAGATGGGGTGAGTGAGACCGCGCCTCGCGCGCCCCGCGCGCAACCCCAGAGGGACTGCGGGGCCGCGGCTCGCGTCCCCCGGGCTCGGAGCCCCGAGAGCGAGCCCGCCCCTACACCCCGCGCTGGGACCCTGGAGCCAGCGAGCAGTCGGCTCCTGAGAGCCTGAGGCCGCCTGACTCCGCGCCCTCCGCCCCGGCGCACGGACACCGGCCAGGGGCACCCCGGCCTGGACGCGGACGTTCAGCTCCGCGCCCGTGGCCGTTCCCCTCCCAGGCAGCCCGGGCGCGGGCGCGGGGGCACCGGGCGGGGACAGGCACCCTGGCCGGCCTCCGTGCTTCGGCCATTCCGTGGTCCCCTCGCTCCGGGCGCGATCAACTCCAGGGCCTGTGTTTTGGAGTCTAAGAAGCAGTTAGTCTTACTGCACGATTGGGTTTATTACAAACAAAATGAAAATCGAAGTTTTCCTGGAAAGGGAACACACCAAATAATAATAATCCCCAGTGTAGTAATAGTGGACTTTGAGTCTGCTTTGAGGTGACTGAGGATGTGTAGGTAAGGCTTCAGTCTTTGAAACAACTGAGTTGATGCTCAGGAGAGAAGTTGAAGTACTCTGTCGAAGTGACTAATGCTTCTGAGTATATAAAGTAATTTAAAAAGCAGAATTGATTTCTCCTTGGCGTCTCTCTGAGCAGTAGGCGCTGTGAGTCAGGCAGCTGCTGCTAATAACAAAATTAACTCCTTACATCTACTTACCCGATGTGAGCCCATATTGATGATGTGCTGTGCACACTCAGGGAACGGTTGCTATTCCCATTGTACAGATAAGGAAACTGAGGCCTGAAGTGGTGGGGTGATTTCTCCCAGGTTGGGCAGGCAGCTGATGAGTGTTTGTAGAAGGACGCTGAGCGAGCGCATCGGCAGAGGGGGAGCCACAGCCTGACTGTGGGCTTGGGAGTGGGGGGTGGGTAAGTGAGCCAGAGTTCCTGAGTCTCTGTGTCCTGACCCAGCTCTCATGGGTCAGTGGCTTTGTTGCACCTTACTCCTTACTTTACTCCAGGTAAGTTTCTGGAGTCATTTTACCAAGTGAATTTTATCTATATGGTCTGTAAAGTGTTTGGAGGAAAGAGAGGGAGGCCAAGAGGAATTTTGAGAAGGGAAGTGTGAGAACTCCAGACCAACATGAGCAGGTCAGGGGGGACAGAGAGGGGCCAGGAGATTTGCTTAAGACATTGGTGCGGATCCAGATTTCACACATACAGAAGGTGTGAGTGATTCTACCAGAGGCACCCTGGCTGGAAAACAGTTTTTCTGTAACATTTCCAGTGACCTCTTGGTCAGCGATGAAAGGGCTGCTCTTTGTGCAGTGGGAAGCTTTGAGGCTCTCAGATTTCATACTTTTAAAAAAAATGTATGGGAAGAAGGAGTTGGCAAATGTAGGTCTCAAGATGGAAGATAAAAGGGATCTGGGTAATTTTAACACTCTCCCTCCCCCCTCCCCCCAGCCAACACAAAACCAACCCAACACACTTGCATGATCAAAAACAAATATTTAAGTTCTGTGTTTGAGATCAAATAGTTCTGTGGAAATGAAAATATTTACTCATAAAAGCTTAAAGAAAATGTCAGAAAATAATTTTTGTTTGTAGAGAAGCAGGGAGGAGTAGCTTGGAGATTTTGTTTAAACATTGAATATGCCTTTCATGTAATTTTAACATCATCTGATAAATGTCTGTTACTCACTTCTTGTAGGTAATGGTTGGTTTGTAACTCCTACCTACTTCTGCCATTTTTAATATATCCACCTCTTCTATAATTTATGTGAACGTACAAACCATGGCTGTAAGTTGAGATGGAGCTAAGGGCTGGGTAAGCAGTTCAGACAGAGGAGGGTGGAGGGAGCCATTTTAACCGAAAATAGAACCAATGTCATCCTTTCCGAGAGTTGAGTAGAATGGAGGGGGATGAACCAAGAAAGGGCAGCCAGTAGAAAATCTTGCTGTGATCCTACAGCTTCGTCATGGCTCTACTGTCTAGACATGACCAAGATTTAAGGGAAACAAACAAAAAAACCCTGAGTTTATCTCTTCCCCACTTAAGATGCTTTTCCTCATTCAGATGTTCACTGCTATTTCCCACTTCTCTTCTGAGAAGTATTTTGCATTAAGTGTGTGGTTTCCCCAGTAAGTCTGTGTTCTCACTCCCCAAGGAAGCTGCTTCATACCTTCTCCCCTTCTCAGACCTCTCTCTCCTCCCCATGCACACCTTGCCTCCCTTTTCATTGACAAAATAGAGCCACAGTCCAAGGAAAAGGCTTATCTTCCTGCCACGCCTACAGTCCCGTGTGCAGCTGCTCCTGTGTTTTCCTTCCCACCTGTTGTCCTACCAGAGGCTCACCCCTCCTGGCGGACCATTCAGCCCATCCCCTTTCACCTTGTCAGGGAACATTTCTTGTTCTCTCACCTTCCTCTCTCTCCAGTTCAGTGCTGTCCAGTAGAACTTTCCACACTGATGGAAACATTCTGTATCTGCGTGGTCCAGTACCGCCGCCACCAGCCACATGTGGCTCTGGGGCACTTGAAATGTGGCTAGTGCGACTGAGGACCTGAATTTTTTTTTTTGCAGTACGCAGGCCTCTCACTGCTGTGGCCTCTCCCGTTGCGGAGCACAGACTCCGGAAGCGCAGACCCAGCGGGCATGGCTCATGGGCCCAGCCGCTCTGCGGCATGTGGGATCTTCCCGGACCGGGGCACGAACCCGTGTCCCCTGCATCGGCGGGCAGATTCTCAACCACTGCGCCACCAGGGAAGCCCCCTTTTCTTTCTTTTTTTTTTTTTTGGACCTGAATTTTTAATTCAAGTTTAAATAGCCACAAGCGGCTAGTGGCCGCCATATCGGACAGCACAGCTTTAGTGTCTCTCGTTTTACATCCCTGTCCTTCTGTTCCACTTCTTTGTTCCCCTTCACCTGAAAACATCTCAAAAGAGATGTCCAAACCCACTGTCTCCATTCATGTCCTTCACCTACCATTTGTTAGCCCTTCACAGTCTACAGTCTGGCTTCTGTCCCCACCTCTTCACCAGAACTGTTGGGTCACTGATGACCTTGTCCTTGTCTTCCTCCCCTTCTCAGCAGCGTCCCTCCCCCATGGCCACGCCCTCCTCCTTGCCACCACACTCTCCTGGGTTTCCTCTTCCCTTCCTGATGGCTCCTCTTCAGTCTGGCTGCTGGTCGCTCCTCTTTCTGACCTCAGTGTGATGGGGTTGTTTAGGAACTTGTCCTGGTTCCTTTTCGCTGTCAACGCTCTCTTCCTAGGTAATGTTATCCCATCCCAACCCCATCCCCCCATGGCTTTTTTTATTTTTACTTTTTACAAATTTATTTATTTATTTATTTTTGGCTACGTTGGGTCTTCATTGCTGCGTGCAGGCTTTCTCTAGTTGTGGCGAGCAGGGGCTACTCTTCGTTGCAGTGCGCTGGCTTCTCATTGCAGTGGCTTCTCTTGTTGCGGAGCATGGGCTCTAGGAGCTCGGGCTTCAGTAGTTGTGGCACGTGGGCTCAGTAGTTGTGGCTCGCGGGCTCTGGAGTGCAGGCTCAGTAGTTGTGGTGCACGGGCTTAGGTGCTCTGCAGCATGTGGGATTTTCCCAGACCAGGGATTGAACCAGTGTGCCCTGCATGGGCAGGTGGATTCTTAACCACTGTGCCACCAGAGAAGTCCCCCCACGGCTTTAAATACTATCTATATGCTGGTGACTCCCATGTTTGTATTTCTAACACAGCCCTTTCTCAGGGCTTCCTGCTCTTGTCCACGCATGGAGCTCTTGATATTCCTTCCAGATCTCTCCTTCCCTCTTTCTTCCCCATCTCAGTCCATGGCCCCACCATCCACCCACTTGTAAGAGTCGTCCTTGATTCTTCTCTCCCTTACCCCTGACATCCAGGCTGTTAGTGGGTCCCAGGGGTTCTACTTCTGGGATATTATCTGGGGTGCATTCTCCTCTCCCTAGAATCATAGCTTCTACTCTAGTCCTGGCCACTGTAGCCTCCTTCCTGGACTAACTTCCTAACAGTCCCCCCAGCTTCCACTCTGGGGTGTCTCCAGTCCATTCTCCACATGGGAGCCCGAGTGATCGGCTTTTCAATCAGGTCACATCACTCTTTTCCTTAAACACCCTCCAGCCGACAGGCGGCTGGCTTGTGCCCCGCCTTCCCAGCCAATCTGGCCTTCCCTCACTGCCTTCTGCTAACACTGGCCTCCTTTCTTTTCTTGCCCTGCCTGAGGGGTCTTTGAACTTGCTCTTCCCTCTGCCTGGAACATTCTTGCCCTGACTCTGCAAATACCTTCCTCCTTCTCATCCTTGGCATTTTGACATCAGGATCTCCTGCTCAGGGAACTTTCCTGACCACCCCTGTTACATGCTGACAGTAGCCACACTTTGTTCCCACAGTTGCTCACCACAGCACACCTGCTGTCGTTTGGGTTCTACCTACTTGTTTATCATCTGCCTTCCCCAGTAGCATCCCGAGAGGATAGGGTCTTCTGTCTTTCATCAGTGAATCCCAACAGCTAGCACGGTGTCTAGCACCTAATAGGCCCCCAATAAATTTTTTGATTGAGTTAATGCTTGAATGTGGTGGGCAGCCTTGCTTGGATGCTGGCCTGGAAGTTGTGATAAGTTTTGGATTACCTTTTATATAGCACGCTAAATTGAGAGTTGCAAGGGCCAAGAGAGAAAGAAATCACATTTGGATGCAGTTTTCTTTTAATGCTAAAGCAAGCCATTTAGCTTTTATTGTGACTTGGGTTAATTTTCAGGCTGTCGGCTCTCACCCCATCATTGGGGTTGTAAATTACCTTTTTACCCGCCTGCAGAAGGCTAACAGAAAAGCCAGCTTGTCTGCTGTTGTGACTTGTGGATGATTTTGTCAGTGTTTACAAACAAGATCTACTGTATTTCTGTTTGGCTTCAGTTTACACTCGTTTGTTTTGTTCAGCCAAGATTATGTTGCAATGTAACAATCTTGGTTATCTAACACCGTGGGCCTTCTTTTGGTAATCTATACCGATTAGCTTTCTTCTGATGACCATTCCTTCTCCTTTCATTTTCCACTCCCTCTGAATCACACCTAATTACATAGTTCCTACAAATTACAGACTTTTCTTTGGGGTTTGTGTTGACTAAAATAGATAACAGTCTCTCAGATATATTGAGGAAACTTGTCTTCTCTTGGTCCTGTTGTGGGGTTTTTTGTTTTGTTTTGTTTTTTAATTTATTTTTGGCTGCTCAGCGCGGCTTTGGGATCTTAGTTCCCCGACCAGTCCCACAGCAGTGGAATGCGGAGTCCTAACCCCTGGACCACCAGGGAAGTCCCCTGTTGTGGGTTTTTTAAGCTTTCTGAGGTTCACTCAGTCTCTTCATCTGTAAGGCAATTGGAGAGTCTACTGGGGATCCGGGATGAGCAAACCTACTAGTTAGTTCCTGCCCTTGGCCACATATACAAGTACCAGCTTTATGTGTGAGTTTCAACACACTATTGTAATCCATAGCGTGTCAGAGGAACTATCTGGGGGACTTAGGAAAGATGCCCCAGAACACTATGGGGAGTTGCTTAGGGAGACCATTAGCATGTAGGATCACCCTCATTATTTAGAAGCCCTTAGTGTCACCCTGAGTGTCAGAGATGGAAAAATACACAGTACTTGGCATGGGGTAGACACCAAGTAGATATGTACTGAATGAATGAGTGAATAGGAATAAATGAATACTCACTTGGGGTTGACTTTCACTTTGGGAAGATGCCATCATTCTTGTTAGAAACAGACCTGAAACAACTGGCCTTGAAGGTTTTAGAATGGAATTGAGGGCACGTTTGCTGCTTGTGCACAGTCCCCTGAAGGAGGACCCAGAGCAGAGCAGGTGGTTTATTTTTGTCCGATGGACTCAATGATTTGTGTAAATTACTAGGTTTCTTTTCTGTAATGGCTCCTGGGGAACTTAAGAGACAGATGTGCGGTCCCCCTTAGGAAATTTATCAGACCTCATCCTTCACCTTTATTCCTCATCCAGTTGTATGGCCCTGCCCTTGTTTTACCTTCACCCTTTTTCATCTACCACTTTTTTTTAACAAAATGTAAATAGCTTTGCTTTTTTCTAATTATAAAAATGTTACATGTTCATACTAAAAAATAACAGCATAAAGGAGGAAGTGAAAATTACTTGTCATCCCACATTGCAGGGATAACCTCCATCAGCAATCGTATGTCTGTCTTTGCAGACTTTCCCATGTATTGGAATATATATGTCTCCGTGTCTAGATCTGTGTCTACATAAAACAAGTATATTTTTATCCAAATGGAATCATATCATACATCTGTTTTGTAACATAAGTTTTTCAACTTAAAATACCTTGAATGGACATCTTTCCATGCCAACCACTATAAATATACATCATCATTTAAATCCAAACCTACTTCTGATGTGTCATTTTGCTGAATTTTATACATCCTTGCAAACCTGCTTAAGTCCTTTCTAGAACAAGGCAGGGTATAATTAAAAAAATAAAAACTACATTTTGATAATCTTTTAAAGCAGTTGTTTGCTTTAAATGAATTACCGAAGGAAAGAAATGGTAGAGGAAACCAGGATCACAGTTAACGTTGGGTAATTTGCGGTGACTGTGTAATTTTGAGTGAGTCACTGCTCCTTAGTGAATCTTGGTAAGAACACCAAGGATTCGTCGTTGTTGCTAAGGGTGTTGGTGGACCAGGACCCAGCTGCTCAAACTGTTTCTGCTTGTTTGGAAATATCAGGGCAGAGTAATTCTGCTTTAAGACCTGGAGGGGAAGGCGCTGTACAAGCAGAAAGCACCCGTGCCCACCCCTGAACGCCCCTTCTGCTGCAAAGCCCTTTGTCTGGTGGGCATCCTTTTCCCTTTGAAAAGAAAAATTTCCTTCACCTTTGTCAGACGAAAGTGAACAGCAGCCCCCAAACAGATTTGCAGTAGAGAAAAAGCATTTTTCAGAATATTAGAACTCTCAGGTGTAACAGGTCCTGACCTTGTGCATCTTGAGGGCTAGACTTTGTTTTTTTTCTAGCATGAAAATACATTAAGCAAAAAGTAGCCTGGAGAGGAACTGGGGCAAAGAGCTTCTAATTTGCATGGGTTTGGAGACTCTGGTCCCCAAGCCCCGTGTGTTCTGTGTCTGCACTTCCAGGTATTGCTCATGCAGGCTGCCCCCGAGTCGTATTTATAGACTTGGAGGCACGCGCTGGCAGCCGGAGGCCAGTGTGCTAGCGGGTGTGCGTTGTGTGGGAACAGTGTCAGGTTGGAAACCTCTGCTGAACGTACGATGAAGCCTCCAGAAGTTCTGCCGCCGGGTGCTGTTAGTCATATGGTATCATTCTGGTAGAATTTATTTAAATTATATTTCAAGTTAGCTTGTTAGAATAAAAATACGCGTGTGGGGAACACATTTAGACATTTGTCAACGACTAGAGATTTTTTTTTTCTTTTTAAACATTTTTATTCACAAGCCTGGTTGATTGTCTTCTTATTCTTCTTCTGAGGAATGGGGGACCATGGTGTCCCCTCACCCCATGCAGAAAAGCTTAGGATAAGGCATCGCCACCAGCCAAAGCAGTTAGCTTGAGAGCTGTGCAGTAAGAGACCCTTCAGTACCCAGGTGCCTCCCAGCTGAGTTGAGGCTGAGTCCCAGCTACCAGAGGGGCTCTGACGGTCCCTCTTTTGTTGCCTTGTCCTGGGGAGATCTTGGTCCAGATCACCAGTGAGGGGCAGAACTGCCCAGCCAGCCCTTTGTCCTCCTTCCTTCCTTTGTGCTCTGGGGGAAATCTTGTCTGTGGGTTATGGGGTAGGGGTTGTCCACAGGGATCCAATTAATGAGGAATATTGTAGACCCTGCTGCCCAGGCATTGGATCCCTTTTGGGATTTTTAATTGGGAAAGCTTTTAATTGGGGTTGTTGAGATAAATGGAGAACAGGAGAGTTGTTTGTCCTGGCGGGGGTGGGGGCGTGGGGTGATGGAGAAAAGGTCCTCCTGGGGAAGAGGAATGGAGCCTGTTTCAGGAGGCTCCAAAGGGCAGGAAAAGGAGCTCCCGGTGGAGGCGGCATCGAGGCTGATTTCAGGTCATGGGTCTGAGGATGAGCTCTCTAACCCCTCCGAGTGGACTGAAGATAAAACTGGCTGTCTCAGCAAGATGAGTCCATTGTCACGGAAGGCCACCTGTCAGGGGGGCTCAGTACAGACCCCAGCCCCCCTGGTTGGCTGTGTGAGCTTGGACAAGTCATTTTATCTCTCTAAGCTTCACTGTCTTCAGCTGTTGAAGGACTGAGACGATTAATGAGAAAAATGTGTGTAAAGCGCTTAGCACAACGTCTCACACATCAGTGGTGGCCAACTTCACCGTGATCATCATGATCATTTCTGTTTTGGGTAGGAGGTTGGCAGGTGTACTCCTCGAGGTACTCCTGAGGTACCTTTTGGAGTACATGGCTGGGAATGGTCCATTCTTCATCTTTAATCCTCTTGGGCGCTCCCCGGGTCCTCAGCTGCTGGCCAGTCCTGAGTACTGCCAAGGTTGGTTCCCTGTCATTGGGTGACCCGGAGAATAGGTGGTTTGCCTTCTGAAGCTCTCGTTCATATCACTAAGCCTCTCCGGTCGTGTGGGTGGAGGAATGTTACCAGCCAGTGGACAAGGAAGGTTAGGAAGCTGACCCACCCATCCCAACAAGAAAGCCAGTCTACTGACCAGTTGCTTTCATGGGGAGGTGCAAGTGTGGACAGAAAAACCAAGGAGTTCTCCCCGTTGTCGGCATCAGACTAGGGATTTGTGTTGCTGGTTAGGGAACCCTTCATTGTATAGTCATTCTCTTATTCTTTCAAGGAATCGTGGCCGTCTACCTAGTGTCAGGCACTGTTGTAGATGCTGGGAGCAAACACAGTGATGAACGTTCATGGTCCCATGATGCTTGCAGTCTAGTGGGGAGGTGGACATCAACCAGACGTTACCTAGTGCACTAACATGGGAGGGATATGGGACCAGGGGCCATGTGGACTAGATAGTAGTTGGTTTCAGAGGCTCATATCTCTGATTCCCATCCACTTATATGGATCTGAACTCCTTTCTCATCACCCTTCATCTGTTCATCAGCTCCTGTAGCTTTCTTTTTTATAATTAAAAAAATTTTTTTAATTAATTATTTTTATTTTTGGCTGCATTGGGTCTTTGTAGCTGCGCGCGGGCTTTCTATAGTTGCAGCGAGTGGGGGCTACTCTTCGTTGCAGTGCATGAGCTTCTCATTGCAGTGGCTTCTCTTGTTGCAGAGCACGGGCTCTAGGCACACGGGCTTCAGTAGTTGTGGCTTGCGGGCTCTAGAGCACAGGCTCAGTAGTTGTGGCTCACGGGCTTTGTTGCTCTGCGGCTTGTGGGATCTTCCCGGACCAGGGCTCGAACCTGTGTCCCCTGCATTGGCAGGCGGATTCTTAACCACTGTGCCACCAGGGAAGCCCATTCTGTAGCTTTCTTGACTCTTTGGCCAATGGCCATCCCCTAGCTCTTGAGCACCTTCTCTGGGCCAGGCTCCGGGAGGACAGAGGTTGTTAGAACAGGGTCCCTGCCCTCCTGAGGCAGATGGATGGTGGGCAGCTCATTAGGGCAATGAGATTAGCCCTTGTATTGAAATATGAACAAGGATGAAATGCTTAACTCTGCAAGAAGTTAGAGAAGGCTTCTTGAAGAGGATGACCTTGGAACTGAGTCTTGAAGGACGAGTAGGAGTTTCCCAGGCAGACAGAAAGGCAGGGCAAGGCGAAGCATTTAGATGGAGAGAGCTTCCTGTAGGAGGCAGTGGAGTATGGAGGTCAAGAACAGAAACCTTGTACTCAGGCCTGGCTTGGCCATTCGCTGGCTGTATGACTTGGAGCAAGATACTGACCTTCTTTGACCTTTACTTTCCTCATCTGTGAAATGGGAATGATAATAGTACCAACGTCATAGTGTGGTTGTGAGGATTAAATGAAATTGTGGATTAAACACATTGTGATGTGCGTTAGCTGTTAGGAGTGGGCAGGGAGGTGAGAAAGAATGTGAAGTACATGGTGAGTGTGGAGATGGGGTCAGGAAGGTATAGACATGAAGGAAAGACCTTTGTGCCAAGTGGTTGGGCTTCATCCTGTGGGTGGCAGGGAGCCAGCCATGGGGGAGGCTGGAGGTGGGGGGAGCAGTTAGTCTTGGTACCAGAGAATGAGGCCTGACCCCTAGGGCAGTGGCCGGCAGTGGGCTCAGAGAGGAAGAGGTGACTTGGGGTAGGAGGCAGAAACATGCTGTATCCCATGGAATTGGACTTCAGTCTATACATAATGAGGGAACACTTTGAGTTTTGAAGAGAAGAATGTCACTTGCATTAGGAAAATTATTCCAGAGATGGTAATGAAGGGTTGCGTAGAAAGTTAAGAGATTAGAGGAAAGAGACCTCATAGGAACTAGCCACAGGCAGGCAAGAAATGTTGAGAGCAGAAAGCAGATATGGCACAGACTTATGTAATGTAAACCTTGCCCTGTTCTGTTCTAGATCTGAGGCAGCTTCTAGGAATGTCCATAATACAATAAAATAGAAAAATATATGTAAGACACCTTGCTGGAGGTGAGAGGTAGAAAGCTTGAACGTCTTTCCTATAGAGTCGCTAAATTAGGACACAAATTAAACTATTATTTAATGAGAACTTAGTGGGTTGGAGTTACCATGCAGAGTGTGTCTATATAATATCTCATTTAATTCTCACAACAACCCTCACTTTCATAGTTGGAGACACTGGACTTGAGAAATCAGTAATCTGTTCAAGCTCCTAGCCAGGAAGTGGCAGAGTTGGAAACCAAGTTCAAGCCTGTTTGAGAGCAGAATCCATGTTCTTAAGATGCACTTTCTGGAGGCCAGAGACGCCCTGAGAGTCACGTGGGAGGTGGACCCATGGTTCTTGATTGTTGGAATGAGAGAAAGGGAGAGGCAGAGTTGCCAGCAATTCGGATATTTCTAGACTGTATGGCTGAGTGGATGGTGGTGCCATTAACCAAGATTGGGAACACAAGAGGAGGTGCAGTTTTGGGGAGAGAATTGATGAGGGTTTAGTCTGGGGTGATTATGGTAAATTTCCACTTGTGGTAGATCATATGGAATGGCCTCTATCAGTAGAAATTCAGCTCTAGCACTTAGCAATTAGGATAGAATCAGAGGTACAGATTTGAGAGCCCTCACCTCTGAGATGGATTTGATCAGCCAAGGAGAGAGTGGGTCAAGAAGGTGAAGATGGAACTCTGAGAAAGGATGACAGTTGAAGAGAAGGAAAAGAAGCCAGTGCATGAGTCTTAGAGGTGATGACATTGGAGGAAGGCTGGAGGAGAGAGGTGTTGCGGAAGCCAGGGGAGAAGAGGCTGAAAAGGGAGGTGTACTCAACAGGAGTGAAGACCTCAGAAAGCTGGGTGGGGACCCAAGGTGCATGCTGCTAAATACCACTGTGAGTGTGGGAGTGTTAGGGCACTGATGGATTTTAAGAGCAGCTTCAGCCAAGTGTGAAGGCATAAATCCATCTGCAGTGATTTAAGGAGTGAGCGTGTGGTAGGGGAATAGAGAAGTCTGGCTGAAGATGAAGGTGAGTTTGAGGATGAGTCAGGGTAGAAGGAAGGCTGATTTTTATTTCATAATTGAGCATGTTGGAAGTCTGAGGGGGAAAGGAAAGGAGGAGGTTGAAGGCATTAGAGAAAGACGAGAGGCAGTGAGGTTGGCACAGTGAGGTTGGAGGCAGGCGGGAACTAGAACAAGAGCTTTCGGCTGGGAGGGTCATCCTTAGAGACCAGGCAAGTTGCAGGTATGGAGGCATTTTGAGGCTGTGGTGGAAAGGGGAATGAGGGAGCTGGGTCGACTGGCTTTTTTTGTTTGTTTTTTAAAAATTTTATTTATTTTTGGCTGTGTTGGGTCTTCGTTGCTGCGCGCGGGCTTTCTCCAGTTGCGACAAGTAGGTTTGGGGAGAGAATTGATGAGGGTTTAGTCTGGGGTGATTATGGTAAATTTCCACTTGTGGTAGATCATATGGAATGGCCTCTATCAGTAGAAATTCAGCTCTAGCACTTAGCAATTAGGATAGAATCAGAGGTACAGATTTGAGAGCCCTCACCTCTGAGATGGATTTGATCAGCCAAGGAGAGAGTGGGTCAAGAAGGTGAAGATGGAACTCTGAGAAAGGATGACAGTTGAAGAGAAGGAAAAGAAGCCAGTGCATGAGTCTTAGAGGTGATGACATTGGAGGAAGGCTGGAGGAGAGAGGTGTTGCGGAAGCCAGGGGAGAAGAGGCTGAAAAGGGAGGTGTACTCAACAGGAGTGAAGACCTCAGAAAGCTGGGTGGGGACCCAAGGTGCATGCTGCTAAATACCACTGTGAGTGTGGGAGTGTTAGGGCACTGATGGATTTTAAGAGCAGCTTCAGCCAAGTGTGAAGGCATAAATCCATCTGCAGTGATTTAAGGAGTGAGCGTGTGGTAGGGGAATAGAGAAGTCTGGCTGAAGATGAAGGTGAGTTTGAGGATGAGTCAGGGTAGAAGGAAGGCTGATTTTTATTTCATAATTGAGCATGTTGGAAGTCTGAGGGGGAAAGGAAAGGAGGAGGTTGAAGGCATTAGAGAAAGACGAGAGGCAGTGAGGTTGGCACAGTGAGGTTGGAGGCAGGCGGGAACTAGAACAAGAGCTTTCGGCTGGGAGGGTCATCCTTAGAGACCAGGCAAGTTGCAGGTATGGAGGCATTTTGAGGCTGTGGTGGAAAGGGGAATGAGGGAGCTGGGTCGACTGGCTTTTTTTGTTTGTTTTTTAAAAATTTTATTTATTTTTGGCTGTGTTGGGTCTTCGTTGCTGCGCGCGGGCTTTCTCCAGTTGCGACAAGTAGGGGCTACTCTTCGTTGCGGTGCGCGGGCTTCTCATTGCGGTGGCTTCTCTGTTGTGGAGCACGGGCTCTAGGTGCGCGGGCTTCAGTAGTTGAGGCACATGGGCTCAGTAGCTGTGGCGCATGGGCTTAGTTGCTCCGTGGCATGTGGGATCTTCCCGGACCAGGGCTCGAACCCATGTCCCCTGCCTTGGCAGGTGGAGTCTTAACCACTGCGCCACCAGGGAAGTCCCAGCTGGCTTTTCCTTCTCAATGTGAGCTAAGGAATTGATCTGAGAACCAGGCGGTAGATCAGGAAGAGAGGAAATGGTTTGGTACAGCTGGTTGTTGGGGGTGGGGCAGGGAGTTAGCTGGGGCAAATACAGATTTGTGAGCAACCTGAGGGACTAGTTGGAGATTCAGGAATGTGAGTTTGCAAAGGTGCCAGTCACCAGAGCTAGACTACTTGCCAACATCCAGGCGACCTGGGGGCAGAAGCAGAGTCAAGCCAGTCCCAGACCCAGATTATGGGCAGTAAGAGACGGCCGCCCTGGTGGGATTCCAGGTGCTTTGCTGTCCGCAGCTGTCGGGGGTGCTGCGTGGGAGGAGGGGAGAGCCTGCTTCATCCCCATCAGTCCCCGTTTTGCTTTCGCTTCTCTGAGTAGCCAGTCACTGTTCTGTTGTTAATAATTCTTCCAGACCTTTTCTAAAAAATGCATTAAAGTTCTTGCCGGCATGACCTCTTTGAGTAATGAGATCTGTAAGTTTATTAACCTCTGTGAGAAGTGGATTTCCTTGCTCCATGGGAGCAGATAATCTGTTGGAGGGAATGAACATTTATGTGGTGACCCGGAGGGTCCACTCGACACCTGAAGGCAGAGGCAGGGTGGGTATGGCTTATCTATGCCCTCTCCCTCACCATCTGATGTAGGGTGTGTCCCATGGGAGATGGACTGGGTGCTTCTGCACAGCGCTGTCTCCTTGACCTCACTCTGAGTCTTGCAGTGGCCCAAAGCTGAGATGGTAAGAAAAACCAGACCATAACAAAACCTCATTTCTTTTGATGAGTCTGATTCTCTAAGTATGAGAAGGGGAAGGGAGGGCATGGGAACACTGAGTCTTACGCAGACAAGACTATCTAGACTATGGGTCAATTCACAGGGCGCCCAGCTAAGTAGCAATGATTCATGACTTCATCTTCTTTAGTTTGGCGTTTCAAGCGTGCTCTAACCTAGCCTGACCTACCTGTCTTCTGTGTACCTGAATACTTGGCCCATGCCCCTCTATATTGTTTATCACATAAAACATTTGATTATAAGACAGTGGGTTTTTTTGTTTGTTTGTTTGTTTTTGGCTGTGCCCGGTGGCATGCGGGATCTTATCTCCCTGACCAGGGATCGTACCTGCGCCCCCTGCATTGGAAGCACAGAGTCTTAACTACTGGACCGCCAGGGAAGTCCCTATAATACAATGTTATATCAACATAATATCATAATCTGCTCCCCCCCAACCCTTGCCCACCAGACCAGCACAGTCCAATAGAAATATGAAGGCCACATATGTGATTTTACATGTTCTAGTGTCCATTTTTTAAAAAAGCAAAAGAAACAGGTGAAATAAATTTTAATGTATTTTAAACAAATATATCCAAAATATTATCATTTTAACATTTAATGATTTAAATCAGACATGGTTCCTCTTATTCCCATGGAATTTACATTCTAGTGAGGGAGACAGATTCCGCCTGTCTCTGCCCACTCCCAGCCCTCGCCTCCCCCCCAGCAACAACAAAAAAACCTCTTAAAAGCATCCAGAAATAAAGTAACTGCAAGTCATGCTCAGTGCCATGAGAGAGAGAAGCAAGGGCTGAGACTGACTTTAGAATGTATGTTTATGAGCTGCCTCTGAAGAGGTGACATTTAAGCTGCTACATCACGTGAAGAACAGGAGCAGACCATTCTAGGTGGAGGAGCAGGTGTAAAGACCCAGCGTGGGAAGGAGCTGCCCAGAATGTTTGAGAAATTGAAATCAGACCTGTGGGGCTGGCTGACAGCAAGTGAGGGGAGGGCGCCCAGTCTGAGGCTGGAGAGAAGTAGGAAGGGATGAAGGTGGACAGGGCCTCATAGGCTGTGGCATGGACTATGGTTTTTATTTGAGATGCCGTGAGATTGGATGAGACTGAAGGTTTTTTTAAAAATTTATTTTTTGGCCGCGCTGCGTGGTGTGTGGGATCTTAGTTCCCTGACCAGGGATCGAATCTGCACCCCCTGTATTGGAAGCACGGAATCTCAACCACTGGACCGCCAGGGAAGTCCGAGACTGAAGGGTTTTAATAGGCCTGCGACACGGCCCTTCCTAATTTTTAAGAAGACTTCTCTGGTACTCTGTGGAGAATGGAATGAAGAGGACGAGCCCTGAGCAAGAAGAAGTGACAGGGTTCCTGGGTTCCAGTTCAGAGAGGATGCTGGCTGAGCCTAAGGTTGCAGAGGGGAGGGAGTGAAGTGGGCAGATTCCACAGATGGTTTGGAGAACTTTCAGAGGGATTGGATATGGGGTAAGGATAAGGGAGAGGGAGGAAATAAAGAGGACCCATTTGGTTTGGGGGTTAAGCAAATAGTAGGTGTAGGGAGGGCTACAGGAGGAGCAGATTAGGTGTGGAGTGGGTGAGTCAAGGTCAAGTAACTGCATCATGTTGAGCCAGAGGTGGTGAGTGGAGCTGAGCAGAAGGCAGTGGATTGTATGCAGCTTGGGCTCAGCGGAGGTCAGACTGGAGGTCGATTGCGTGAGGTCACGATGGATCGGGAGGGTAGGCAGAGGGGGAGAGGGCTCAGGAGCACCCACTGTCGAGGGGCCGGTAGAAGAGGAGGAGCCAGCAAGGAAGACAGAGGAGGAACGCCCGGGGAGGGAGGAGGAACTGGGGCCATGTCTCCAGGAGGAGGGCTTGGGCGTCAGTGTCAAGCGCTGCTGAGAAGTGGCCTGGGACTGGGTGGCATGGTGGCCGCTGGTGGCCCTGACCTCAAACCAGTCAGTGACGAGGTGGGGCCCGACACCAGGTGGGCTGGAAGTTGAATGGGAGGCTGGAACAGGGGTTGCGTGGGGGATGCGTGGACCACTTTTTCAAGAAGTTGACTGTTTAAGGAGCAGAGGAATAAGACAGCATGAGAGGCTGTGGGTAAAGGGGGAAGGTATTTAAGATAGGAGAACTCCAGCATGCACGGATGCTGGCAGGAATGCTGCCCAAGAGAAACGGGGTGACAGAGGAGCCCAGGCCTTGAGAAGATGACAGGCATGGGGTTCAGGGCATCAGGGGAAGAATTGTCCCTTGGAGCGGGGAGAGGGAGGCACCCTCTTCTGGAAAGGAGGGAAGGAAGCCACAGTGGGAGCAGATAGAGGCAGGTCTGGGTGGGGTGGAAGATGCATGAGTTCCAGTCCAAGCCTCCTGTTTTCTCCATGATATTTGAGACAAGGTCATCAGCTCACAGCAAGGGTGGAGGGGCTTCCCTGGTGGCTCAGTGGTTAAGAATCTGCCTGCCAATGCAGGGGATGTGGGTTCAAGCCCTGGTCTGGGAAGATCCCACCTGCTGTGGAGCAACTAAGCCTGTGTGCCACAACTACTGAGCCTGCACTCTAGAGCCCACGCCACAACTACTGAAGCCCACACGCCTAGAGCCCGTGCTCCGCAACAAGAGGAGCCACTGCAATGAGTAGCCCCTGCTCGCCGCAACTAGAGAAAGCCCGCACACAGCAATGAAGACCCAACGCAGCCAAAAATAAATAAATAAATAAATAAATAAATTTATTTATTTAAGGAAAAAAAAAAGGGTGGAGGACCGGGTGTGGGAAGTTTGAAAAGAAGAAAAAGGTGTGAAATTGGGAGCAGGTGGTAAGCCTCCCAGAGAAACCCAGGCTTTGTGGGCCATTGCAGAGTGACAGTTTGAGGTCCGAGAACATGCCTTTAAAGTGAAACATGTCCACCCAATTTTGTGATGTTGCCCGGTTGCTTGGGTGTGGGCACGGGAGGCGGATGGCAGGACGCATCAGGCTGAGAGGCAGGGTATTCCCACGGGGTTGGGAACAGCGATAGCCCGTGGGAAGGGTATGGGCCATTCAAGGAAGGAAGGGAAGTCACTGAAGGGCATATGGGGAAGAAGGCACTGGACTGGCAGAGGTCAAGGGGCTGAGTCCAGGGTGCAGGGGGCTATCCGTGTGGATGGTGGTGGTGCCAGGAGGTGGCTGGAAGAAGCAGCTGGGCTCGGAGCTGAAGCCCCCGATCAATGACCGGAAACACCTGGAGGCTGGTGAGGGTGGGGAGGGGAGGCAGGTGGCTGGAATGGCCTCGCCTTCAAGCGCTCAGAGAGAGCCACGTGCTGGGGGGGGCCACAAGGACACCAATCGCCAGTCTCCCCTTGTGTTCTGCTTTTGTGGGAGGCGAGAGGAGCAGACTGGCTGTGTGTGGTGTGGGGAGTGCTATCCTCAGGGACCAGCCTAGTGTCAGTTAAGGCATGAAGGGGAAGGGAATATTCTGGCTGGACAGCTGGTGCCCGCTGATTTCAAGGACTTCAGTGAGGCCACAGAGGATTTGAGAGTGTAGCGGGGAGCGAAGGACTGGCTCCGATTTGGGGATGAACAGAGCAGAGAGCCTGGATGATGCTGGGTGACTCAGAGGGTGTGGCCTCCTGGCTCTCCCCGAGCTAAAGGGGTGGGAAGTGGGGCAGATCTTCCCGAGCATGTGAAAGACTTGGGGATTTTGAGTTGATGGTGAGTTCCATATGAGTCCGCCCAGGTGGTGTGGTTGTCTCGAAGGCTGGCTAAAACTTTGAAGACCTCAGTCGAAGTATGAAAATAGCTAAAATAGAGGTGATGGGTCTGCTTCACTCTGCATCTAGAATGTTGTATTTGGTTCTGGGTGTCAGAGTTCATCCAATTTAGGAGGGAGAGCAGAGCAGGAGGGGTCTGGCCACATGTTTCCTGAGGATGATTTGAAGGAAGTTTTCTTAAAATGAAGTCCCTATATGCAGTTCAGGGGTCTGTGAACACCCCTCTCCACAAACTGTATGAGCATTGTGTATGTGCATGTGCTTTTCTAGGGAGGATGGCCATAGTTTTTTGTGTTTTTTGGCCATAGTTTTTTTTTATCAGATTTTCAAAGGGGTCCTTGACTCAAAAAGAGATTAGAACCACTTGTTTAAAGGATTTGGGCATGTTCAGCTTAGAGAGGGGAGAACAGGGGCCAAGAGGTAGGAGGAGGAGAGAGCTGTTTCCATGTAGGTGAGCACTGCCGTTTGGAGGAGGGGGATTTGCTCTTGTGGACACGTCTGGGGGAACTCCGACCAGTGGGAGGGAGGCACAGGCAGCCAGGTGGGTGTCTGAGGGAGACTGAGGGCACCTGTTACAGGTTGGGTATATACACAGGGCAGGGACAGAAGGAGGTGGCCTGTGATGGCTGCAAAAGCTTTGTCCAAACCTTCTTGTTCTGAAGAGCACACAACTCTGGGCATTGCCAGGTTTTCCTCATCCTCAGGAAGACCGTGTTGTGGGCTGAGCTTTGCTGGGAGAGATGAACCCCCTGCAGGTGCTCAGGTATGCGGCTCTGGGGTGCAGAGGCCCCCTGGAAACCTGCCTGCCTTTTTGGAGACAGTGCATTAACTGTCCTTTTAGGGACTGGGCCCTCCACCCATCCTGGGGCCTCAGGTGACCCCTCTGTGGTGTGGGGATGTGTTCCTTGGGCATTGCCTTGGGGTGCGCCTAGCCCCTCCCCATGTCTCATCTGGGGTTGTGAGCCCACCTTTGTGGGCCCTCAGGTGCCCACCTAGATGGCCTGTGGCATCTCTTCCAGCATGTGGAGTTGGGTGAGACGAGCACTGAATTGGACCTGGGGTTGAGCAGAGCTTCCTGTCTTAGGGGGGGCCCCGTACCTCCCTGCAACCAGCGTGTTCCCAAGCAATAGCTGGGCTCCTACCTGACTTTGGCACCAATAGAATCTGATCCGCTAAATTTGAAAGTGACTCCCATGGGACAAAACTGATGATTAATCGAGTTTGGCCTTTGTCAGGGCTTCCTCCCTTTTTTTTCTTCTCTGTTTGTTTTTTTTTTTTTTTTTTTTAAAGCAGGCATGTTTCACCAAGGATGGAATATTTTGGAAAATTGGAATTGGAATCCCACAACCTGATTGAAAGCCATATCCCTTACTTCAAGGGAGGGAGCTAAAAAAAAGCCACTCCTTGGCTTCTCCTGTGAATTTTAAATATTCTGAAAGCTTTGCCCACAAAGGCAACAATGCCTCATTCCTTAAATAATTAAGTAGAGTACACCGAGCATGGCAGTGTGGCCCAGGCCTGGTCATACTGTACCTCTGGGAGCCTCTCAGGGGGAGAGCTTGGCTGGGTGCCCGAGGAGGTTCTCCTCATAGAGAAAGGGATGCGGCTTCAAACAGCTGCCTTGCAAGCAGCCGGCGAAATTGGCACAGCCCTGGAAACGTCACGAAGGTGGATGAAGGTGTCATGTGATAGAATGCAAGTTTTCCCCTGAGAGGCTGCATCCATCAGCTGTTTGTATCAGCCCCGTGAATTCTTAGTTGGTCTTATTTGTCCCTTCGCTGCCACGTGACGGCGCAGTGAGATGACCGTGACCTCGGGCCACATCTGTGTCCTCCCAACCACTGCAGTATTGGCACTGGTTTCTATATGTGGAGAAACCAGTGGAAACTTGGTGGAGATTTCTGGAAACTCTGCAGGGAAGAGAAGGCTACTTTATCTTCTGGCAGATGACCCTCCCCTCAGGAGCCATGGTGGCATCTCAGAACTGGCCGATTATTTCCTAGCTTTCTTCCTGTTCTGTAATTACACAGGTTCTTTATCTGTGAGGTCACAGAATGGTGTGCTGGACAGACATAGGTCATGCCAGACGGTCATTGTGGTGTCTTAACTTGGATTCTGTAGAAGATTGAGTTCTGCTAGGGGGAAGGGAAGTAATATTTATTGATTATCTATAGGCATTATTTCATTTAAGCTTCATGTTTTATGGATAAGGAAATGAGTTCAGAGAGGTTAAGTTACTTGTTTAACATCACACAGCCAGGACTCTGAGTGGGCTGGTGGTTATATACGTTGTATGACTCTTGAGACTTTTACAGTTCCATGACAAAAACAATCTTTGTTTCAAAAGTACAACTTGAGGTTTAAAAGAAAAGAGATGTGTTTAAGGAAGCTCTGTTAGCACACCTTCCAAAGGGCAAGGATTATAAACAGGTATTTAGTCTGATGTGAACCCGTGGCTGTTCATGCAGCTGAGTTTTCTTTTTCTTTCCTTCCTTATTTTTTTTTTTAAATCCAAAATGTGTTTATTGGGATGGTTTCCCATTCATCTTGATTCAGGGTGCTTTTAGTGCTGCCTCTGTCTGAAGGAGCATCCTCCTGTAAGCCTTGCTTTTCCTCCTGTAGGCTGGCAGAGGACAGTAGAGCAGCCAACGCACAAAACTGTTTGTGCATGGCTAAAGACTGTGGTGATTTTATAGCATCCTGGGCATTTCACATCCATGAAATAGGAATTGGGGCTCTGCACCAGGCGCTTCTTCTTGTGTTTCCTCTTCTCCTCCTCTGGAGAGAGATGAAGGAGATCCTTTGCAAGAGGTGTATTCTCGTGGGGAAGTCATCACCACCGGAACGCAGCTGAGTTTTCTACAGATTTTGCCCTGAATCTACCGAACCCATTCCTTGGTCTTCCTTTTCTCATCCTTCTCTCTTCCAGTTTCTCTCTGGTCCTTTTTCTCAGGTTTCAGTAGAGGTTCTCAGAATGACTTCAGTCTTCTTGAGTTGTATGTTGCAATCACATCTATTAAGACAATGTTCAGATCACGTAGTAGGCATCTGAGTCCCCAATAAGTAAACCTGTTAGGCTGGGTCTATGTTGGATGAGTTATATCGATATTAATCTTGACACAGAGCAGGGTGGTAAGCTCACCAAAGCCCACATTGTTCTCACCTGCTTTTTGGCAGTGGATCAGGATCTTGCGCACACTTGCCAGGGGTTCAAGCTTTAGCTGATTGCCTGCATTGTTTGTCTGAAAGATGCACGAGAACTTTTTTCCCCCCAAGTGTCCTGGCAGCTTTGCTGTAGCTGGGCCTCTCCTGGCTGTAATAGTTGGAGCTACCTGTCAGGAACCGGAGCTGGAAGGTGCTTGAGTGATGTGATTTTCACGACTGGTTTCCCTGTCAGCACTTTATCTCCACAAAAGGGGGTGGTTTTCAAGCCCCTCTATCCTAGGTGAGAGGTCAGACTAAGTCTGAAGTAGTGAAATTTGGTTCTGTTTGTGCATCTTATGAAAATTGTTTGGTTTATTTATATGTTTTTTTTCCTAGAGCAAATCCCTTACCCAGGAATGGGTAAACTAACCTAGTGAGTCATGAGTGTAGCTTGAAGAGGAAGTCACAGAGTGAAATTATGATCTGAAACCTAGATAGGATCTCTTTAAGTGTCTTTTGCCGGGAGGAAGTTCATGGTTGAGAGTCTTCTAGGTAATCTGTTTTTAGAATGAACTTTTTCAGGTAGCCTCTGAAACTATTCTTGGTAACAGGTAAAATGAATTTCCCCCACATCCATGGGATCAAATATTTGCATGGCAGCAGCAGAAAGCACTGTTTATGCTCAGATCTCCGTGTCTGTGGGCTTCTAATGCTTCATGCTTGGGTTTATCAGAATCAACAGCTTTATTTAGGTCACCTGTATTCAGGAGGCAGCCAGTGGGAACAGAGCTGCATCCAAGCAGTCTGGGTGAAAGTTGCCCTTGCAAGCAGCAGGTTTAGCCCAGCAATGCAGTTCTTAAATATGAACTTTGCTCCTCCATTCCCTCAGTTAAGTAGTATTTACTGAGTACTTCCAGGGGTGACTAAAATGGATTTGACCTCTGTCCTTGTAGAGCTTACAGTATAGCAGGGGAGATGGATATTGAATAATTACAAAAGTAAAATTCATTCATTCAACAAGTGTTTGTTGAGTATCTTGTATACCAGGTGCTGCACATGGTGAACCAGACAAGAATCCCTGCCTTTGTGACACTTACATTCGAACGAGACACGCGATAAATCAAACTATAACAAATAAGTAAATTTTTTTTTTTTTTTTTTTTGGCGGTACGCGGGCCTCTCACTGCTGCGCCCTCTCCCGTTGCAGAGCACAGGCTCCGGACGCGCAGGCTCAGCGGCCATGGCACACAGGCACAGCGCTCCGCGGCATGTGGGATCTTCCCGGACCGGGGCACGAACCCATGTCCCCTGCATCGGCAGGCGGACTCTCAACCACTGCGCCACCAGGGAAGCCCAAACTATAACAAATAAGTAAATTTTATGGCATATTAGAGGTGATCAATGCCATGAGCAATAGAGCAGGTAAAGGTGACTGGGAGTAGGAACTGGGCAGGGTGGGTGAATGGGTGCCAGCTGCAGAGAGTGGGACGTGTGGAATGAAGATTATAGATGGGTTTGGAGTTATTGATACATGACAGGTTTTGACAGGGAGTTGGAGAGGCTGAGGGAGGTTCAGGCAGTTAGGAGGCCAGTTGGAAGGATCATGTATGTGTGGGTCGAAATGACTGAGAATCAGGACAGGAGTCGTGTAGGAGAGAGGGCCCGTGATCCTGAAATCATCAAGAAACGAGGGGGAGTGACACGGGGTTGGTGGTTGACGCAGCAGTGAGGGGTAGAGGATGACAGAGTCTGATGACAAGAGACTGAAGACCCGGGACTTTGAGGCAGGAGGGAAGAGGTAGAGAGGAGCCTGGCCATCCAGCTGTGCTCTGCAGGAGAGGTACAGGGTGTCACGAGGGCAGATGGTAAGGGTGTCTGGCCTGGAAGGGAGAGGCTGGGGAAGGCTTCTGTGATAATTTATAATAAATATCTATTTGATCTTCATCTTGTTCCTGGCACAGAGCTCCTCAAACCCTTGGAATTTCCTGTGAAGAGAGCCTTAAAGGTGTCTTGTTATGTTAATGAGGTGACTTGGAAAGCACCTGAGGATGGGGGACTCAACCACATGATTAGAGGGTTGGCACTTTCAGCCACCCTCCCCTACCTCTGGGGAGGGGAGAGGGATGGAGGTTGAATCGATCGCCAGTGATGTCATCAATCATGCCTCTGTAATGAAACCTCCAATAAAAACCCAAAAGGGCAGGGTTCAGAGAGCTTCCAGGTTTGTGAACACGTGGGCATTTGGGGCGAGTGGCGCTCGAGGGAGCAGGGACATTCTGAGTCCTTTTTCTATACCTTGCTCTATGTGTCTCTTCCATCTGGCTCTTCCTGAGTTATATTCTTTCATAATAAACCAGTGATCTAGTGAGTAAAATGTTTCTCTGAATTCTGTGAACTGCTCTAGCAAATGAATCAAACTGTTGAGACCTTGAATCTATCGCCAGCTGGTGAGAAGCACAGGTGGTAACTGGACTTGTGATTGACATATGAAGTTGGGGCGGGAGGGGGTCTTGTGGGACTGAACCTGTAACCTGTGGGATCTGACCCTCTCTTCAGGTGGATGGTGTCAGAATTGAGTTGGATTGTAGGACACCCAGCTGGTGTCTCAGAGAGTTGCTTGGTGGTGTGGGGGAAAACCCACACATTGAAATTGGGTGTAGGGACTTCCCTGGCGGTCCAGTGGTTAAGACTTCACCTTGCAGTGCCGCGAGTGCGGGTTCCATCCCTGGTTGGGGAGCTAAGATCCCACATGCCGCGTGGCCAAAAAACCAAAACATAAAAAAAAGAAGAAGCAATGTTGTAACAACTTCAATAAAGACTTTAAAAATGGTCCACATAAAAAAAAAATCATTAAAAAAAAAAAAGAAATTGGGTGCAGAATCTTAGCTTCCCAGAGGAAGTGCTGTTTGAGAGGGTGGTGGGTGGGTAGATGTGGTCCAGAAGAGGTCAACAGGGAGCACGAACTCTGTAATGGTCAGGAGGAGGCCTGCCTCACAAATCGGGGGTGAATGTGGACAAGGAGCTGGAGAGAAAAGGGGGTTTCCTGAGTTAGTTGTTTAGTGCTGCAGTAGGAAGAGACCTGTTTGGGTGACTGGTGGCTGCATAGAGACCCAGGTGGGCCAGATGGAGATTCTCTGTGCCCACCCAGGAGGCCAGCTGTTGGAGCACCAGGTGAGCCAGCTGCTGCCTGCTGCCCCATCTTACGGCCTGGTGGGTGGTTCATCAGCATGGTCCAGACAGGCCCCAGGGGCACCTTTAGGAGTTGTGAGCCTTTGGGCAGGAACCTGAAGGTTTGGGGAACTCAGGAGGTATTTTCTGGGTTTTCTCCTGACTGTGGAGACTTTGGGAAAGACTGCGGGGTTGCTGCTGGTGAGCAGGATTTGGATTTCTGGATCATTCCTTAAGGCCTGGGATGACAGCCTTGGTAAGAGATGGATAAGGATGAACCTGTTTGCCCAGAGACCCGCTGAGGTCCTCAGGAGGGCTTCTGCCTGAACATGGTGGCAGGGGAGGCAGCCTGGGGAGGAGGGTCAGGGAACACAGGTGTGGGGCCTCATGGAACAAGTGGGAAGGGAGCCTGAGGGGTGTGTTGGGTTTAGGTGACCCAGGTGACTCCCGCCTGACAACTATGTGTGCCCTTGGGTACGTTACTTAATCTTTTCCCCCTGTTTTCCTCTGTAAAATGAAGACACAGACACTGATTCTCAAGGTTGTTGGGAGAATGAGGTGAGCTATGTATGTCAGCGCCCAGCACGATGCCAGACGCCGACAGATGATCAATACATGCCAGGACCTCTAGGAAATACCTTTTCCGAGGTACTGCCGAGATCTGGTGAGTGGATCTCAGCGTTGCTGTAGGACATGGAAAGGCATTTCCTATTTAAAAACCAGATGCCTTAGGAGAGGCACGCGAATTGCGCTGCAGATGTGAATGTGCATGGAAACCCGTGAATCTGAGGATGGAAGCTTGACACAGAGCACTTGGAGGAGATAAAAAGGAAGTGGGGAGAAGTCTACACACAGGCCATCTGGGCTTTTGGAGGGGACGGGCAGTGTGTCCTTGGTATATGGGAAGGAGCATGGGCTTTTCTGGGCACACGTAGGCCCCAACTGTCTGGACACCTGCTAGCTGCCTGGGTCTGCTAAAAGTCGAGTGTCAGACCTTTTCCAAAAGGGAGAAGAACCTGTAGAAGATCCAGTACGATAAATAGCCCCCATCTGATTCATCATAACTAGAGCACAGTGTGATAGGAAAACATGTCATTCTTCTAATAGTCACTTATTTCTGTCTACTGAAGACCTACCAATGCTCTGTACATTTCCTTCCAAATCTAACGAAGTATAAATGGAACTTGACTGTTTGCTCGGACACTTTTGTTCTCTCTGTGCACCCTTCTCTCTCACCCCTTTGTTTTTTGTTTTGTTTTGTTTTGTTTTTTGGCTGCGCCATGCTGCTTGCAGGATCTTAGTTCCCCGACCAGGGATGGACCCTGGGCCATGGCAGTGAAAGTGCCGAAACTTAACCCCTGGACTGCCAGGGAATTCCCTCACCTCTTTGTTAAGACATGTTTTCTGGGTGCCAAGCTCTGGCCGTGACGTGGCACATAAAACGTAGTCCTGGCCCTTAAGCTCACCCCAGTAGAGCTGTGCTTTCAGGCCAGGCAGAGTGCATTGGGAAAGGTCATTTGTGCAGCACCTGGGGTAAAGGGAGGAGTTGCTGGTGGAAGCCATAAGCTGGGCCTCCAGCTGTCCTTTTGCAGCCTGGAGCTGAGAGGGTCAATATATCTCTGCATGCTTCTGTGTGTGTATATGTGTATGCACGTGTGTATGTGTGCTTGTGTATATGTGTGCCTGGAAGGAAAACATTACCTAGCAGTTCTGCTGTAGAGAGGGGTTCCCACTGCTGTCAAACAAAGGTCTGCTTGTTTTCCCTGTGCAATTTCACAGGGTCACACCAGCCAGGGGCTAGTCCCTCTGGGCCCTCTGTGACTTGGGTTCACTCAAAGCTCTGGCCACAACTTCAAGCACTTCCTCTATCAAGGTGCTGCAGGGGCTCTGGAAATGAAGACCTGATTCCTGCCCAAGGGGGCTTACAGTCCAATTTGGGGGGTACAGCACACCTATAGCTACCCAAAGACAAGGCAGAATAATATGAGGGCCACAGAGGAGACACAGAAAGCTGGGCTCCAGAGAGAGAATCTGGTCTGGTGGTGGACCCAGGTGCCTCTGATGGAAGACCAAATTGCACTTTGTCTTGAAAGATGGTAGGATTCTGACCAGTGGGGGTGGGCTAAGTGGGGGGTGGCTGTGAACAAGGGGTCATTCCAGGGGGAAGGCACAGCTCCTCCGAAGGCACAGTTATGGATGAGCAGGAACTTCTGTTTTGTTAATCCTGTACGTTGGTACAGGGATTGATAGGGAGGAGGAGACAGAGGCTGGGTGAGGTCTTGGATTTGGGCTCCGGGGCTGGGGATGGGGGCTGCCTTCACAGCCCTTGTATGAATAGCTAGACAGAGCAGATGCCCATGGTTGATCTGAATGGGGTGCAGTTGACGCTGTGTAGTACAAGGGAATCCAGCACAAAGAGGCTCCCTTTACTCGTGTATCGCTTGTTTGAGGTCCACAAGGGCTGACTTTCTATTGAACGTGGCCTGTCTCAGCTCCTGCGGGGTCAGCATACACCTGGTGCCATGGGGTTCTGTGGAGCCTCAGGCACAAGTTATTTCTGTGCTCCTTCAAATGCCCGTGTTTATTTTTAAACTTGAGCCTTGGTAAGGCAGGGATGTGTCATGCAGGCTTCGCTTTTGAGTGAAAAGGTTCTCTTGGGCTGATGGAACCTGCAAAAGATGTTCCCCATTTAACATTGTCCCTTCTCTTCATTTCATGTCCCAGTGCCTGTATTCTGGCCTTATAGGGAAGGCCACAGAAGTAATTTGCTTTTAACAAAAAATCCTGGAAAGAGGAAACCCGCATGCAGTTTGCCAGTCCCATAACTCACACTGGCAAACCTGTGTCAGGAGCAGCAGTGCTCAGACAAGAAGGGTCTGTGTGTGTCGGAGGTGGGTGGGAGGTGACAAGCTGGGATGTGAACCCGAAACCTGCCGTCCCCACTCCCAATTCTCGCCAATGGGAGCCCACGGACATGGGGCTTCGAATAGAACCGTCTGTTATCTTTTCGGCATATGCAAGTTATAACTGAAAAGTTAATGAGATTAACGAAGAGTTCAAGATGAAGGATTCAGCGCATGTGCCTCTGTCTACCCTTCCTCCCCAGAACCCATTAAAATGATAATAAAGAGATGATTAAAAGTATAATCCTATGACAGCAAAGTGAATGGGAGGGGCTTAGCAGCAGCTGAGAGATTGCAACAAATTTCTGGACGATAGAAAGCAGGTGGAGGTATGGCCACATCAGAAATGTAGCAGAGAAGCCCAGAGCCCAGTGGGCCTGAGTGGAGCGGGCCAGTCTGCCCTGCAGAACCCCAGAGAGCCTCTCAACTAAGTCTGCAGGTCCATCCCAGGGCAGGAATGAGACGTGGTGCTGAAAGCTGGGACTTTAATGGAAGGTCTCAGGGGAAAATGAGGACAGGTGAACTTCTTTGGCAGAGGCAAGGCTGGGGGTGTGGGTACTGGCCTTCGAGAACAAAGCCTTCCTTCGTCTGGCGTGGATCTGGGGTCAATGGATGGTGTTCGAAGCCATGGTATCTACTCAGTTAGATTAGCTAGGGAGGGAATGAGGAGTGCTCTCACGCTGAGGAATCAGGAAGAGGAAGAGCCAGCAAAATAAACGTCTAATCAGATAACATGGATGAAAGACAATCAATAGTAAAGCCAGGCCTTCAAGACACAGAGGGAAAATAATTTTTTAACCATTGGAAAACATTTTTATATCCTGCAGAGTAGACTGAAACATGTCCCCTATAAATATCAGGCCCTAATCTCTGGAACCTGTGTTACCTTATAAGGTAAAAAAAGGGTCTCTAGATGTGATTAAGGGGAGGATCTTGAGATGAGGAGATTATGGTGGATTAACCTGGTGAGCCCTGATGCAATCACATGTGTCCTTATGAGGGAGAGGCCTAAGGAGATTTTACTATACACAGATACAGAAGAGAGATGGGGACATGAAGACCTCAGCAGAGAGAGATTTGAAGATGGAGGGAGAGGTCAAGGAATGCAACCCTAGAAGCTAGAAAAGGCCAGGAGTTGGATTCTCCCCTCAAGCCTTTGGAGGGAGCTTGACCTTCCTGACACCTTGGTTTTAGCCCAGTGAAACTGATTTCGGACTTCTGGCCTCCACACTGTGAGAGAATAATCCTGTTGTTTTAAGCCACCCAGTTGGTGGTCATTTGTAGCCCTAGGAAGCAAATACACCTAGCCAAATTCATCAAGTGTCGGGGGGAGAGTGAAGGCAGTTACAGGTATGCAAGGACGTAAAAGTTTACTTCCCACTCATTCTGAGGGTCTACACCAGCCAAACAAGGGTGAAGCCTATGAAGGAGGCAGTTGGGGGCAGAAAGAGAATTGGTAGCTTCCTGGAGCCTAAAGAAAAGAACTTCCAGACAGACGGCTGTGAGTGGGCCTCAGAAGCACCCAGTCCAAATTAGAACTGGAAGTCGTCAGCTCCAAGAATAATATCTCCAGGACAGAGACTGGAATGGATTCCAGGAAATGTGCAGAATGAACAAGAAGCTGGAAGACCACAAGGGTTATAGGAAGATGGGCTGTGTTTCTTTTCTCAACAGGAAAAAGAAGGCAATAGAAAAATGCCACAAAAAAGAAAAATGACCACAAGCATGTTGTGATCCAAATGTGAAACACACCACCACCTGCTTTGAACAGTGGGGAGAGTGCTGGAGAGGAGAAGCTTCTCTTTGACCTGGATGCTGGGAACTTTTCCCTTTGAGGAGCACTTGGCTCTTGACATTGGAACTGTACAGAAGGAAATAGAATTCCTGGCACATTTCTTGGCTCTGCAGGGAACAATATTTATATAGTCATAATAATGTTCTTTTTTAAAATGGTGACATAGTGCTCTACTGTGGTAATGTATTAACTGAACTCTTCCTGGACATTCCATTTAATTCCTGGTTAACTCTTTGACTTTTCTTTTTTTTTTTTTTGTAACTAATGCTGGAGTCTGAGGTCAGTTTGACCCATGAAACCTTTTTGTGGGGAGAGTTGAAGAACTGAATTGTTAGACTAGTAATGTGTAATCAGGCACCTGAGGCGCCCCAGGTGGAAGAGTGACGGCAGGATTCTGGACGGAGGTGGTTTCGTGGCCCACCTAGCCTGTCCCCATTACTGGGCCTTGGTCCTCCTGGATCCTTTCCTGGTGAGCAGCCTGGTGCTGCTTTCCGGAGCAGTGTCCTGTGGGCAGAAGGGGATGTTGGGTGGGGCAGGCACGCGGCCTTACAGGTGGTGCAAACAGGAGAAACCTGAGCTTGTTTAGATGCCAACAGAAAGGATCCAGAAACGGAGAGAGGCTGTGGTTGTAAGTGAGGCCAGAGTTGCCCAATCTTCTTAAGGTCATGGACACACGGAAAATATTTGTACAGCTCGTGGGTAAACAGATGAGACTGCTCATGGTCAGAAGTGACCAGCCCGGGCACTCCAGTCATCCCCGGCTCTGCTGTGCACCCGAGGGTTGAGGAGATCCCCTTGTCAACAAGCTCCTTCCTCCCAACCCCGTGACATCTTTGTACAAATGAGAAAAAAGCCACTTCTTTCTCAAGACACCTTCCAGAAGCCTGCTTTCTGCCAGGCAGTTGACAGAGTCAGTGTGCAGAGCTTTTATGAGCCACACTGCCCTGGATGGATGCCCTCCGAGTTCTGTGCCGTGCAGACTCATGGCCCAGCACACCTGTGGCCCATTTGAGGACGCTGCTAGGAAGAAGGTTAAGGGCCTGAGCTGCAGGGGAGCGGACAGAGGCCAGAGATGTTCCTGCTGTGTGCTGGCATGAGACTCCTCGGGGTTCTGCCGTGCTGACGGAGCCGAAGGTGGGAGCACCTGAAATAGGGCTGCAGGGAGGGGAGGTGTGGGCGCCACGTTCAGGAGAGACACCTGGGCTGTAGGCAGACATCTCGGCATCATCACGAGGAGATGGTTCTTGAAGTTGTGGAAGTGAGCGTATGGAAAAGCTCCATGGAGAAGAACTTGGGAACAAGCAAGTAAGCCCCTGTGGATCACCCAGCACCCCTGCTAAGGTGGGGCCTGATATTCAAGTAGATCGTGGAAATGAGCCCCCAGTGGGAGGGGAATCTGAGCACTGTGATGTCCTGTCCCATGGCTTTTGGGCACTGTCCCAACCAGATCGAGGATCCCTGGCAAAGACCTCTGACTGCCGTACCTGAGCCCTCAAGGTCTGCACCCTTAGGTGCTGGCTTTCTTCACCCAGTACCCACTCAGTGTGACTGCCAGTGTGTGCTATATGGGACAGCATCTCATTCATCTCTCTGTCCCTAGGGCCAAGTGTTAGATTTTTGAAGGGCTTTTAGGAGTGTAGATAGAGGTCTGGGCCTGGATGCTTGGAGGATGCAGGGCTCCAGCAGCCCTGCCTGCTCTTGGCCCCGGGTGTCCTTGGGAATCCACTGCCCAGGTGTTCTCCACGACTCTGACTCTGAGCTGCTCCGTGGAGTGTAGGGTCCAGTTCTGTAGAGCTCTGGCCTCACCAGCTGTCCCAGGGATGCTCTCCGGAACTGAAGGAGGCCTGCTTTGGGGCCCCCACACCTGAGCTCTTGGACCAGATGAGCTGGTTACACATTTGCCCTTGACATTGTGGGTAATAATAGAAAGGAATTTTTGCTTTGTTGGCACATCCGATATAATTTCCACATTACATCGAAGCCAAATCATTTAATTCAGCAAATATTTTGGACCTACTGTGTGTGTGGGACTGCAGCAAATAAAAGGCTGGAGAGAGGTGCATTATTTCTGCATGTCAGAGTAAACTCACGGTGGCTCTAGGACAAGGGATTTATTTTTATTTACTAGGCTTCCTTCCCTTAAGACATAGTGTTTCAGCCTCATAATGTTAACTGCTAAACATGTCACTTCTGCCTTACGTGGTTCTGGGACTTGTTGCTGTCCCCACGGGGGCAGGTTCTCTCTGCTTGTGCCTTCCCGTGTGTGTCTTTGGTGTCATGTGCAATGTCCTTGGGTGCAAAGGAAATGGCTGTCCAGCAGTTCCCGCCCAGGGGCCTGGGAGGGTAGGAACCAGTGTCCAAGCTATTTCATTATTTCCCCAAGACAAAGAGCAGTTGTTCTGCTTTAGGCTGATTGGGCAGGTAACTAATGTACCTTCCTTTTTGGCTGGAATCCTATCAATTCTTGAGGCCACCTTGGTGAAATCCTGCTGATTAGGAAGCTATTTGGAAGTTATACATGACTTCAGTCAATAAAGAAGTGAGAAAACAAATTATTCTTTCATAAATACTGCCTGGAAGGTCAAAATTTTTCAATAAGTGGGGTCCACAGGGAAGATATGAATAATAAATGGCCACTTCTTGGTCAGTAGGTTGGAAACCAGTGGATTAACTGTGAGTTAGAAACAAGCCCAAACAACCACTAAAAATAAGGGTTCTGGCTCTTTCCAGGGCAGTCCGTGGTTTGGAGATATCCAGCCAAGCTCCTGGGCACTTAGAGGGCACCTTGCGTCTCAGTTCTGTCGGTGCCAAATCCCTATCCAGCTTCTGTCATTTCTGTTCCCTTGCTGGCTAAACTTTTTAAGAAGGAACAGTTTATTGAGGTATAAATGGCATACAAAAAGCTGTACATATTTTATGTACACAACCTAATGAGTTTGGAGATAACACACCTGCGAAACTATCACCACAATCTATGCCGTAAACAAATCCATTCCCTCCAAAAGCTTCCTCCTGCCTTTCTTGCTTATTATTTGTGTGTGTGAGATAAGAACACTTAACAGAAGATCTTTGCAAAATGGTAAGTATACAATATAATGTTAACTCTTGGCACCATGCTGTATAAAGTTAGTTTTTTGTTTTTTGGCTGCGCGGCTTGTGGGATCTTAGTTCCCTGACCAGGGATTGAACCCATAACCCCTGTGGTGGAAGCATGGAGTCTTAACCACTGGACCGCCAGGGAAGTCCCTGTATAAAGTTCTTGAGAGCACCTACCCCTCTCCCTCTGTCAACCGTGGTGTTTGGGGTCCTCTCACACCTGTCTTATTTGGTCCAGGTGGTTCTACACTTGACCTCTAGGTTGGGAAGCGAGCGACACTGGCCTCTCTCTTGCCCGGACACAATTTCAGGTTGTAGCAAGGCTCACTGTCTTCACCTTGCACGCATTCAATAACCCTCATTTCTCTCTTGCCAGAGAAAACCCCAGCTCTGTGGTCACCATTCCCTGGTCTTTCTCATGCACACACAGGTAGCTCCAGAGCACCCTGGATTCTGAGGCAGAGGCCGTGGTGGTCTTGTTCTGGAGTATTCCCAGTGGTCAGCATAGCTCTCCTGTGGAGCTGTGGAGTAGATATTTGCTAAGTTAATATATATTTATATTAGTATGCATATTTATAAGAATGAGATCATAGTAGGATGCTTTTTTGTAACCTCTTTTCATTTTAATAATATATGTCCTTATTAACATCTATAGTTCTAGTGTTGGCGAGCTTTTGTTGGAACTCTGGAATCTATGAGTTCTTTTTTGTTTGTTTGTTTTGTTTTCTTTGAAGAAGAGATTTATTTTTAATTTATTTATTTATTCATTTATTTAATTTTTGGCTGCATTGGGTCTTCGCTGCTGCACGCGGGCTTTCTCTAGTTGCAGTGAGCGGGGGCTACTCTTTGTTGCAGGGCGCAGGCTTCTCACTGTGGTGGCTTCTCTTGTTGCAGAGCACAGGCTCTAGGCACGCGGGCTTCAGTAGTTGTGGCACACGGGCTTCAGTAGTTGTGGCTCGCGGGCTCTAGAGCGCAGGCTCAGTAGTTGTGGCGCACGGGCTTAGTTGCTCCGCGGCATGTGGGATCTTCCCGGACCAGGGCTCTAACCCGTGTCCCCTGCATTGGCAGGTGGATTCTTAACCACTGCGCCACCAGGGAAGCCCCTGAAGAAGAGATTTTGAGTGACACTGAAGCCCTTCAAATCCTAGCTGGTTCTGTTCAGAAGGAAAGGGGACACAGACTGTACTCAGCAACACCTGTTGGCCTCCTTATTCAGTAACTTCTGGATGTAAATCATTGAATGATAATTTAACGAAGTAAAGAATAAATCATGATGGGTAAAGGAAAAAAGAACATCTTTCCATGTTAGTAAGTACTACAGTTTTTAAAGGCTGAGTGGTATGTCTTGCATGGGTATATTATGCTTGATTTAAGCAGTCCCTCACTTTGGAGCATTTAAGTTATTTACAAGGATTGCACGTGTGTCGGGGAGGTGTGTGTAATAAACAGCTCTTCAGTGACTGTCCTTTTGCCCTCATACCTTTGCACGTCCTCATTTATTGCCCTTGAATAGGTTCCTAGAAGTGGAGTTGTTCGAAATTGAGTTATTTGTAGTGAGGTGGATGGACCTAGAGTCTGTCATACAGAGTGAAGTAAGTCAGAAAGAGAAAAACAAATACCATATGCTAACACATATATATGGAATCTAAAAAAAATGGTCCTGAAGAACCTAGGGGCAGGACAGGAATAAAGATGCAGGCATAGAGAATGGACTTGAGGACACGGGGAGGGGGAAGGGTAAGCTGGGACAAAGTGAGAGAGTGGCATGGACACATATACTCTACCAAATGTAAAATAGATGGCTAGTGGGAAGCAGCCACATAGCACAGGGAGATCAGCTCAGTGCTTTGTGACCACCTAGAGGGGTGGGATAGGGAGGCTGGGAGGGAGACGCAAGAGGGAGGGGATATGGGGATATACGTATAACTGATTCACTTTGTTATACAGCAGCAACTAACACACGCTTGTAAAACAATTATACTCCAATAAAGATGTTAAAAAAAGCAAAAGTGGAGTTGTTGGCTTCAGAAGAACGCAGTTTTTTTTTGGTCGCATGCAGCATGTGGGATCTTAGTTCCCTGTCCAGAGATCAAACCCAGTCCCCCTGCAGTGGAAGCGTGGAGTCTTAACCACTGGACCGCCAGGGAAGTCCCAGGAGAATGCAGTTTTAATCAATTTATTATTGATTCAATAAATTGCCTCCCAGAGAGCTCTCCCGGTCATACCCCATTAGTAGTGTAAAAGAGACAGATGCGTTCCACTCTAGCAGGCTGAATTTTTTTTTTTTTAATTGCGGTAAAATGTACACAACATATGATGTACCATCTTTTTTTTTTTTTTTTATGTTTTGGTTTTTTGGCCGCGAGGCATGTGGGATCTTAGCTCCCCGACCAGGAATTGAACCTGCACCCCCTCCCCGCCACCCCCGGCATTGGAAGGCGAAGTCTTAACCACTGGACCACCAGGGAAGTCCCTGATGTACCATCTCGACCATTTTTAAGTGTGCACTTCACTGGCATTAAGTGCTTTCACATTGTTGTACAATCATCACTGCCATCCATCTCCTTTTTCAGCAGGCAAGTGTTTTTTTTTGTTTGTTTTTTTGTTTTGTTTTGTTTTGTTTTTTGCGGTACGCGGGCCTCTCACTGTTGTGGCCTCTCCCGTTGAGGAGCACAGGCTCCGGACGCGCAGGCTCAGCGGCCATGGCTCACGGGCCCAGCCGCTCCGCGGCATGTGGGATCCTCCCAGACCGGAGCGCGAACCCGGTTCCCCTGCATCGGCAGGCGGACGCGCAACCACTGCGCCACCAGGGAAGCCCTGCGCCACCAGGGAAGCCCAACCACTTCTAAGTGTGTTCGCAATTCAGCGGCATGTAGAACGTTCACAGTGTCGCGCGCCTGTTACTGCTGCCCCACTCCAGACCTTTTTCATCGTCCCACACAGAGGCTCTGTACTTGTTAAGCAGTAACGCCCCATTCTCTCCTGCCCCCAACCCCTGGTAATCATCATTCTTCTCTCGGTCTCTATGCATTTGGCTGTTTGATTCATATAAGTGGGATCATATAGTATTTGCCCTTTTGTGTCTGGCTTATTTCATTTAGCAGCATATTTTCAGGGTTCATCTGTGTTGTGGTATATGTCAAAATTTCATTCCTTTTTATGTCTGAATAGTATATTCCATTATATGTATATAACCCATTTTGTTCATCCATTCATCTGTTGGTGGACATTTGGGTTGTTTCTACCTTTTGGCCATTGTGAATAACGCAGCTATGAAGATTAGTGTACGAGTATTTGTTTGAGCCCCAGATTTCAGTTCTTTTGGGGTATATACCTAGAAATGGAATAGCTGGATCATACGGTAATTCTGTGTTGAACTTTTTGAGGAACTGCCAAACTGTTTTCCACAGTCCCAGCACACTTTTTGAATAAATGACCAGAAGAGATGGCACCTGAGGCTCCCCAGGCTGAGGGACTCTACCACGCAGGAAACCTGGACCTGGGAGTCTAGAGAAAAGGATTCAGGCAGGGGGACTGGGACAAGAACCGTTCCCTAAGGCATGTAGAGCTTGACTGTGTAACCTACCGTCTGCCTGTTGTAGTTTACTCTTCTAAGCAGTGACTTCTGTAGCTTGTTAAAGAAGGTAGCCTGAGAGAGAGCTGCTGTTGGGCACAGAAGCAAGGACAGTGACCAAGACAAGGGGGCAGGAAGGCGGGGTGCTCTGGGCTGTAGGTAGACTCTCAGTCAGACTCTCAGTCTCTACCAGCAGCCACCATTGTCCGGAAGCAGCCAAGGGGCTTCCAGCTGCACAAGAGAAGTTCTGGAAGGATCCAGAGCTCTCTTCTTGTAGCTCAAGCCTCTGTGAGATGGTCAGAGTAGCTTGGAAGCAAAGCAAGAACAGTAGACATGCTCCTGAGGCACTGGGGACTTCCATAACCACCTCTCCCCAGACCGCAGGGATGCTGAGTTTCAACTCTGTCCAGGCCACTCCAGACAAGGGGAGAATGGCAGAGCCCAGGAGAACATCTTCCTAGTCTTTGAGATATGACCTGCCCACAATCTACAGCTTTGCTTGTATCTCCCAAGGTTGCCTTACCTAAAAACCCTTTGCTTCGGTATTTACTCAACTCCTTCCTTGCCTCTCTCGAAACCTCCGTTTTCTGTGTTTTCAATATTTCTAAAAGCATTAAAAAAATTCTCCTGTTCATAAGAGACCCTGAAATAGGCAGCCTGGTGTGAGGTGGGTTCTTCCCTGGGACAGCAGTGACCCAAGTAAGACAGTGGAGGCCCAGAATGGGCACACATTCTGTCTGTCTACCTAGGGTGTAGGTCACCTGCATCAAGTACACCATTGTCTCGCTAGAGATGTGTTAGGTATCTGTTAGCCTCTACTTCATGCCCACTGGGAGGGCTGTAATAAATAAGACAGACAATAACAAGTTCTGGAAAGGATGCAGGCACGTTGGAATTCTCAGACGGTGCCGGTGGGTATGCAAAATGGTGCAGCCTCTTTGGAAATAAGCCTGGCAGTTCCTCAAAAAGTTAAACATAAAGTTACCATATGACTATTCCACTCCTAGGTATAAACCCAAGAGCCAAGAAAACACGTGGCCACATAAATCCAGTACACAGATATTCGTAGCAGCATTATTGATAATAGCCAAAAGGTGGAAACAGTACAAGTGTCCATCAACTAGTGAATGGAGAGACAAAATGTAGTATATCCATACAATGGATTAATATTCAGCCATAAAAAGGAATGAAGTACTGATATATGCTACATGAGGGATAAACCTTGAAAACATTGTGCTCAGTGAAAAAATCCAGACACAGAAAGCCACATACTGTGATTCCATGTATATGAAATGTCCAGAACAGGCAAATCCATAGAGACAGAAAGTAGATCAGGGGTTGCCTGGGGCTGGAGGTGGGGAGAATGGGAGTGACTGCTAATGAGTATGAATGGGGTTTTGGGGGTGATGAAAATGCTCTGAAACTAAATAGTGGTGATGGCTGTATGATGCTGTTAGTAAACTGAAAACCACTGAACTGTACACTTTAAAAGAGTGAGTTTTATGATATCTGAATTATAGCGCAATGAAAATAATTTAAAAATTATCCATGAAATTTAAATTTCGCCAGTTCTGTATTTGCGTATATGTATGTGTGTGTCTGTGTGTGTGTGCGCGCACACCAAATCTGGAGACTCTATACTTGCCACCTATTTTTGTAGAAAATTTTGTACTATAATACACACATAAAATATCTATTAGCCTGAGAGACCAACTGATAGATAGTGTAAATGAATACATCACAAATGTTCTTTTGAGGTATGTCTGTACCTTTGGTTTTGTATTTTACACCTTTTGCAATTGACTTGGCAAGTTACCAGCCTCTTCACATCATGCGATTCTAATTTTACACAAGTGGTTCCTAGGAAAACAAAAAGAGCTTTTTCCCCCTGAACCCAAATTCAGAGGGGTATACTTAACCACGGTTAGTTTCTAGAACTGGTACTAGGATCCCCCTTGCTGCTACCCAGGAACCCAAAAGACAGAAATGAACCACAAAACCAGTTTGCCATAGTTAGTACTAATTTGCCAGTAAAGGAAAAAATAAATCCCAGGCTTTTAAATTTTTTAAGCTATGAAAAATGTTTTTAAATTGTGAAAGTGCACAGTTATTCTTTTTGAAGATTCTCTTTTGTTTAATTTGCTGATGATAACAGGGAGAGAGAGCTAGGTCTCTTTGGGCATGTTGAGCTGTCTAAGGTGGAAAAGGGGATTGTCTTCCCTGCAGTGATGTCTCACGCCTGTAATTATATTATCATAATATTCCTTTAACTGGCTGCTATTACTAACAAAAAAGCACTTTGCAGGACCTCCCTGGCGGTCCAGTGGTTAAGACTCGGCGCTTCCAATGCGGGGGGCATGGGTTCAATCCCTGGTCAGGGAACTAAGATCCCACATGCTGTGCAGTGTGGCCAAAAAAGTTTAAAAAAAAAAAAAAAAGGAAAGAAAGAAAGCACTGCATATATTATCACATTTAATCTAAACAGTCCCTTGAGGTGGTTCTGTTAATGTTGAGGGAAGTGACTTGGCCAAGGTCACAGAGGTGATCAGGTCCTCCTAGGGAGCATGTACTGTTCCACAGCCTGAACTAATCTCCCCGTTGCTCTTTTTTTTTAAAAAAATAAATTTATAAGTTTATTTGTTATTTCTTTTTTGGCTGTGTCGGGTCTTCGTTGCTGTGCATGGGCTTTCTCTAGTTGCGGCGAGCGGGGGCTACTCTTCGTTACGGTGCTTCGGCTTCTCATTGCGGTGGCTTTTCTTGTTGCAGAGCATGGCCTCTAGGCGTGTGGGCTTCATTAGTTGTGGCTCGCGGGCTCTAGAGGGCAGGCTCAGTAGTTGTGGCGCACGGGCTTAGTTGCTCTGCGGCATGTGGGATCTTCCCGGATCAGGGCTCGAACCCATGTCCGCCGCATTGTCAAGTGGATTCTTGTTTTTGTTTTGTTTTTTTTGCGTTACGCGGGCCCACAGTCCCTTGAGGTGGTTCTGTTAATGTTGAGGGAAGTGACTTGGCCAAGGTCACACAGGTGATCAGGTCCTCCTAGGGAGCATGTACTGTTCCACAGCCTGAACTAGTCTCCCCGTTGCTCTTTTTTTTTAAAAAAATAAATTTATAAGTTTATTTGTTATTTCTTTTTTGTGCATCGGCAGGCAGACTCTCAACCACTGCGCCACCAGGGAAGCCCTGGCAAGTGGATTCTTAACCACTGCGCCACCATGGAAGTCCCCGCCGTGTCGTCGTCGTGGTCGTGTCCCCCCGCCCCCCCCGCCGCTTACTCTCAAAAAAGAAGCAGCACGATTTTGTGGAGCCGCCCTCCTCTTCTTCAACTTTGTCTCTGACAGGTAAAAAGAGCCAAGAAAGGAACTAGAATTAAAACCAAACCCTGTTATGTTCCTGACGTGAAATAAGGACTGTTAAGTCGTTTCGGTATATATTTCATATGTCCATCACTTTGTTTTCCTTTCCCGATAAAGGTTGGGCTACATGGTGGCTTCCAATATGATACGAAGCCAACTGGATTTTTGGAAAGCTCTGTCAGCCTGAATGACGCTGAGGACTCTTGAGCTCCGCTGCTCTTTCCTGGCTCCCCTGCTGCTTTCCTGACCCCTGTCCTTCATCTCTAAGGGTGGGTCCTCTTCCTGCCCCTGTCCTGGGTGCCCCCCAGCTGGGTTGTCCCTCTCCTCCTCTCTCCCTGTGTACTCACCCTGCGTGGTTTCATCAACCTGTGATTTCTGCTCAGCTGCTGCAGTGGGTTCCCCAGTCTAGTCTTCTAACCTTGAAGAGTCACCCTGAAAAGGGGTCCCATTAGCCTTCTTTTTTTTTTTTAAATATTTATTTATTTATTTGGCTGCGCCGGGTCTTAGTTGCGGCACTTGGGATCTTTAGTTGCGGCATGCGGGATCTGGTTCCCTGACCAGGGATCGAACCCGGGCCCCCTGCATTGGGAGCATGGAGTCTTAACCTCTGGACCACCAGGAGAGTCCCCCATTTTCTTTCTAACATCTCTTCCAGATGGTCCACAGGCAGGGTCCACTCATCATGACTCACGTTTCCTCTCAACTTCCCAAGCCAGAAAACTTGGATCTTTTTCCCTCTTATCCTTTTCTACACTTGATCTTTAAAAAAAAAAACCAGCTTTACTGAGATAAAACTCATGCACCATACAATTTACTTATATAAAATATACAATTCATTGATTTCTTTTTACTATATTCAGAGCTTGTACAATCATCAACACAGTCTAATTTTAGAACATTTTTCCCTCCTCAAGGAAACCCAGAACCTGTTATCAGTCACTCCCCGTTCCCCCCATTTTATGTTTACTGTAGATGAATACAAAAGCCCTCACCATTTAAAATTGAGAACGTTATTTTTCCAGTCTTATAAGAAAATCATATCTACTTAATTAGGAATGATGTTGCCAAGTCATACCCTCACAGCAGACACAGAATAAAGTCTTCTATATTTTGTTTGCATTGCAGTGTAACAGGAAAATCTCTGTGCACAGATGTGTTACAGCAAAAGGAAGAGTGCAAACTGCTCCTTTGGCAATATTTTGTACTCTCTTGAATTAGCTGTCCCAGGAAGCATTAATCGTTATGACTTGGCTGCTTGCCACCTGACTTTTTAGAAACCATCACTTGGATGTTTTCTGGTTCTTGGCTTTTGGTGTTCATAGCACGTGAATCATAAAACTCTGCTTTTTGTTTTAAAACTCCCATTTATCACCATAGATTCAGGTGGAATGACTTTTTTTAGTATAAATGTTCAATATACCACAAATGTATGTTGAAATCCTAGGATACCTTCCATAGATGAAATATCATGCATAGAAGGTGCCTGTTGATTCGGTGGCTGGTTTGTAAGTGCAGGTGACACGCCCATGTGCAACTCAAAAGACGGGCGTTGGTGCATCACCCATGACCCGACAGTCTTGGGTAGAGAACACAATCTCTTAATGATGATATCCCATAATTATGAGAACAACTATCCAAGTACATTTAACATTTTTCCTATGTATATATTTCTTGGACTGTATTTGGAAGAGAAAATAGCTTTGACATAAATTTTCCACTGAGCACAGTTGGAGACGGTGGCCCCCAAGATAAAGACCAGTTTCCTTAGCGTGTCATTCAGAATCCATGGCTATCTGGCTTCAGCCCACCCTCAGGCCTCATCTCTTTTTTAAAAACTATTTATTTATTTAGGCTGCACCCGGTCTTTGTTGCGGCACATGGGATCTTTGTTGCGGCATGCAGGATCTTTCAGTTGCGACATGCAGACTCTTAGTTGCGTCGTGCATGTGGGATCTGGTTCCCCGACCAGGGATCAAACCTGGGCCCCCTGCATTGGGAGCATGGAGTCTTAGCCACTGGGCCAGGAGGGAAGTCCCCAGGCCTCATCTCTTGCCACCCACTCCTGTAGCCACAAATAGCACTTGCCAGTCTCTGAGCACACCTCTCATGTCTGCAGAATCATTTCCCCCTCATCTGCTACACCCAGAAGATTTGCTGGACTCTGGGCCGGGGGTAGAGGGGGACGTTTGGAGGAGGGGGAGGAATTTCTGTGCAGGAGTAGAAGGGTGCTGTTTGAACACGAGATGGTCTTGCAGTGTTGCTGGTGAGTTTTATTTTCTTCCTTGATCCCGTCCTTGGTCTCATCTTCCCATCATATGTTTACCTATCCTGCATCCTCAGAGAAGCCCCTCACCGACCCCATGCAAATACTTGCCTTCCATCACAGATTTGCTTTTCTGAAGTTCTGCCTCTCCCCCTCCTGACCACTGGGATCCTCACCCACTGCTCTGGACCCACCACCCCTTTTGGAGAGTACGGACCCTTTTCCAAAGCACATGGCAATGGACCTCATGGGCCCTCTGGGGCAGCCCTCAGCCTGTGAACCAGTCCCAGAACTTAGTCAAACCCACATCGCAGGAGACCCGCAGGAGAACGTGGGCTGAGAGCTCCTGAAAAACTGTCAGGCCCTCTACGATAAAGGTAGTGTCATCAAGAAAGCCTGTCAGTGTTCATCAGGGGTACTTTCCTCATTCTGTTCCCTGATGTAAATGTGACCCAAAAAGAGAATCCCTAGTCAGTGGAGTAGGAAGATTTGTGATCAGTGTGACTTGTGTGATATCTCTCATTTATCAGCTTTGTTAATCTGGGCAGTTTTGGGGCAGATGAAAATCACTTCAATAGAATGGGTCTGCTGTGACCCCCTTCAAGGGGCTCAGACCAGGCAAGGAGACGGACTTCTGGCTAAGGTCCAGCGGGTGCAGGTTTTCCCCAGGGAGTTGCTGGTCCATTGTTCTAACAGGGTTTATGGAATGGTTTCTGTGTCCCCACTGATGGGTAATACTGCCTACAACATAAACTTAATTCCTTGGACTTCTGTTTCTAGATTCTGTTCTGTTCCATTAGTCTGTCTATGTCTTTGCTCATAGCTCTTCATTTCATTTGCTGTAACTTTATAATAATACATTTCAATATCTGGCTACATTATGGCTAAATCTCCTCATTGCTCTTCATCTTCAGAATTTTCTTGACTGTCCTCTCATGTTAAGTTTTCCACATGAATAACCCTGTCTAGTTCTAAAAATAATTCTGTTGATATTTGTATTTTGTTAAATGTATGTATTCATTTAGGGGTAATTGACATCTTCGTATTGACTTTTCTCATTTAAGAACAGGATGTCTTTATTTATTACAGTTTTCTTTTGTATGCCTGAGAAGCTATCTTTACTTTTTTCGTGCAGATCTTGCTTACTTCTTAAATAGATTCCTAGAAATTGTATCTTTTTGGCTGCTACTCTAGATGGGATCTTTTAAAATCTATTATATTGTCTATCTGGTTGTTTGTATATATAGAAAGGCTATTGATGTTATTTTTTATTAGTAATCTTATACCTAGTCACCTTACTGGATTTCATTATTCATATTCACTTTTTCAATTGATTTTCTTGGGTGTTCTAGATGTGTGATCCTATTATCTGCAAATAATGGTAACTTTATTATGGGGATTTTGTGTGAAAGTAGAACTACAATATACTTGTGAGTTTGGTAGATTCTTTGCATGAAAGAATTGTGCTAGAACCTTTTGTCCATTATCTCCTTTTTCCCCCCAGATCTTTTTCCTAGGCTCAGGGATTTGACCCTGCCAGCTAGGGGCCTGTTGACCATCTAGAATGAGGGCTGAGAGCCTGATGAGCCTATGCTTCTATTCCCTTGTGACAGGCGCTCAGTCCAGGGCCTGTATCCTGAGAGCACAAATTAGAAGTCTCAAGATGCTATGGTAGGGGACTTCCCTGGTGGTCCAGTGGCTAAGACTCAGTGGTCCCAATGCAGGGGGCCTGGGTTTGATCCCTGGTCAGGGAACTAGATCCCACATGCCGCAACTAAAAGATCAAGCACCCTGCAACTAAAGATCCTGCGTGAGGCAGTGAAGATCCCATGTGCTGCAACTAAGAACTGGCACAGCCAAATAAATAAATATTTTTTTTAAAAAAAAAGAGAGAGAGAGAGAGAAAGATAACTACCTTGCCCAAGTTTTAAAAAAAAAAGAAAAAAAGATGCTATGGTAGAACTCAAAGGACTAGTGGGAGCCTTTCTGGCCAGTCAAGGGGGAAGGATATTTTAGCCCCAGTGAAGGGCATGTGCATGGTCATGTGAAAATGCAGGTGCTTTGGAAATGCTAGCGGAAAAGCAGCAGAGCCTGTCTGGTGAGGGGACAGGGACAGGTGCTCAGGGGTCTGTGGATCATTCTGATGCACTTGGAGCTGGTCCTATGGGGCATAGAGCCAGGGAAGGTCTTTGAAGCCGGGTGGGCAGTGCCATGCCCATCGAGCTTGGGGCTGCACCTTTCTCTTGGTGCTGTATGAATGATGTGTGGAAGGATTCTAGAGTCAAGCCAGGTAAACTCATTAGGGCATCCTTTGAGACTTTGAAACATGTTTAAATGGCTGTAAGATAATGTCAGAATGGTTCGTTTTAATTCAAAGCAGATAGAAGCAGGAATAATAAGAATCATGAGGTTTTACAGGTTCCTATCAGGAAAAGCCTGGTGAACATTGCAAGTGAGGGATTATAATAAATTAAAATATCATTTTTTTTTTCTGCAAAAAGTAGTCGTGCCAGTTCTTTGCAGAATCATTTCACATGGAGCCAGAAATTGTTCAAAGCGGGAGTGGTCTCTCTGCCGAGTGTTTTTCATATTCCAGGCATACATATGTTTCACAGTGTCTAATTATTCTTGGGGACAATTACTGTCAGGTTCCAAAATGTGTTCAATGAGCAACAATTGGTGTTTATTCAGTTCTAAAAAGACTATACAAGGGAACAGTAGGTTGTTATTGTCTGCCTAAAGAAACGTTCTGCCATCCGGAAACATCTGCTTTCTATTTAAAGCACTGAAGAAGGCATGGGAGTATATTTGAAATATACTCCCTAAGCATCAAACACCAAAGAAAGGAGAATAAAATTGGGTATGAAGGTAATTTCTGTTCTCTGATACACACTCTCTTCAGCTTTTCCCTGCTGGGAAGGAAAGGTGGCCTCCTGGCTTGGAAAGTTCTGCTTCTCTTCAATTTTTCTATTTATACTGATTTGCACACTTACAGGAACTGCCTTCTGTGTCCTAGTTCCAGCTCTTTTAGTTTCTCAGGTAGGGCAAGGTGCTCTTTCAGAGTTGGGGTCTGCTTTTCTGGATTTTGTGGTGAGGTTTGTTCTCTGATTTTGCTCATAAAAGTGTAGAGATTTGCTGTCCACGTTGCCTGAAATCACCCTGTGACCTTCAATTTTCTACGTGGAGAATGCTGCCCACTCACAGCTCTGTCCAGAGGGTTAAATGAGAACATATACAGTCTGCTTGGGGTGCAGTAAATTTTCTGTGAAGGTCAATATGTTAGTCACCTATCACTGTGTAATCAAGTGCTACAAATTTAGTAGCTTAAAACAAAACACATTTCTTTGTATATCCTCGATAATTGTTGAAACAAAGAATGGGTTAGAGGGCTGGAGGCTAAATCAAAATGTGTGGGTCTGCTCTCATCATTATAACCCCTTTTGGCAATAAAGAAAAAAGATAAAATATATCTGCATTGCCTTTACCTGGTTTTGAAAGCAGAGTGGTTATGACCTGAAAGGGAATTTATAGGCAATGGGTTTGAAAGCAGGCTGAAGGCCAAGATTTTAGAGACAAAGGGAGGTTACTTCAAGCACTTCCCATAAGTGCCAGTAGATATTTATAAAGTACATCTAGAAAGATTTATTCAAAAATTACATAAGTGTTTCCTCTGGAGAGAACTGAAGGCATAGAGACAGGAGAGAGTTGTGCCTTTCACTGTATGCCCTTTGGTGTCATCGAAATTTTGTACCATGTTCACATATTATCTATTGAAAAACTTAATAAAAAAACAGGAGACCTGATTCCTACTCACAGAAAAACAAAAACAAACAAAAAAACACCTTTCTGTGAGTCAGGAGTCTGGGAATGGCTTAGCTAGGTCCTCTGCTTCAGCGTCTCTTAGGAGGTGTCATTGAGGTGTCAGCCAGGAGTGGGGTCTCATCTGAAGGCTCAAGTGTGGACAGATAAGCTTCTAAGCAGATGTTGGCAGAATTTCAGTTCCTCAAGGATATTGGGGCTTCCCTGGTGGCGCAGTGGTTGAGAGTCCGCCTGCTGATGCAGGGGACACGGGTTCGTGCCCCGGTCCGGTAAGATCCCACATGCCGCGGAGCGGCTAGGCCCGTGAGCCATGGCCACTGAGCCTGCGCGTCCGGAGCCTGTGCTCCGCAATGGGAGAGGGCACAACAGTGAGAGAAGGATATTGGACTAAGGGCCTCCGTTCTTCTCTGGCTGAAGGTCACCCTCTCTGGCTGGAGTTGCTGCGGGATGGTCCTCCCCAACATGGCAACTTGCTTCAGCAAAGTCAGCAAGAGAGTCAATCAAGGGAGTCTGCTAGCAAAACAGAAGTCACAGTCCTCTGTCACTTGCTCAACGTGACATCCTGTCACCTTCACCATATTCTGTTGGTTAAAAGCAAGTCACAGGTCCCACCCATGCTCACAGGGAGGGGATTACGCAGGGGATCACAGGAGTCACATCAGAAGCTGCCTATTACAGACAGGTATTATTTTAGGAAGACAGTATAATGGCTAAGGGCGGGGGGGTTGTCTGTGTCACTTAGAACTGACTTCAAAGCTCAGATCTGCCACTTACTAACTGTGTAACCCAAGGCAGGTCCTTGGCCTCTCTGAGCCCCGTTTCCCCACCTGGATCCCCATAGGATCACTGGGATCTTAAATGAGAGCTCATATGTGAAGGCTGGCAGATGGTAAATACTCAGTAAATATTAGTTGGCTTTAAACTAAATATCAGCTAAATATTAACTGGCTTTTCTTTCCACCCCCCTTTTTTTTTCTTTTTGTTTAAATACCATTCAATTTTTGAATTTTAGAAGAATAAAACAGAACTCTCCAGTGGCCAAGGACTTGGTTATTCACATGGAAATCCCACTACTGTGGGTAGTTTTCTGGACTCAAAGCTGTGCCAAGCTGGCCTCCAGGTCCCCAGGCCTGAGGATCGCAGGTCTTTGACCTCAGAAGGGCTGTGGCTCCTCCTATGGTGCCCACCCTCAGCGTGGGGTCTGTGGGTCTCCCTGCAGCTCCCTTCCTGGGTCACTGTGCTCTCTCCACGCTGGAGCAGCCACTTCCCCTGCAGAGGCCTGACCACGGGACCAGGGCTGCAGCCACTGAGGGTATGGCCAGCTGAGCCAACCGTGTCTCCCAACGTCCTTGCATTTCTGGTTGGGGTCCCGCCATGGCGTCACTCCATCCCCAGAGCTGAGCGGACAGATTTGGAGATGGGGTCCTTCTTGTCTGCATGCTCACCTTGACCTGAATCATGCCAAGCAGATGACTTGTGGCTTTGGCTTATCCGTGGTCAGAAAGCTCTACCAGCTTCTCTTGTCTCCCTGTCCCTCCCCCACCGTCCCTCTCCACCTTGCTTTCCTCACTCCCTCACTCCTGTAGGCCTCAGGCACACAGAGCACTTTCAGAAGGTCACTGCTTGACCACCACAGGCTGCTGTCTGTCCTGACCAGAGCACCTCTGCCTCTCCATGCCCCTCCCCCCAGCCTTTGCACCCAAAGATCCTGTTCTCTGTCCCTCTGTTGTCCCCTTCATGCTGTGGGAGGATGTCTTGGAGTCGTTTCTGTCATTCTGGAGGAGAGATGACAGCTGTAGGGGTGACTTCTTCCATTATTTCTAGATTATCTGATAATGTCTAATGTGAGTATCTCCCCAGCTTCCCAGAGGATAAAAATCACCTGTAGCTCTTGTTAAAAATAGAGCTACCCAGGCCCCATCCCTGGACAGCCAGGTTCCTGCGGGGATAGGCTGGGGCCCAGGAATTTGTATTTTTACTAAATGCCCCAGCTAATTCCTATCAGAGGTTTAGGAAACACTGGTCTAAAGGTCCTAAAACCTAGACCTAGTCCTTCTTCCTCGGTGTGGAGGACACAAGGGAAGAACCGAAAGTCTGGCCCCTTCCCCTGGGAGGGCTCCTGCGTGACCATGGGTCCCTGCCCAGCTCGTAGTACTCTGTAAAAGAGAGACAGAGATTTTAGCATAATTCAATTCTTTTTTTTAAATTGAGGTATAATTGACATATTAACACTATTTCAGTTTCAAGTGGACTACGTAATGATTCAATATTTGTACACATTGCATAATTCGGTTCTTTTAAAAACCTCTTCTGTATTCCTGCCCTTTCAATTGCTCCCTCCTCTTAAATATGCAGAAGAATTCCATGTGAGCAAGTGTTTTCTTTTATGGTGTTGTACTTGGATGATTAGCAAAACGTGGTGCCGGGGCTGCAGTAGCACAGCTGGGGGATGCAGATGTCAGGCTTCCCCACGTGGATTGATTAGGAGGGCTGGTATTCACAGGCACACACGTTCCCCCACGGGCTGGCCCCTCTCGACAACAGATGCAGGAAATTACAGTGAGAATATTCCTTTTATTTCTACAGCTGTCACCCTGCGGCTGGAAGGGTGTTGATTTAGGATTGAGTGGGTGGGTGAACTTGGTCACTGTTGAGGGAAGACAAACGGCCTAGTGATCCACACCCCAGAGGCTCTTGCCCAGCTCCTGGGACCTAGAAGGGAAGCTTCAGGGGGCTAGGAATGCTGGGCTGTGTCCGTTCTGGAAGGCTGGATTCTAGAAACACCTGCATTGAGGTAGCAGGAAGAGCATGCCCTTGGCTTTTATTGATTCAGAGAAATAGTCATGAAAAAGTTTCTGCATTTATCTACATCCACAGTTGATGGTTAATGCCAGTATTCATGGTGTTATTCAGTATTCCTTGCATGAGGCTCAAATACATAGTAATTTGCTTTTCTAGGAAAAAGTTTCTATCTTAAGAAAGAGCTTGCTTTCCAATAATGAGCCTTCTATAGCCAGGATGGGTTCAAAGACAGCTTTACCTAAAACTACTCCATCGAGAGACCGGAACACTTAACATTCACTTTTCCTTTTGATTTTATTTTTTGTTTCCGCTTGGGTGTCCTTTTATGTCATCTCTTTGACATTGTGAGGATTAAAAAAAATTAATTTTTCTGATTTTGATTTAATTTTATACCTCTAATAAGTGCTTATTAAATCTATAGTATTTTATGAATGATGGGATTATTTTTACATCCTGCTGGCTTTCCCCCCCCATTTTGTCTTATTTTGGACCACTTAAAAGGATTTTCAAGCCAGTTTGCCTGAACATCCTTTCTTCAAAAATAATTATATTTTTTAAAAATTATATTTTGTAAGGAGTCTGTGATTTATTTTGTGTTACTCTGTGAAGTAGATACCTTAAAATATGAAATGCAGTGAAATCCATTATAATTTTTATCCGTCTGCCTTATTAATGCTTATTGTCAAGATCTAATTAATTCCTCACTCAACAGAAAGAAACATAGATACTGTGCTAATTCGATTAATAATCGCACGAAGAATTTACAGGCATGTGAGTGAAAAAGCAACAACAATACAGAGGCAAGAATAACAAAAGAGATAGATTTGATGATCATTACATAAAACCCAAAGATTTACAAGTTGGAAACATAAAACTTTAAGGCTCGGCTCGGTCAGTTATAAATGAATGCATCATTCATGAAATGCTGCAAATCTGAGAAGTATTTAGTAGAAATATAATATGAAGTCACAAATGGTTTGCAAAATCCTAAAACTGTTGCATAATCCTCCCCGCTCCCCAGTGAATTTGTTGCAAAATCCTAAAAATGCCAACAGGATGTCAGAAAAAGAATAGGACACTTGACAGAGATGCAAAAACACCACACCAAGAGTTGCCTTTTTTTTTTTTTTAACATCTTTATTGGAGTATAATTGCTTTACAATGGTGTGTTAGTTTCTGCTTTATAACAAAGTGAATCAGTTATACATATACATATGTTCCCATATCTCTTCCCTCTTGTGTCTCCCTTCCTCCCACCCTCCCTATCCCACCCCTCTAGGTGGTCACAAACCACTGAGCTGATCTCCCTGTGCCATG
>NC_041224.1:41820959-41840914 GCF_002837175.3 Physeter macrocephalus
CCTTTTTTTTTTTTTTCTTAGATTCCATATATATGTGTTAGCATACAATATTTGTTTTTCTCTTTCTGAGTTAACTTCACTCTGTATGACAGACTCTAGGTCCATCCACCTCACTACAAATAACTCAATTTCGTTTCTTTTTATGGCTGAGTAATGTTCCATTGTATATATGTGCCACATCTTCTTTATCCATTCATCTGTCATTAGACACTTAGGTTGCTTCCATGTCCTGGCTATTGTAATTAGAGCTTCAATGAACATTTTGGTACATGACTCTTTTTGAATTATGGTAAAAGGAATCCAAATCGGAAAAGAAGAAGTAAAGCTGTCACTGTTTGCAGATGACATGATACTATACATAGAGAATCCTTAGGATGCTACCAGAAAACTACTAGAGCTAATCAATGAATTTGGTAAAGTAGCAGGATACAAAATTAATGCACAGAAATCTCTGGCATTCCTATACACTAATGATGAAAAATCTGAAAGTGAAATTAAGAAAACACTCCCATTTACCATTGCAACAAAAGAATAAAATATCTAGGAATAAACCTACCTAAGGAGACAAAAGACCTGTATGCAGAAAATTATAAGACAATGATGAAAGAAATTAAAGTTGATACAAATAGATGGAGAGATATACCATGTTCTTGGATTGGGAGTTGCCTTTTAAGCAAATTTCTCATTAGGCCAATTGCCCCGCAGCCTCAGGGTGTTGGGTTTCAGTAACTACTCCGCTGGTGTCTCTTTTTTTCTCCTCTCTTCCCTTTTCTTATTTTAATTGTTCTTGCGTATGTATCTTTCTCCATAAATGATTAAAATCTTAGGTGGCTTAGAAATCATAAATTATACATAAAGTTCCATCAACTCATTCACCCATCTCTCCTCTTGCAGAGAACAGCCCATCTTCACCACCCGAGCCCACGTTTTCCAGATCGACCCCAGCACCAAGAAGAACTGGGTGCCTGCGAGCAAGCAGGCCGTCACAGTCTCCTACTTCTACGATGTCACAAGGAACAGCTATCGGATCATCAGTGTGGATGGAGCCAAGGTACCATCTCGCCGGCTCACTTGAAGTCACTTATTTTCATCAAAAGCAATACGATACATTTGAAAAGTGGAGGGAAAAGGGTGCACCCCAAAACCTGCCACCTTAACAGAGATGTTATTGTTATCATGTCTTTATAATCACAGATCCTGCTTTTTTTCTTTTTTCATTTAAAATTATGGCCAATTAAAAAAAAATTTCCCTTTTAGCATGCTGTCTTCATAACTAGCATTTTAATGCTATTTTAATAATTCCACCAAGGACCTATAATGTCCTTAATCTCTCCCCCTATGGTTAGATACTGAAGTGGCTTCCAATTTTTTACTATTATAGATAATGAGCATCTTCATGAAACAGATAACCTCGTTTGGTCATCATGCCTGTTGCTTTCTTTTGGATATTTCCTTAGGATAGATTTATGGAAGTAATGTTATAGGTCAAGATATTAATGCTTTATGGCTCTTGATGGTTATTACCAAATGGCTTTCCAAAGAGTTCTGTCTTCCAGCATGTATGAGAATGCCAGTTTATTGCACCCCTGACAGTGTTGGGTATTGTAACTAGTCTGGTTTTGGTGTTACTAGGCATGGGAGTTGAAGTTTATTAAATGGTTTTGGAGTATTTCTTGAGATAATTTTTTTCCTGGTGTTTTCATTATTCTGCTGTCTTCCTCAATATTTTTGCCACATTATGATGGGAGCAGAATAAAGAAGGATTATCAGTAGATGTATCACCAAGTTTACAAAAGAAAAAAAAAGTAGACTTGATGCTTTATAGTTTTTTTTCTGTCTTTAATCTGTGTTCATCCTGATGGACCTTTTTACATGGATAATCTGCTGTCACCTGAAATTCAGTGTATCTGAAGCTGAATTCCCCTATTTGCCCTCTAAACCACCTCTCCATTTTCATTTCCCAGTCACTTGTTGCTGGAAGGAAGGAAGGAAGGGAGGGATGGAGGGAGGGAGGAAGGAAGGGAGGGAGGGAGAAAGGAAGGAAAGAAGGAAGGAAATGGAAAAGCACAGTCATTCTCTTTTTAGTTGTTCAAATGAATCTGCCTTTGAAGTGTCTCACGTTTATACCTAATGCTTTGTTTCAAGGCCATAACTCTTTGTCCTGGTACAGTCTTGCTCAGACTGCTGCAGTAGCCTTCTGACTGGCCTTCTCTCACCTGCAATCTGCCTCTAGGTCAGCGTTCCTGGGGAGTTGGGTCAGGGCTGGGTAGTAGAATGGGACCTAGCTGTGGGCTTCTCCCTCCACGACCCCACAACCACAGAGCAGGAGGCACGGGAAGCCTCCACTGATCAGGGTTCTGATGAGTGCTCAGGAAGTGTAGAAGTGCCTGGTGCGTAGTAGGTAGGCACCTTGTGTTTGAGGATCGAATTTCTGAAAGATGCCTTTATTATTTCTTTTCTTCTGGGAGACATGGTGATACGGCGGTTGTATTCCCACTTTCCTTCTCTGTGCTTTTGAGCTGGAATCTTCTCAACTCTTGCCAGGATGTTCTGCTAGCAGTGGTGAATCAAGCTGACTTGCTTTCTTTTATCTGTAGATTCTGTCAGTTCATCTGCCATCCCTTGAAATTGGTTTGCACTTTTGTCAGTTGAGTTATCCCAGGATAGAGTGGGCTTAAATACAGATAAAGTGCATTTTATCTGTATTTAAATACAGATAAAATGCACTTTCTTAGAGAAAGCGCTTTAGTCCTATTAGCTGGGCTTTGAGTAATTTGTCAATGTGTCAGCCACTGCGTCGTACGGGTCTGCAGCTCCTTGAAGGCTGTGACAGTGGTGGGGTCCAAGCCAAACGAGTCAGCTCTGAGAAATCAGGTGGGTGGAGGAGGGTGGGCTATCCCCCGGCTGAAGAATAGAGCTAGTTCCGGCTCAGTGCGGGGGAATCCATCAAGTTACAGAGTCACTTAAAAAGTGGGAATTGGGAACCCAGGCTGTGAGGTGCCACTGGAATCCAGCAATGGAGCCCGCGGCCCTCTGGCCACGCCTCCTAAGCGCCACACCACCTGGCATTCCAGGAGCCCACGCAGAGTTCCTGTCTTACTAGTGGGGCACAGGCATCGTGACGGGGCCTTGTTCTGCGAAAGGGAGTGTCCTGTGACAGAGCATAAGGCCCAGGGGAGTGGGTAGGGACCAGCCTTAGTTGTTTAGTGCCTGTGCCTGGCACTTGGGGCCGCGGGTGGGTGGCAAGTGTCCTGCCCTGAGAACTGGAGCACAGAATACCAGACAGTGGTCCCCAGGCCTCCTCAGCTCAGCTCGACCTTGCCTGGAACTGCTCAGCAACAATGTGCCAAAGCAGCAGGCCAGGTCTAGGTCAGATCCTGTGCCTCCAGCTGCTCCACAGCTCAGCTGAGACATGGAGGACCTCCGGAGGGTGATTTCCCCAGACTGGTGGCAGCTCTTGACACTGCCCGGTCTTCTGCACCTTCCTCCTCCCCGCCCATGGCTGAGTTCCTGATCCCCCCAGCCCCAGCTTCTGCCCTGCCCCAATAATCCAGATGGGTGTCCTTCCTCCCTCGGGGCTGGAGTAGGGCGCGGCATGCTGACGTGATGCCAGTGTCGCGCTGTTCCAGGGCTCTTGTCCGCTGCCCCTCTGTATCCCACCCCTGCCCCTGGCTCCTTATCCTTGTGTTCCACCACGTTGGGCCAACCCCGCTTTGTTTTAGGCCTTTGATTCCAAATGTTGTCAGAACTAAGATGACAGATGGTCAGATGCTCTTAGCCTTTGGGGTGGTGTCTTGGCCCATGGGCTACACCTCTGACCTTGGGCAGTTCTAGGGCCCCCGGTCCTGCCTCTCCCTCCTGGCCTGGCCACATCACGTCTTCTGCTTGGTGCTTCTGGGCCAGCTGTCCCTCCCAAGGCGGGAGGCTGCTGCAGTCTGGAAGGGGAAGCCTGCTCTGCCCCTCCCAAATGAAGGAGTAGATGTGCTTCAGGAACAGGTTGCTGGTGTGGAAGGGACTTGGAGGTGGTTGTGAGCAAAGACCACAGTGGACTCAGCCGCTGAGTCAACCACGGGCAACCCACAGAGCATGGGCCCCCCGTGAAGGGAGGAGGTGCAGCCAGCAGCTTTAGCAGCTGTCGTTCCACACCAGGCATAGCAAGCTCCTCTGCCCTGTCCGAGCATTGGTCGTGCTCTACTTGGGGAAGGATGCGGGGAAGCCCTCTCCTTCCCCTGAGAGCCTTTGGTGCTGCTCATCATAGGAAAAAATCTGTGCGCAGACCTTTTCTTCCTTCTTCCAAGGAAAGTATTTCATGTGTCAGTCGCAGCTGCTGCTCGAGACGTACGTGGGTGGGAGTTCTGTGGTGCGTAGCTCCAGCATTGCCTGGGGGTTCTGTGGATCCATTTCTGTGCGTGGGGGGCTACCAGGAGACTGTGCTCTTTGAGGAACAGGCCTGGCTCATCTTTGGAGTCTCAGCATCAAGCTAGAGTGGGCCACGCCATAGACATGGGTGGGTGACGAGGTCAGGCCTGGCCACATCCTCTCCAGGCCTGCAGGAGGTGTGCCGTGTCCACAGCAGGACAGTGGACAAGAGTAGGATCACTGCCAAGAGGGAACCAGGACCAAAACCTCAGAATGTCACCCAGGGTCAGCCCTGTGCATGGACAGATGGGAGCCACATGAGGGCACATCCCGTCTCCCAGCTTCCCAGAGCGCTGATGTGAGCCATCACATCACCGACAGCCGCAACCAACAGCCGTGTGACTGATGGCGGGTTTTTGTGTGGAGCAGCCAACTCCGTTATAAAGGGACTCCATTTCCAGAGCATTTGTTAACTGAGCCGTCGCAGCACTTGATTTCATTGTGCTGTTGGCACTCTTTACAGACTGAGTTAATCATTGCCATCCGTATGAGGAATTGCCTGCACCTGTGGACAAGACCTGCCTGGAGCAGGTGTTTCTCCCAGGTGCTCTGGATGGCTCCCCTGCCCTGGGTTCTCAGTTATTTATAGGATCACAGAAGCCTATATTGGAAGAGACCTTAGAGGTCATCCATTCTACAAATATTTAGCAGCACCCGCTGTGTTCTACCTAATCACAATGGTTTGGAGGATATAAGCCTCTGAAACTCTGACTTGTTTGGTGTTTTCTTCTGGGAATGTGAAATTTCCTTCAAGAACACAGTCAGGGTCCCCTCCTCCACCCATCAGTATAGTTTCCTCTTTTTTTTTTTTTTTTTTTTTGGGTCATTGTTTTGTTTTGTGTTAGTTTCTGCTGTATAACAAAGTGAATCTGCTATACATATACATATATCCCCATATCTCCTCCCTCTTGCATCTCCCTCCCACCCTCCCTATCCCACCCCTGTAGGTGGTCACAAAGCACCGAGCTGGTCTCCCTGTGCTATGCGGCTGCTTCCCACTAGCTATCTATTTTACATTTGTTTGGTGGTGTGTAAATGTCACGCCACTCTCTCACTTCATTGATGTGGACCATTTTTAAAGTCTTTATTGAATTTGTTACAATATCGCTTCTGTTTTATGTTCTGGTTTCTTGGCCATGAGGCATGTGAGATCTTAGCTCCCTGACCAGGGATAAAACCCACACCCCCTGCATTGGAAGGCGAAGTCCTAACCACTGGACCTCCAGCGAAGTCCTTAGTTTCCCCTTTTGGATAAATACAGAGCACCTTCTGTTAAGGGAGCAGACATATGGAAGGTTCTCAGCACACAGTAGGATTTTCAATGAATGTTGGTTTCTCTTCTTCCCTGACTATGGTTTAAAAAAAAATAGAATAAAAACATCTATTAATACCTTTTCTGGAAGCAGGCAACAAGTCTTTTAATTGCTGTAACTCATCCCCAGCCTCTTCTGCGTTCTGACTTCCGTCTCCGTGGATTTGGGGACTTGCCCTGAATAGGAACCAGGGGGCCTGCCTCCAGCTTCGTCTGAAGCCGGAGCTACACTAGGGACTGGAGGAGCTTAGCTTTTTGCTTCTTCCAGGTGCATGTGCTCTGTGCATTGTCTGAGAAGTAGGTTCCAGTGATCTGCAGGAACTGAGTCTTTTACTGGGGAGTCTCTCTTTTTTTTTTTTTCTCCATGAACGTTTCAGAGAGAATTCACAAAAAAGAGGAAGGGGGTAGGCATAGGAGTCGGGAGCCCATATTAAAGGTTGTGCTTTAAAGCAGCCCCTTCATCCTTCTGGGCTTCACTTTCTAAGGGTGCTTCGCTGCCCACCCCACCACGGGCCTTCCCAGGTCCCTAGGGAGGCACCAGTTCTGGTCCTGCTGAGTCCGTCTGCTTCATCGAACACCCACGCGTGCCCTTTCTCTCCACACCCAAGACCTCATTCTTCCTTGTTCCCTCCTGACTGTCCCGGCTGCCTTCTGCATGCCTTCACTCCTCAGGCCCTGCCTTGGTGCTTCTAAAGTCATTTTCTACCCAGGCCTCTTCCCTTGAAACTGTCCCCTCTTGCTGGGTGACATCCTCCACTCCTGTGACCCCAGAGTCTGCTGAGCCTCCCCCCACTTACCTGAGGCCAGAACCCACAGGTCCAGCCACTTCCTCTGCCCCCAACACAGTTTTCCGGTGTCCCCATGCACAGGGCACCTCCTTCCCTTTTCACAAGCTTCTGTTCACACGGGGGATTCGTCTCCCTGACAGCTTTGTTATAGCTTTGCATGTGCTTTATTTTTAACTGTTTATCTGTGCCATTTAATATCTTATAATAAAGCAAATACTCATGTACCCAACACCCAATTGAGGAAGTCTGTCCTTTACTAGTCCTTCAGAAGTCCCTTTCTGGATCTCGCCCTAATATAGGCACTGCCGTCCACCCTGCAAGAGGTTACCACTTTCTTGAAATTCGTATTAAACATTCCCTTGCCTTTCTTTATACTTTTGCCACCTGTGTATATATCCCTAAGCTAGAGGTTGGCAAACTTTTTCTCTAAACGGCCTGATAGTAATTTTCTTATGAGCTGTACAATCTCTTTCACAGCTCTTCAACTTTTCTTTTGTATCAATAGCAAGGAAATGGCCAGAGGCCAATATGTACATGAATGGGTGAAGCTGTGTACCAATAAAACTTTATTTACAAAAACAGGCTGGATTTGGCCTGAGGGCTATAATTGTTGACCCTTGCCCTAAATATATTATTTAGTTATGCCTGTTTTTGATTTTTACATAAATAGAATCATACGGAGACCTATACTGTATGTCTTCTTTTGTGACTTTTTTTTTACTTAAGTTTTTGTCGTCATCCATGCTGATACCTATAGCTCTGATTAATTTTCACTGCTAGGTAGTATTTCGTTGTATGAATATACCATAATTTATCCATTCTGCTGGTGGTGGACATTTATGTTTGCAAACACTGCTACTGTGAACATCCTTGTGCATTTCTCCTGGTGTACCTATGCAAAGGTTTCTCTCAGATATATACTTAGGAGTGGAATTGCTGGGTGGTAGGGAATGCGCATTTTAAACTTTATCAGAGAAAGCCACATTAGTTTTCAAAGTGATTTTGCCCATCTGTGAGAGCACCCATTGCCCCACATCCTCACCCCCACCCTTGGTATCATCAGACATATTTTGAATTTGGTGAGTATATAGTAGTAATGGTAATGCAGTTTCCACATTCCTAGTGACATTGAGCTTGTAGCTTATGTCCGTCAAACTCAACCTACCTCATTCTCTCCAGTCTCACAAGAGAGGGGTCCATTCACCTGCCCAGAACTAAGCCTTCCTCAGGTCCCATCTCCTCACCCCCACCCCCAGAATATCCCCCCCATTCACACAGCTGCACTGGGCACTCAACCGTAGCAGACCCAGAGTAGACAAAAGGTCATATGTGTCCACTTCCTTTCACTTCTTCATGCATGCTTGAGGAGGGTGAAAGTCAGAAATGAGTCAGAGCCTCAAAGAGAAACAGGCAATAAGGTGAATTCCAGGTGCAAGCGCAGTTAGCCAGAAATGATTTAGGAACCCACACAGAAGGAATGTGTCCTTAGAAGCTTCGATCTGCCCAACTTCTCAGGAGGACTTGGTGTTGGTGGGCTGAGCCAAGGGTAGCACAGGACGGAGTTTCCATGTTAGTGGGAAATGAAAGAAGAGGGTCCTGGGATTGACCACTTTTTAATGGCTTGATTGCCCTAGCTGTCCGTCTTGCTGCTTTTGAGGTCAGTGCACTGGATTTCCTGAGAGAATGGCCAGCCAGTTGCCTCACTAATTGTAGAGATGGGTTTACTGTTATGACCTGGAGATTGTTCAGACCAGCTACCTCTGGTGAGTCATGGCAGTGTAAAGGATATTGTAGAAGTAAATGATGGCTTTCCTTCCCTTCTTCTCTCTCCTCCCCTTACTTCCTCCCTTCTGGATCTTGGAAGTTCCAGAAGTCCCAGAGCCTTTGGTGAATCATTAGGAGACAGCCAGGCATTGCAAAGTCTGCAGAGAAGCAGCCTCAGGGATTGCAAGAGCAGCACGGTGAAGGGAGGAGGCTTTCCTTTTTCGCCCTCCTGGCTGACCTCCAGCTTGTGGGATCTTATAGGTTGTGTTTGGTAAATGCCTGGGCACCTTGATGCCAGTGACAGAATGAAAGGTAGCCGTGCTGAACTGGGATCAAAGCAATCCTCCAGTAGATCAGACATGTCAGTAGGGAATGAAGAGGACAGAGGCACTCCCACTGCAAAGTTATGATGAAGACGTCCTGCAAGACTGGGAGTTTGTGTTCTAGGAGTGAGCAGACCTTTCATCTACGCTGGGTCTGTGGTGGTGAGCACCTAGTGCATTTGTATGGGTATGAGGGACATCCTGGGGGTGGAAGTGAGGAGGTGGGACCTAGGGGACTGAGGCTTAGTTCTGGGCAGGTGGATAGACCCTTCTCTTGTGAGACAGGAGAAAATGAAGTAGGGTGGGTTGATGGACTAAATTATAAGCTGGGAGTTCTAATACACCTCTGTACCCTCCACTCCCTGCCAACACACATGATACAGGAGGGGAGGAAAGAGATGGGCAGTTAGTGAGAGGTCTAGAATCACTGCTTAGAGTGAGCACTGTGGGATCTGAGCACTTGAGGAATATCTGCAGCTAATCTTAGCTACCCATTTGAAGTCATACTAATCAACTATATTGGCATGTTGAAGTTCAGTTTTGCTTCTTGGAGTAAACAGCAACCTTATGAGAGGTTGCATGCTTCCCATAAACATTATAGAAAAATGTCACTTGAGACACATAGTAAATTGCATCTCCATAATTCAGCACTTCTGCTTTTGAGTAAGGTATATAGATGCAGCAGGCCAGTGTTCCTTCTGATGGCAACTAGAAAAAGCTGGATAAACACAATTTAAAGACAACAGAGAACTGTAGAAACAATGAGGACTAGAGGGACTAAAATTCCAGAGAGGTGAGGACCACTCAGGGATGACAATCAGAAGGTCTTTTCTCTCTTGGGAGCATTTGTCAATCTTGGGTGCTGCCTGAAGACTGGGGCTTGGCCCATGTATAGGGATGCTGCTGCGACAAAGAGACATTAAGGAAACATTTAGCAGTGCACGGGGCTAGAGTGACAAAGGTGGAGACTTGAGGGGCTTCAAACCCATGGCTAGTTTTCCCCACAGGACATTTGCTGAATTCCAAGTCTGTGCCAGCATAATGAGTTAAACTGGACATTTCTGAAAGGCAGAGTAAAATTTTCCTCAGATTTACAGTGCTTAGAAAGCAAAGACCTGCCAAGGGGTCTGAGAAGAGAACAGTAAAGACATGAAAACCTCAGAGGGATAGGGAATGGACACTGGGCAGACGTCTGCATACCCTTTTCACCTGGGGCACTCACTGATTCTAGAAGTAGCTAGGCACTGAAAAGCCAGGTTTGGCTCCTGGGAAAGATGACACCTAGGGAACAAAGAAACCAGCAGAGATTTTGGAACTTGAGTGACAAAATTGGAGACTTGAGTGGCCCCAAATACATGGCTAGTTTCTCCTTCAAGGTTTGCCAGATTTTGAAGATGCATGGTTTTGGAAGGCTACAGAATGAAGCTGAAAACCTGTGATGGACAGAAGTGAATCTCCTGCTCTCTTTCAGGGAAGAGCAGTTAAAGACCTGCCAGGTTCTCAGTTGAAAGCTTTAGAGGGCCTGCCCTAAAAACAGGGGCGAACCAAAAGCAAACTGAGCATTACCAGAACTGAAACCGAGCCCTGACCCTTAGTCACTGAGTTAGGGATTACCGATCTACCCTACTTGCCTAGCAGAGGAGAGAGAAAACTCTATCTGTAGATGGTAACATAATGTGAAGCCCTAACAGTTCTTTTATACCCATTTTCTACCATACAGTGAAAAAATTCCCTCATGCCTGGAATCAAGAGGGCAAAAATCAGATAATAGAAACAGATTCAAAGATAATCTAGACGTTTGAGGATTTAAATATAACTATGAAAAAAAATAAAATTAATAAAATAACTATGAGTAATACATTCAAGGACATATAGGAAAAAATGAACAAAATAGTTGAAAGGAAGGAGGATATTCCCAGAAATTTATACTTTTTTAAAAAGAATCACAGGGACATTCTAGAACTAAAATAATACAAAGTCTGAAATTTAGAACTTAGTGGATAGGTTTAACAGCAGTTTGGATATATCAATAGCCAAGACACGTGAACTAGAAGACAGATCAATAGAAAATACCCAAATTGAAATGGAGAGACCCAAGAATCAGGGGATAAAAACTGATAAGAATATAAACCGCGATGCTGGGTCACGGCGGTGGCAGCAGGCAGCCCCTCCACTCGTTTGGGGTCCCGGCGGCCATGGTTCCCAGGAGCCCGAGATGCGTGGCAAGGCGGCGGCGAGCTCTGGGTCAACTCACTATCCTAAAAGTCCATCCTCCCAAGAAGAAGGAACAGAAAGACCTCTTTGTAAGAAAGGCGCAGGTATCCCATGAACGAGACAGCAGAAAACCGACTGGAGTACAGCAGGACTCCAGAGCCAGATATAAGGCTCAGAAAAGGGCACCAACTTGATGGTACAAGGAGAGGTGACAATGACATCCACCAAGGAGATTTGGAGCCACTTGTAGAGGCATCTGTCCTTTCTTCCTATCATAAAAAAATCTTGGAGGAACGTCGCTGCGATGATGGAACATCTCAGGAGGAAGAGGGGTTTATGGGCATGTCCCCCCTCTTACAAGCCCACCACACCATGGAGAGAATGGAGGAGTTTGTGTGTAAGGTCTGGGGAGGTCGCTGGCATGTAATGCCTCATTATGTGCTACCCGACTGGCTCAAGGATAACGACTTCCTCTTGCATGGACACCGGCCCCCTATGCCTTCTTTCTGGGCCTGTTTTAAGAGCATTTTCAGAATACACACTGAGACAGGCAACATCTGGCCACATCTCTTAGGTTGTGTATTCTTCCTGTGCCTGGGGATCTTTTATATGTTTCGTCCAAACATCTCCTTTGTGGCCCCCCTGCAAGAGAAGGTGGTCTTTGGATTATTCTTCTTGGGGGCCATTCTCTGCCTTTCTTTTTTGTGGCTGTTCCACACAGTCTACTGCCACTCAGAAGGGGTCTCCCATCTCTTCTCTAAACTGGATTACTCTGGTATTGCTCTTCTGATTATGGGAAGCTTTGTCCCTTGGTTTTATTATTCTTTCTCCTGTAACCCACAACCATGCTTCATCTACTTGATTGTCATCCGTGTGCTGGGCATTGCAGCCATTATCGTCTCCCAGTGGGACATGTTCGCTACCCCGCAGTATTGGGGAGTGAGAGCAGGAGTGGTCTTGGGCCTTGGCCTGAGTGGCATCATTCCCACCTTGCATTATGTCATCTCGGAGGGCTTCCTGAAGGCCGCCACCATAAGGCAGATCGGCTGGTTGATGCTGATGGCCAGCCTGCATATCACAGGAGCAGCCCTGTACGCTGCCCGCATCCCCGAGCACTTCTTTCCCGGCAAGTATGACATCTGGTTTCACTCCCATCAGCTCTTCCACATCTTTGTGGTGGCTGGCGCTTTTGTTCACTTCCACCGTGTCTCGAACCTCCAGGAGTTCCACTTCATGATCGGCGGAGGCTGCAGTGAAGAAGATGCACTGTGATGCCTGCCGGTGGCCGGGGACTGTGACTCTTAACCAGGGCCTGCGGTGCCTGCAGGCCTCCCTCACTGGCCGGTGACACCAGTGCCAGAGGAGCCCCAAACCCTGGCAGCCTCGTGGCTTTGTGACGCCCCAGGGCTCCAGGTGGTCCGCGACTGGGAAGAGAAAACAAAAATAAATCACACCTCAGAGGTGGAGAAGAGGAGAGATGGCCCAAACCCTGCCTTGTTCTTGGGTCTGCTGAGTGAGGGCACTGTGAGACCCTGGCAATCTGGCTTCTGATCCGTGTCCTACTTCTTTGTAGATGCCGGGACAGTTTAGCTGGAGGCTCACTCTTCTCCCTCTTCTCTCCTTAAAACAACACGCAAACCAGTTTCGATGAACATTTATATCCTATAAGGGGTGGGGGTGTGCCTTTGGGAGGACAAAGAAATTAATGTAAATAAGATTTCTGACTTACTGTTTAAATAAAAATTTGTATAAATGTTTTTTTAAAAAAGAATATAAACCATGTTGGACACCCTCAAAAGATCTAGCACACATATAATGGGAATCCCGGAAGGAGAGGAGGGAGAATGGAGCAGAAGTGATATTCATAGAGAGAATGGTTGAGAATTTTCCAAAAACTGATGAATTTTCCAGAATTGATGAGTCTACAGATTTAAGAAGTTGAATGGGACTTCTCTGGTGGCGCAGTGGTTAAGAATCCGCCTGCCAGGACTTCCCTGGTGGCACAGTGGTTAAGAGCCCGCCTGCCAATGCAGGGAACACAGGTTCGAACCCTGGTCCTGGAAGATCCCACATGCTGCAGAGCGACTAAGCCCGTGCGCCACAACTGCTGAGCCTGTGCCCTAGAGCCCACGAACCACAACTACTGAAGCCCACGCGCCTAGAGCCCGTGATCTGCAACAAGAGAAGCAACCGCAATGAGAAGCCCACGCACTGCAACGAAGAGTAGCCCCCGCTCACCGCAACTGGAGGAAGCCCGCGCGCAGCAACGAAGACCCAACGCAGCCATAAATAAATAGATAGATAGATAGATAGATAGACTCTGCCTGCCAATGCAGGGGACATGGGTTAGATCCCTAGTCTGGGAAGATCCCACATGCCGCAGAGCAACTAAGCCCGTGCGCCACAACTACTGAGCCTGCGCTCTAGAGCCCGCAGACCACAACTGCTGAAGCCCGCAGGCCACAACTACTGAAGCCCGAGTGCCTGGAGCCTGTGCTCTGCAACAAAGAGAAGCCACCACAGTGAGAAACCCGCACGTTGCAGCAAAGAGTAGCCCCCGCTTGCCGTAACCAGAGAAAAGCCCGCAAGCAGCAATGAAGACCCAACACAGCCTAAATAAGTAAGTAAGTAAGTAAGTTGAATGAACCCCCAAGAAGCATAAATATACATTTAGTTAATCATTGCCTTATGTAAGCAATACATACATTATATTCTTTTCAACCAGTTACTAGTTTTATGACCTTGAACAAGTCATTGGAGCTTGTTGAGCATCAGTTTCCCCATCTGTAAAATTGGGGATCAGATGAAAGACTGAAAAACTACCTTAGGAACTGTTAAGTTCTAAAACGATCTAAAGATGACCAGTGGGCATCACCATTCTTATTCCAGCTTGACTGACAGTGTGGGACAGCCTGTTTGGAACATGGGACAGGCTTCAGAGGTGTGTCAGCCTCTGTCCTCTGCCTTTCAAGGGGGCTTCAGGGAGAGGGTGTGGAAGCTGACCTACGGGCAGAGGTCTGTTGTGAGGAGAAGAAAGATTTAGAATGGGTGTGGTCATCGGTTTGCCCTCCCAGGATGCTGGTAATTGAGAGGTGATCAGGGTTGGCTTCCTGGGATCACATGATCTACTCTGATCCATCTCCCAACCACATGCCTTCCCTTGGCCTGCCTTGGTTTCACTCCATCGGTCCTACCTGGGGCTGAGCCAGAACCCAGCCAGCCTTCGAGGTCCCGGATGCCTTACTTTGTACTTGCCTCTGGTTTAGATCTGCATTTTCCACACCTCCCTCCGCTGCCCCCATTTCTTGATAGTTTCCGGTGACAGCAGGCAGAGCTCTTTACTAACTGTTGCATTCAGTTTTCTGAAAAACATGTGATAAAAGTGTCTTAGCTCACACAGTCTTGGGAATTAGAGGAACTAGCACAGGAAGGAAAAGCAACCTGGAGTGCGGTGAAGGCATCAGTACTTCATAGCTGGGGCAAGAACAGGAGCCGTCACGTATAACATGAGAAGCACGTCATACAGAAGTTCAGAATACAGGACTTTGAGTCAGACAGTCTGGGTTTTACCTCTAGGCTTTGCTACTTGCCAACTCGGTTTCTCCTGTGAAATGAAGGTGGTAGTCATACCTTATAGGCTTGTTGTAAGGCTTAAGAGCTGATACAAGTAGTTTTTTAGTCTTCAGTAATTTAGTATTTAGTATTCAGGCCGCCAAGGATTTCTGCCGAGTGAGCCTGTTATTTATACTTTATAACACTGATCAATTGTTTAGTGATTACTTACATGTCTCTACCCTCTTCGTGACTACCTGCAGCTTGAAGACCAGGAATCTTGACTCCTTCCTCTTTGTGTCTTTGGTTAGCAGAATACCAGGCATATAATGAATGTTCAGTGAATGTTTGTTGAATGAATGAATGTACTGTGTGCTGGATATCATCCTTTTACCTCCACATTTATCCTCTACTCTTCTTCACCCTGCTCTGGTCCCTGAGGGGCTGACCCACAGATGACATCAGTGGGCTTGCGGGGCCTCTGGCTTCTGGTTGGGTTTGGCCAGTGGCGGGAAATCAGAACGGTAGAGGCGAGGGCATTTGTCCCACTGGCTCCGCCTCTTGTGAGGTCACCACGTGCTGGTGTGTCCCTCAACAGAAGGTCTCCTCTCTCGTTAAGGCAGCCTGTGCTCCATGACTCCCTCCTTCCACGTCCCATAGCCTCTTCACCGCCTCCTCCTTTAAAACCAAGGAGAGGTGGCAGCAGCTAGCACCAGGTCCCTGCACTGTCCATACACCCAGCTCACACCTGTCTAATTAGTCTGTAAATTAACCCTCCACAAATTATCCCAATAGAATGTACCTTTTCTTTCCCGTGAGGAAGCAGCAAGCCTCCATTGCTCATGGAAATTTTAAATGGTTTGAGCTGGACCCCGGGGCTCCCGGCACTTAAAAAGGTAGGCAGCGTGGTTTTTCAGAGGATGTGTGACATGGCCGGGCCGTTAAGGGCAATCGGATGTGCGACAGCTTTGGGGAAATAAGTAGCAGTTTTGGAAACTGTTCTCTACTTAGGAGAGACTTTCTCCCACTGATAACCTGTGAGATCTTATTTTAGGCTGACTGTTTTTAAGTCTCTGAAATTGCCTCTTATCATGGTTGTGTGTACATGACTCAGCGTGGGATGTGCCAGGAGAGGAAGAACTCAGGACCAGATATAACAGTGGGGATGCAGGCTTTACCTACTAGCTTTGCCAACAGCGGATTTTTTAAGGAGTTACTTTGGTGTCTAATTCAGTGTTTAAATGTTGACTCTTTGGGCTGTTTCGCTGCAGGTGATCATAAACAGCACAATCACACCCAATATGACTTTCACCAAAACATCGCAGAAATTTGGGCAGTGGGCCGACAGCAGAGCCAACACGGTGTTTGGTTTGGGGTTTTCCTCGGAGCAGCAGCTGACGAAGGTAATGTGGTCCTTTCCTCAGCGCCGTGGGTGCCATGTCCAATGCTCTTCTCATTCAGTAGGTAATTGCCTGCTGAGGGATCCAGTGCTGCTACTACTGGTTGAGCAGATTCCTCCCTGGCCTTCAGTTTTCTCCCCTCTGGTGCTGCAGGGCTACCAAACCAGATGACCTTTTAGAAACACCAGTTTCCTTGAAAATGGAGATGTTGTTTAGAGAAGGAAAACATCTCTAACGATGCTGCTTCACAGCCTGAGGTGTAGCCTCAGGACGCAGCTTTGCCAGTCATTCCTTCCCCAGGTGTCTGTCCTGCCCCTGCACCCAGGGTGTGTCTGACAGCCATCCGTGTCACTGACTCTGGTTGGAGCCCTCAGAGAGGGGGAGTAAGGTGACGCTCAGTAAGACTTTTAAAAGGTTTCTGCTCCCAGTTTCCAACATGCATGTGGGTGCGGGGGAGGAGGGGTTCCCCGAAGCACCAAGCACTTCTCAGACCCCAGATGGGTGTCCTGAGATGCAACTCGATTCTGACACTGCCTACCTGGAGGAAGCATCCAATCCCACAGGTGAAGGGCTCAGTCCTGCAAGATCCTCCCAACTTCAGACTTCAGTTGTAAGCCCAGGGTGTCACCTGTGCTTCTGACTAACCGGCTATAGTTCAGAGGTCTCAATGACCCCCTCCTAAGGTTCAATTAATTTGCTAGAGCTGCTTATAGAACTCAGAGAAACATTTTACTTACTAGGTTATCAGTTTATTATAAAGGGGTATAACTCAGGAACAGCTGGATGGAAGAGACATAGGGCAAGGTATGGGGAAAGGACGGAGCTTCCACGCCCCTTCTGAAGTCTGCCACTCTCCCCAAATCTCTACATGTTCACCCACCCGGAAGCTCTCCAAACCCATCCTTTTAGGGTTTTCTGGAGGCTTTATTAATTAGGCATGATTGATTCCATCACTGACCACTGGTGATTGATTCAGCCTCCAGCCCTCTCCCCTCCCCAGAGGGACTGAAAGTTTCACCCCCCTATTCATGATTGGTTCCCCTGGCAACCAGCCCCCATCCTTAGGTCCTTTGCAAAAGTCACCTCATTGACATAAACCCAGTTTTGACGGAAAGGGGCTTGTTATGATAAGATACCCATTTCACCTTTATGGTTCTGAACTCAGAACTGAGGACAAGAGACCAAATATTGTGACAAAAGATGCTCCCATTGCTCTTAGCGCTCAGGAACTGTGAGCCAGGAACTGTGGAGGAAGACAAGATATATATTTCTCATATGTCATAGGATCGTAAGTTCTTAACTTCGAGTCCCCACAGCCCTTAAAATGTCACACAGCGTTTTGTGTGTGTGTTGCTTTTTTTCTAGGGAGAGCGTTTATAGCTTTGCTTTGATTTCCAAGGGGTCTGGGACACACTCTGTGGATAGTTAAAAAGGTGTTGAGTGGGGCTTCCCTGGTGGCGCAGTGGTTGAGAGTCCGCCTGCCGATACGGGGGACGCGGGTTCGTGCCCTGGTCCGGGAAGATCCCACATGCCGCGGAGCGGCTACACCCATGAGCCATGGCCGCTGAGCCTGCGCGTCCGGGGCCTGTGCTCCGCAACGGGAGAGGCCACAGCAGTGAGAGGCCCGCGTACTGCAAAAACAAAAACAAAAACAAACAAACAAAAGGTGTTGAGGAGCAGAGCATGACTGACCACAGACTTGGAGACGCCCAAGGACCGAGGAAACAAACTGACCACCTCAGAGAGGCCTCACCTAGCCGATTGAAGGGGCCAGGAGCTTGTTTTAGGAGAATAGGCTTCCTTTTAGGATGGTAGCGAGTCCTGTGTAGGTATTGAAAATGTACTGGTTAAAAGCAAGACTGACTAGGGACTTGCCTGGTGGTCCAGTGGTTAGGACTCCGTGCTTCCACTGCAGGGGACCCGGCTTCAATCCCTGGTCGGGGAACTAAGATCCCTTGTGTCTCGACGCAGCCAAAAAAAACAAAACAAAAACAAAAAGCAAGACTGCCTAGTTTATGTGACACAAGAACTTATTGGAAGACTATCAGAGTATCTCAAGGAGTCCAAGAGAGAGTTGAAAATCCAGGAAGGGCTGGAGCCAGGCTGGCTTTGGGAATCTTGGCTAAAGGAGTTCTAGACCATTGCCTTGACCGTCCCACTGACTGCTGGGCAGGTGTTTATTGAGCTCCTGCTGTGTCGACACCTTGCTGGGCACCAAGGATGCAGAGCTGTGGTCCCGTCCCTGGAGGGCCTTACAGAATTCCAGATACCTGGGGAATTGACAGAGGTGCTTAGTACAGACTTGGTTGCTTGGGTTCCCTGTGTACACTAAGGACTATTTTCACAGGGGGATTAAGATGAATCAGGAAGCCACCCTGGCAGGAACTTGCTAAATGCACCTTTCATTTGTCCAGTGTGTGTGCACACCACATACACACACACATGCACATTTCTAAGGAGACCTCCAGCCCACAGACCCAGCCACAAACAAGCCCCCTAAGGAAGGGTACCCCACAGTCTGTCTTCCTCTGCATCCCCACCTATGAGGATGCTGTTCCCTAGAAGCCCAAGAAACCCAAAATGGCCTGGTGGCACGCCACACATCCTCCTATGCCACCCACTCGTAGAAGCATCCTTTCCTGGGTACTAAAATCTCCAGATCGCCAGGGCTCAGCAACATGGGGCAGGAAGCAGAAATCTTAAGGGTAGCTCGTGGGGTATAAACATGGGAGATGTCATCTCCATTCCTGATCCCTCAGTCCCTGGACTGCAACTCTGAGGAGAAGCATCACGTCCCACAGCTCTGCAAGATGTGGTGTTCTAGCAGGCAGCACAGCAGAGTTCTGGAAGGCCTGCTGCTTCTGCTGATAAGGTTTGTGGGAGGATCAAGAATCCTGTGGCGAGTAGACCTTGCTTCATTTCATCTGCAGAGAAGTTGGTTGGTTGGTTGGAGGTGGTGCTGTGTAGTACAGAAGGCATTAAGTAAGTCTGCGGGTTGGGGGGCCGGGAGGCATGACAGTTCGTAGTAAACGTCTGTCCTGGTGAGGGTAAATTACTGTGTGCTCTGGAGAAAGGGCCCAGCGTAATCAGCTTTCCACCAGGGAGCTGGCTGGTCACTTAGAATTGTGATGCAGAATCGGGGCCTCAGGGTGGGTCACTGCTGTTGGCAGTTGATACTCAACGGGGCCAGAAGTCAGGGTGGCCATGACAGGAGTAGGTATTGTCAAGGCCACACCACATTCTCTCCCCGGCACCAAGGCCAGTGTGTCCATAAGCCTTTTGAGCAAGTGCCAGGCTGCCTGGGGAAGAGAATGACTGGGTATCCATAGAGCAGCCTTCCTGCCCCTAGTTCTAGGGATTCTTTTTGCTGGAGGGTGGAGGCTTCAGAAGAGCATTGTCTTGGTCTGTTCAGGCTATTATAACAAAATACCATAGACTGGGTATTTAAACAACAGCCTCTCACAGTTCTTTTTTTTTATAATTAATTTTTATCAGAGTATAGTTGCTTTACAATGTTTTGTTAGTTTCTGCTGTACAGCAAAGTGAATCAGCTATACATATACATATATCCCCTCTTTTTTGGATTTCCTTCCCATGTAGGTCACCACAGAGCATTGAGTAGAGTTCCCTGTGCTATACAGTAGGTTCTTATTAGTTATCTATTTTATACATAGTATCAATAGTGTATATATGTCAATCCCAATCTCTCAGTTCCTCCCACCCCCCCTTTCCCCCTCGGTATCCATACATTTGTTCTTTATGTCTGTGCCTCGGTTTCTGCTTTGCATAAAAATGGTATAAGATCATCTATACTATTTTTCTAGATTCCACATATATGTGTTAATATATGATATTTGTCTTTCTCTTTCTTCACTCTGTATGAAGTCTCTAGGTCCATCCACGTCTCTACAAATGACCCAATTTCATTCCTTTTTATGGCTGAGTAATGTTGCATTGTATATATGTACCACATCTTCTTTATCCATTCCTCTGTTGATGGACATTTAGGTTGCTTCCATGTCCTGGCTATTGTAAATAGTGCTGCAATGAACATTAGGGTGCATGTGTCTTTTTGAATTATGGTTTTCTCGGGGTATATGCCCAGTAATGGGATTGCTGGGTCATATGGTAGTTCTATTTTTAGTTTTTTAAGGAACCTCCATACTGTTCTCCATAGTGGTTG
>NC_041224.1:41841069-41893288 GCF_002837175.3 Physeter macrocephalus
GTGATGTTGAGCATCTTTTCATTTGCCTCTTGGCCATCTGTATGTCTTCTTTGGAGAAATGTCTATTTACGTCTTCTGCCCATTTTTTTTTTTTTTGATATTGAGCTGCATAAGCTGTTTGTATATTTTGGAGATTAATCCTTTGTCAGTTGCTTCGTTTGCAAATATTTTCTCCCATTCTCAGGGTTGTCTTTTTGTCTCGTTTATGGATTCCTTTGCTGTGGACAGCCTCTCATAGTTCTGGAGGCTGGAGTCTGAGATCAGGGAGCCAGCATGGTCAAGTCAGGTGAAGGCACTCTTCCAAGTTGCAGACTGTCAGCTTTTCATTGTGTTCTCACGTGATGAAAAGAGGGCAAGAATGCTCTCTGCGGGGGCTTCCCTGGTGGCACAGTGGTTGAGAGTCCGCCTGCCAATGCAGGGGACACGGGTTCGTGCCCCGGTCCGGGAGGATCCCACATGCCGCGGAGCGGCTGGGCCCGTGAGCCATGGCCGCTGGGCCTGTGAGTCCGGAGCCTGTGCTCCGCAAGGGGAGAGACCACAGTGGTGAGAGGCCCACGTACCGCGAAAAAAAAAAAGACAGATTAGCTTGTGTTAGTCCAGATCAGAGATGATGAGGGCTTGTGTAAGAGTTGGAGAGATTTAAGAAATACTGAGGAGCTAAACTGGTGGAACTCGGTGAGTCGATGTGGGAGGCAAAGACTGGGGTGGTGTTGGATGGATGATGTGATGCCATTCATTGTCTGAAATGAGGAAGAGGAATAGGTGCTGTGAGGATCAGAGTGAATTTCTATAAAGTGGAAGCAAGTATGATGGTGATTTGTTGAAAGAATAATTAACCAGAACCTCTGTCTGAAGTGGCTCTTGGGGATTGCATGCCTTTTCCCTCTGAAGAAGTGCCTGGTGGGGAGAAGAGGGGTGGTGGCAGCAATGCCTCCCCTGCCAAGTGTCTCCTATCCAGACTGATAGGCCTGGAAGCCTCAGACTGCTGGGCAGGGTCAGATGGGGGGCTTCTGTCAGCGACAGGGTCCTGGCTGGGCCCACCTTGGCTCAACTGCCCCTGATCCCACCCAGGGCTGGAGTTCTTCATGGAAGCCCAGGATGATTTGAGGGTTACTCTCAGCTGCCTGGAACAATTTCTTCAATCTTTGGAGGCCTCAAAGTAGCTAGGAAGGATAAAGGGGTAACCTATCAATGAAAAGAATTGAAAGGAGGGAGAACTCAGGACAAAAATGAGAACAAGTTGTTAAAGTTCCATTCTTTGTGCCCCTGAGAACTGAAGAGACCTTGGGCTGCGCCTGCTTCCAGGTGTGGCCACTTCTAATTTTTCCCAGGCGGAAGAAGATGTCCTATCATTAAAGGGGAGTGCCCTGTCTTCCCGAGTTACCCGGTCTCCTCCAGCGGCATTGGAGTCCTGCTTTGTGACTGTGACCTGCCATTGTCACAAAGCCGTATCAAAGAAGCCCTCAGATGTCTCCTTTGTTCAGAATGTTTCAAATCAACTTCTCCCCTTCCCTTTGAAGGGAACGATTAACCACACACTGATAAATTACCATGATGTGAGGCTGGCAGTCTCGAGAAGTGGCAGTTAGTCAGCACAGAGGAACTTGGGCCTAACAGGTTCCCGAGGTGTGTTGCTGAGAGGACAGCTGTGGCTGAATATTCTCGACTTCACAGAGCAGCCACCCACAGCCCTGAAAGGGGCATTGGTAATCAAACACTATAACTAGGCTAGAAAAAGGGACACCAGTGTGGATGTTTTCATTTAAGAACACTTTATACACACTTCTCTTTTTACCCCCCAGGATGAAAATAGATAGATACCTTTGTCTTTACTGCTCCCTTTATAAGGACCACTTCACACCAAAATCCAGAAAGTATTACAGGGACACTTTCTGCTCCTTATATAGGCTTTCCAAAATAACAGGAGCTGCATTTTGCCAGAGGTAAGCTGGGACTCTGTCCACCCACTGGAGAGGGCATAACGCCTCAGCCTACTGAAGAATGTTGAAAAGGGACTTAAGTGTTCTGACAAAAGGAAGGGCTTCTGAAGAGATCAAAGGAAGGAGGACCAAGTGTAAGAATGAAGCAGTTGTTAAAGTTTAGATGATTTCTGGCATATGACCCTAAGATGTTTGTCTCCATCTCATTCATTGCAGGCAGAAGGAAACACATTCTGCCATAAAGTGGAGTGATCCAGGGTGGAGTTGCTAGTGCCCTGTGATTGATCCATCTAAACCCTGACCCATACGTGGCATTTGCTTTTGACCCTTTTCAGTTATGTCATTTCAAATTCAAATTTGTGTTCTTATGCTCACTTCATTAACTCAGTGTAGTTGTGAGAGCATTGCTCTATCTCCTACCTTTGTGATTTAAAAGGCTAATTTTTCTTTCAGTGGGGGATATTGATCATTCTTTTGATATGTTTTAGTTAGAATGTTTTTGGCTGCAAGTTACATAGAGGGCTTATGCTTTTCATACAAAAGAGAAGTCCTAAGGCAGGCAGTTGCCAGCATTAGTACAGTGGCTCCATGATATTGGGTGTAGGGCGCTGTGTATTTTGTTTCTTTGACTGTCCTTTTCCTCATGATGATAAAATGGCTTCTTAAGCTCTGTCCATCACATCTGCATTCGTGGCAGGAGGGTGGTACCACAACCCTCCCTGTAAACTCCCTTGGCAGATTTCTTTTTGGGATACTGTTATCAGTCTTGGGTCCCTAGGCCACCCTCCCACACCCACCTTCAGGAAAAAAAAAAAAAAAAAAAAGAGGCAGACAAATGTCTTATCATGGTCAGCTTAGATCAGTTCTCATTCTCTACCACCTGGGAAATGTCCTGTTCTAGACAAATTGAGATTCTGTTAAGCTAAGGGAAAAGAAGAAATGGATTTTGAATAAGCAAATAGGTAGCATCTGCCCTAGGGTCTTCAAAGACCAAGGCCAAAAAAAGCCACAAGTGAAATGAAACAATAGTCTTTCATTTTCTATCATAATATGATGATGATGATGATTTTGATTTTGATTACAAAATTGTTACCACACATTTAAAAACTATAGAAAATGATCCTAATAAGTAAAGACATGAGAATTTGGCATATATTAAGAAACATTTGTGGTTTGAATGTCCTTTGATCCATGAGTTTTATTTATAGGAATCTATTCTAAGGAAATAATTGTAACTGCGTCCAGAGAATTAGCTACAAGAATTTTCCTTGCAGCATCATTTATAATAGCAAAAACAAAAAGACAAAAACACCAGCCTAAATGTCCAGCTGTAGGAAATTAATTAAATAAACTCCAGTATATCCTTCAGGGTGACATTGTGCAGCAATTCAGGTAATGTAATAGAAGATCATATAAGTGCATGGAAATATTGTCATATCGTTAATATCAAAAGTAGCTATAAAAGCAGATGTGCAATATTCTATTTTTTAACAAATATATGTAATGGATGCATGTGTACAGATAGGAAAAAATCAAAAGTTTATGTGGTTAGTGCTTATCTCTGGGTGATGGGTCTATAGGTTTTAAAAAGATATTTTTTCCTAAATTATACTTACTAAATGTACAAGCATGTGTGCTTTTTTTTATAATAAGGGGGGAAATATGAGAAAGCTTAAGACTTGGAGAGAGGGGCTTTTTCACCAAAGGACGGTCATCTGGCACCTCGCTCAGTGAGGACTGCTTTCATTCCAACAGTTGGAGGCTGTGAGTGGAAACCTCCCATCCTTCTCCCAGGGCGCCCTGGATTGCTTCCAGTTTTTCATGATTATAGATAATGCTAGGATTAACATCTTTATATTGAAGGCCTTTTTTTTTTCATATTCCCAATTATTTTTGAAGAATAGTTTCCCAAAAGTGATCTCACTAGGTCAGTGGGTAGGAACATTTTTTTCTCACTTACGATACATATTTCCAAATTGCTTCTCAGTGCGGCTGTACCAGTCACAATGCTGCCAGGAATACCTTTGCCAGCACAGGATATTATAATTGTTTTTAGCGTTTGCTAATTCAGCAGGCAAAGAATGGTGCCTCATTATTTTGCTTTGCATTTCCAGCAAGGCTGAACGATCTTCTCTATAAATTGTTTACTTGTTGTATTTTTTATTCCTGAATTTTGCCATTTATCTATTGGGGTTTTCATATTTTCCTTTTCAATTTGTACAAACTCTTTCTATACTAAAGATAATGGCCCTTTTTCTGTTGTACTGGCCTAGCTATAGATATTTCCCCCAGGCTGTTGTTTCCCTTCTGATTTAGTTTTTTTTTTTCTTTTTATATTCAAAAGCTTTGAATTGTTAGGCAGTCAAGTCTGTCACTTTTATGATTTTCTTTTGTTTCTTACAAGTTTAGAAAATTACCCTCTCACCCCTCAAGCAGAAGTCTGATGAATGTTCAACTCTGCTTGCATCCAGATTTAAAAAAAAAATACTTACCCCTTTAACCCATCATTGATTTATCATGCTACTGGTTCGCATAAGGATTTAAATTCATTTCCCCTCAGTTTACCAAAATTATCTCAATCATATTTTTTAATAATTTTCTCCATTAATTTATGATTCCTCCTTTGTCATAGCTAATTTTTATATAAATGGTAGGGCCTATTCCCATAATGCCACCTCTTTTTAAAAGATTATTTATTTACCTAAAATGTATCTGATAGGGCTTATCCTATTTCATTACATTTTAAGCTTATTTTCTGATAAAAATTCTTTTGATTCTTACCCATTTGAATATAAAACGAAATCCCCTACAGACTCAGAATTCCTTTGAGGACAGGAACCAAGTCTTTCTTGGGTATTTCAGTGTACCCAGCACAGTCCCTAGCACATAGAGATAACTAGTTAATACTTTTGAATGAATGAATTCACCCTTTTGTGGCATTCTTTTACTAAAGTTTGTGGTTTTAAGTCCAATCAAGGCCAGAGAAGCTGTGCTTCTCTCTGTTGAACCCCTATCATACACCCAGCAAAACCCCATCTCTCATCCTCCAGTGATCCATGGAGGTTGTATTAGTATCCACATTTCATAGATGAAGAAACCAAGGTGCAGAGCAGTTCATTTGCCTGCATTTGAAAGGCTGTTAAGTGTCAGAGTTGGTCATCTTAGCTAAGGTAGCAATTAAACAGGTAAATCATAGGACCCCGTAGTGTCCAGCACTGGCTTCAGATGGCCTGTGTTCAGTCCCAGTGTGACCTTGGCCAGTTTCGAAACCCATCTGTGCCCCATTTGTATACTGACAGTAGTAAGAGGACCTCAGGGTAGCTGTGAGTGCATAGTAAGACTGTACATTCTAACTGAGTGTCTTATCTCATCCCTAGGAGTCGAGAATACATGTCCTTTTTTCCCCTTTTTTGAGATGTTCTAGGCTGTTACTGTTCACAGGCATGCCTTGGAGATATTGTGAATTTGGTTCCAGACCACCGCAATAAAGCAAATCTTGCAATAAAGCAAGTCACACAAATTTTTTGGCTTTGCAGTGCATGTAAAAGTTATGTTTACACTATACTGTAGTCCATTAAGTGTGCACTAGCATTAGGTCTAAAATAACAATGTACCTACCTAAATTAAAAAAATACGTTGTGGCTAATAATTGCTAACCATTATCTGAGCCTTCACTGAATTTTAGTAACAGCAAAGTTCACTGATGGCAGATCACCATGAAAGTTTGAAACATTGTGAGAATTAGTGACACAGAGACACGAAGTGAGCAAATACTGTTGGAAAAATGGTGCCGATAGACTTGCTTGATGCAGGGTTGCCACCAGCCTTCAATTTGTAAAAAACACGGTATCTGTGAAATGCGATAAAAGTGAGGTCTGCCTGTGTAGTAGCACTGTCACCTTGAGGTCCTATAAGGATGTGTGTTTTGACGTATGTGTGACAGTTGTTCCTTGCCCCTCTTTTGTAACTGAGAAAGGGAACAGCTAAATAGTGAAGCTGAGGACAGCTGTAAAATCAGAACTTGTTGCTCGGGCCCCTCATTCTGTATCTGCTATTCTAATCCTTAGGCCTTGTCTTTGCCTTAAATGTTCCCATGGCCTGTTTTGGAGTTAAAGCTTTTAGAATTTTCTTTTAAAGAGGAAGTGAGTACAATTCTATTTTAAGGTAAGGGCATCTCTTTGCAAATGGAAAATCTAATCAATAAATGTTTAGCAGCTGCTGTGGACAAGACTCTTGGCATTCTTATAAGCACACGAAAGTAACTGGATGTGTGGATGATTGTGTGGAAATCAGATCTGGGCTCAAGTTCAGGTTTAATATTTACTAGCCATGTGACCATGGGCAAATTTTAACCTCTCTAAGACTCCATTTCTTTTCAGGAAACTATACATAAGAATTCCCATCCTAGGGACTTCCCTGGTGGCGCAGTGGTTAAGACTCTGCACTCCCAATGCGGTGTTTGATCCCTGGTCAGGGAACTAGATCCCACATGTGTGCCACAACTAAGAGTGAGCATGCCACAACTAAAGAGCCTGCCTGCCGCAACTAAGGAGCCTGCCTGCCACAACTAAGACCCGGCACAACCAAATAAATAAATAAAATAAATGTTAAGGAAAAAAAAGAATTCCTGTCCTACAGAGGATGGAGAGGAGCAAACAAGAGAATATGTGTTAAGAAGCCATTAAACTCCTTGCCTTGTAGATGTGCCTATGCTGAGGGTCTAGGGGAAGAGGGTACTAAGTAGGCCCACCCAAGACAAAACTGTGGGACACCTGGAGGGGCCACCATGATGGGTGTCAGGGGACAAAGAGAGAAGGGCCCATTGGAACTGAAGGTTTGTGTTCTGGGCTGAGTCTCCAAGACTTGAGCTGAGGGTCATCCCAGATGTTCAGGGTCAGGTAGGAGGAGACAGACAGAATGGAGGCCCCCAAGCTCCATCCAGAGGCAACTTGTTCTATCAAAGCCCGGCAGGGCTTTATTTACTGACTTCTTTGCCACTATCTCCTGCTACCCAAGTCTCACCCTCTATTTGATACTTACACAGTGTTTACACCCCAGCACCTAACTTAGGGCGTGGCCCAGTTCACGGTGAAAAAAAATTTTTTTTTTTAAATGTACAATTGTAAGCCTAAGTATTTAAATTTATTTATTTATTTATTTATTTTTTGGCTGTGTTGGGTCTTCGTTTCTGTGCAAGGGCCTTCTCTAGTTGTGGCAAGCGGGGGCCACTCTTCATCGGGGTGCACGGGCCTCTCACTGTCGTGGCCTCTCGTTGCGGAGCACAGGCTCCAGACGCGCAGGCTCAGTAGTTGTGGCTCACGGGCACAGTTGCTCCGCGGCATGTGGGATCTTCCCAGACCAGGGCTCGAACCCGTATCCCCTGCATTGGCAGGCAGATTCTCAACCACTGCGCCACCAGGGAAGCCCACGGTGAAAATTTTTGTTTGCTGAAGGTGTGAGTGGTGCTCAGACCATGTTTGTTGACTGAATAAGCATGACCCTGGCTGATGACATGTCCAATCTAGTTTACAAGCAACTTCGAATAAGACCCTGGGAGAAAGAGACCCTGACAGGCACAAGGACGGTCTGTAAAGAACAGTGCTTTTGGTTTGGGAGCCTGATGAATTGAGATGCTTGTGGGAGACAGCCAGCCCCACCTTCCTAAGCACAGCATGGGGAGACTCCATTAGCAGGTGTGTCTATTGAGAACCACATGCATTACCGTTTTCTTCAAATCACGTTTGACTTTTAGTTGATAGTGGGGCACAAAAACATTTAAGATCATACCTTTTAAAAGTTGCATCTTTTAATGTCTTAATAAGATTGAAAGGCCTTTATGGTGCCTGCACAAAATCTCTTCCGGGATAATGTTCATTTTCCAAGTGATGCTCTATCTAGTTCCTAGGTTGATCCAATCAGTTAAGCTTAGGAAGCAGAAAGATGGGGCAGAATACTCCCAAGACACTTACCACAGTACCTTCCTAGGTCCTTAGGTTCGGCCTGTACTTTGACATGATTTTTTTTTTTCAAGTGGGCGGAAGTGTGCAAATCTGGAACCCAGAGCTTTCATTCACTGAACAAACTTATTTGTGCCTGCTCTCTGCCAGGTATCAGGGGAGGGTGCAAAGAGGAAAAGCGTGGACCCTGCCGTCAAGGAGTTCATGATATGATGTTTTTACTTACGGGGCCCCTAAAAGGAAGGTGGGTGTTTTGTCCATCCTTGCTAGACCTCACGTCTTTTAAGCAACAGGTAATGTGATTTTTCTCTGACAGCTCTGGGTTGGTTAAATGAAGCCCTGTAGCTATGGCTTTATTTACAGGCCTGTGGGAGCAACACAGGCCAGCGTTGCCACGCTGACCTTCTCTGCCTCCACTGGGTGCTTGGTTGACCAACGGCTATCACCCGGCCAGGTTTCCCAAAGCAGACCTCTGTTGTTGGCTTTGTGAAGCACTCAGAGGGCGGCCTGTGCTCAGAAATAGAGTTCTCAGCAAAAGCCACAGAATTGTTGGTGGCCTTGCCACTTGGCCAGCTGTTTTTCATTTCTCAGCAACATTTGGCTCTCTCTTGCTGTGTGATGTCAGCATTAGCTATCACAGAATGTTCTCTGTTCAAACAACGTATTGGCTGATTAAAATCAGTTGCCTTGTCAGTGACTATAAAGCAGTGATTGATATGATTGCCCTGGGATTTTAAGAATTTTTTTCTTTTAAGAAAATATTAAAACATTTTTGAAAGCAGAGAGCATAGTATAATGGGCACCCATATGCACATCACGTCGATTTAACAGTGAACACTGTGCCACATTGCTTCATCTGTTTTTATTGTTGCTGAAGTACTTTAAAGTAAATTACAGACATCGAGACATTTCACGCCTAAATACTTCAGTGTTGATCTCTAAAGAATCACATTTCCCAACAACCACAACATCATCAGCACTTCTAACAAAATTAATAATAACTCCTGGACTTCCCTGGTGGTGCAGTGGTTAAGAATCCACCTGCCAATGTAGGGGACACGGGTTGGAGTCCTGGTCCGGGAAGATCCCACATGCCGCGGAGCAACGAAGCCCGTGCGCCACAACTACTGAGCCTGCGCTCTAGAGCCCGTGAGTCACAACTACTGAGCCTGAGCGCTGTAACTACTGAAGCCTGCGTGCTCTAGGGCCCGCAAGCCACAACTACTTAGCCCATGTGCCACAACTACTGAAGCCCATGTGCCTAGAGCCCGTGCTCCGCAGCAAGAGAAGCCAGTGCAATGAGAAGCCGGCGCACTGCAACGAAGAGTAGCCCCTACTCGCCGCAGCTAGAGAAAGCCCACGCAAATAAATAAATAAATAAATAAATAAATAAATAAATAAATAAATAAGGTAACTCCTTGGTGTCATGTTATCCAATCCATGCTCACATTTCCCTCCCTGTTACCCAGAAGTCTTCTACTTGGTCTGTTCAAAAGAGGACTCAGTTCTAGGCTACACGTTGCATTTTGCTATTTTATATCTTAGGCTTTTAAAATCTAGGACCGTTCCTTCTCAACTTTTTGGATGTTTTTGTTTTTCATGACATTGACTTGTAAGAGTTCTTGGATCTTTCAATAGGGATTATGAAGTTTTTCATGGATACCTTTTGCACTATAGCTAAATATCTTTTGTTGCATTAGGTGCTGTTAGCCAGAGGTATGTGTTTTTAATATTTTGCCATCAAATCTAGCTTCAGTATCTTAGAAATTCATTCAGATCTGACATTGGCCAATAGTGGGTTTTTTTGGAAAAAGCATTCATTATATTCATTTCTTTTTAATCTCAAATAAAATCCTCTGGATTTATACAGAATTTATTGGCTTAAAATGAATGCAAAATAATAAAGGTAGGTTCTGAATATCAGCCAAGTGTAAGGTTAAGGAAATCCCTAATAATTCTTCTTCACGTTCAGTTTGCAGAGAAATTCCAGGAGGTGAAAGAAGCCGCCAGACTAGCCAGAGACAAATCCCAGGAGAAAATCGAGACCTCGAGCAATCATTCCCAAGTAAGTAATTTGTCTGTAAAATGAATGAGTGTGATCAGTGATTGAGACTCTTTGTTCCTTGTCACTTTTGACAAGAAATAGGAAATTTTTGCAGTAGGGCATTTTGAAAACTTTTTCAACTGTTAGCCTACTCACAGTGAGATGAATGTGACATGTAAGAGACTCTTGAATTTTTCAGGATGTGGTGATATATTTTGGATGGAAAACGTTTGATGAGATTAGAGTTAATGCATGTCCCTGGTCTGGGATGTCCTCTGGTCATGGTTTAAAAACCAATGCCAAGGTGAAGTGTTTTCTTTCTGTGTTGGGAGGTGAGGTCTGCTTGAAGGATGCTCATGGACAAATGCAGGTACCTGTGCCCATGACAGAGAAAACTTGATCGATGCCAGAGAGTCCTCATCTGTCTCCCTGTTATAACAAAGTCAAGTGGGAGGTGGTATTCCAATAGCTCTGGTTTAGCCAACGTAAATGTGGCTTTGCCAGGAACTGAGTTATCTGTCTACTTAAAAGTGTGATAGGGCTTCCCTGGTGGCTCAGTGGTTGAGAGTCCGCCTGCCGATGCAGGGGACGCGGGTTCGTGCCCTGGTCCGGGCAGATCCCACATTCCGCGGAGCGGCTGGGCCCGTGAGCCATGGCCGCCGAGCCTGCGCGTCCGGAGCCTGCGCTCCGCAACGGGAGAGGCCACAACAGTGAGAGGCCCGCGTACCGCAAAAAAAAAAAAAAAAAAAAAAAGTGTGATAATTGACTAAAAGGGACCTATTTCAACCTGAAATAAAAATACCTGCCTTCCGGGGCTTCCCTGGTGGCGCAGTGGTTGAGAATCTGCCTGCTAATGTAGGGGACACGGGTTTGAGCCCTGGTCTGGGAGGATCCCACATGCCACGGAGCAACTAGGCCCGTGAGCCACAACTACTGAGCCTGCACATCTGGAGCCTGTGCTCTGCAACGAGAGGCCGTGACAGTGAGAGGCCCGTGCACCCTGATGAAGAGCGGCCCCCGCTTGCCACAACTAGAGAAAGCCCTCGCACAGAAACGAAGACCCAACACAGCCAAAAATAAATAAATAAATAAATAAATTTAAAGACAGAAATCTATAAAATTTATTAAAAAAAAAATACCTGCCTTCCTGATGTCTAGATTGGGGTGTGTAGTGGTAGGTGGAAACCTTGACCTAGTGACAGAGTTATGTGTGGAGAGACAGGGAAAGGGAGACCTGACGAGATGTAGGAGCTGGGGACTGGAATCAGGGATAAGCATGATGTAAATGCAAGGCAGCCAGGGGTCTGCCTGCCTGGGGGTGAGGTGCACAGTGGGAGGAACAGAGATGCACTTGGAGGTACTGTGGAGGACCTGGAATTCTTCATTGGTGGATCATTCTTACTTAATTATTTATTGTTGGGTAATGGGAAGACATTGGAGATGTTTTATGGCTACTGATCAGGAATTGACATGAGGGCTGTATGCGGGTGGTGAGGAAGTCAGGGAGGAGCTGAGGGCAGGAAGATCGGAGAGGAGGCTGTGGGGTGGAGAATGGCCAGGCCAGGACAGCCATGGATGGATGTCAGGGCAGCTTGTGGAAAGAGAACAGGAGGCATAGGCATCCTTAGCAGTCAATATCAACACCCTAGACTTGGCCGTCAGCAATAGCTGAAGCTGAATCCTATAAAAGATGCCCCTATGGATTTATGGAAATGAATGTGTATTAGACTTCAAATGGACAGGAACTTTCCTGAATCTTTGTAAATAATCTTTAATAACATCTAAATGATACTGTTAATTTAGTATACTAATTATTGTACTGAGTAATCGCTGAGGATCTGTAAAATTGGGCACTTGAAATGGTCCATAGTCTAAGGACTTTCTCTGTGTTTTTTTTTTTTTTTTGGAATGCTAAGATTATTATACAATAAGAGTTACCAAAGAAATTTTGTTAATGTTTTGGTGTGTTTCTTCCTAATATAGCTTTCCCTTATATTTTTGTGTTATTCTTTTTAATCTTTTTTTAAAAAACTTATTTGTTATGATCCTTTCCTTGTGTTTTAAAATATCCCTTTTCAAAACTATTTTAATGGCTAGATAGTATTCCAGTGTTTGTTTGTATCACAACTTATTCCAGTAACTTCCTATAATTTGGGACAGCTATGTTGTTTCTAATTTTTCATTAATATAAATAACACTGTGCTAAGCATTCTTGCACACCTTTTGTGCATTTGATGGTTTCTGCAGGATAAATTCTTGAAGTAGAAGTATTGGGTTAAGGGTAGGACTTTTTTTTTTTTCTGGTCAACAATTTTTTGGGGGGGATTTTATTTTATTTATTTTTCATACAACAGGTTCTTATTAGTTATCCGTGCTATACATATTAGTGTATACATGGCAACCTCAATCTCCCAATTCATCCCACCACCACCACCCCTGCCACTTTCCCCCCTTGGTGTCCATACGTTTGTTCTCCACATCTGTGTCTCTATTTCTGCCCTGCAAACTGGTTCATCTGTACCGTTGTTCTAGGTTCCATATATATGCATTAATATACGATATTTGTTTTTCTCTTTCTGACTTACTTCACTCTGCATGACAGTCTCTAGATACATCCACGTCTCTACAAATGACCCAATTTCGTTCCTTTATATGGCTGAGTAATATTCCATTGTATATATGTACCACATCTTCTTTATCCATTCATCTGTCAGTGGGAATTTAGGTTGCGTCCATGACCTAGCTACTGTAAATAGTTCTGCATTGAACACTGGGTTGCATGTGTCTTTCTGAATTATGGTTTTCTCTGGGTATATGCCCAGTAGTGGGATTGCTGGGTCATATGGTAATTCTATTTTTAGTTTTTTAAGGAACCTCCATACTGTTCTCCATAGTGGCTGTATCAATTTACATTCCCACCAACAGTGCAAGAGGGTTCCCTTTTCTCCACACCCTCTCCAGCATTTGTTGTTTGTAGATTTTCTCATGATGCTCATACTGACTGGTGTGAGGTGATACCTCATTGTAGTTTTGATTTGCATTTCTCTAATAATTAGTGATGTTGAGCAGCTTTACATGTGCTTCTTGGCCATCTGTATGTCTTCTTTGGAGAAATATCTATTTAGGTCTTCTGCCCATTTATTGATTGGGTTGTTTGTTTTTTTAATATTGAGCTGCCTGAGCTGTTTATATATTTTGGAAATTAATCCTTTGTCCATTGATTCGTTTGCAAATATTTTCTCCCATTCTGAGGGTTGTCTTTTTGTCCTGTTTTGTAGCTTCCTTTGCTTTGCAAAAGCTTTTAAGTTTCATTAGGTCCCATTTGTTTATTTTTGTTTTTATTTCCATTACTGTAGGAGGTGGATCAAAAAAGATCTTGCTGTGATTTATGTCACAGAGTGTTCTTCCTATGTTTTCTTCTGAGAGTATTATTGTGAATGGTCTTACAGTTAGGTCTTTAATCCATTTGGAGTTTATTTTTGTGTATGATGTTAGGGAGTGTTCTAATTTCATTCTTTTACATGTGGCTGTCCATTTTTCCCAGCAAGGGGTAGGATGTTTTGAGAGCTTTTGACACACACTGCAAACATCCCTACAGAAATGTACAATTGTGACTCCCACCAGCAGTGAATGAGAGCGTTTTTCCCTCCCGTTCCCTCCCCAAGAAAGCTTTGTTGATTTGACAGAAGAAAAATGTATTTTATTGGCTTTTTAAATTTTGTATTTCTTTACTAGTGAGATTAAATTTTTTTGTTTATTAATTCTATGTATTTCTTCTTCTGTAAATGTCAATTGCATATCCTTTCCACTTTTTTGTGTTCATTTCCAAGAACTTTATTTTTAACATAGCTAGTTTTGAATATATACAAAACTAGGCAGAACTGGGTAAATGAACCCCCATGGACCCATTGGTCAGCTTTAACAATTAGGACTCTATGACCAATGGTTTCATCTACACCCACCTCTCCCTCCGTCTTTATTTTAAAGCCAGTCCCAGACATCATTTCATCCATAAATATTTCAGAGCGTCACTCTAAAAGTTGAGGACTCTAAGAGTTTTTTAGTATAGGAAAGGTATTAGCATTTTTGTTTTTAGTATGCATTGCAAATATTTCCCCCACATTGTTGCTTACATTCTGATATAGTTTATGGCACTTTTTTGCGATGTAAAAATTTAGTCATACGTCATTCCCTTCTTGTCTTTCCTTTGCCTTTATTCTTCTTGGAGGCTAAATAAAATCTTTCTAAGATCTTATCCAAGACCAGATGAGGTTTCACCTCCATGTAGTATGGCTTATTACAGAAAACATTTCAGAATATTCATAACATTGCTAAATAGTCGCAGACACCCATATCTGATTCCTGGTTGTTTTTTTTTTTTTCAAATGAGTGTGTTCAGCTCTCTGTAGCCCCGGGATTTTTAAGTCATCTCAGCTTCTTATACTTTTTCTCTTAACTCATTCACTGTTTCTTATTATAAAACCCTCCTCCCCCCTTTCTTTTTTTTTTTTCCTTTTGGCCATGCCCTGCAGCATGTGGGATCTTAGTTCCCCAACAAGGGATTGAACCTGCGCCCCCTGCATTGGAAGCACAGCGTCTTAACCACTGGACCGCCAGGGAAGTCCCTGAAACCCTCCCCCTCTTTTAATCTGTGGCTTCTGTCCTGTGTTGTTTAAGGAGATCAGGTATCCGGGCTTGTTAGGTTTACCTGTAAAGTTTGAGTGAAAAGGTTCTGCATAACGGCCCTGTGTGCTGTCTTGTGGGTAAAATGCACAGACTGTCTGGACTCCAAGTGGCGTCTCCATGGATAGTCTTGTTTTTAGTCTGTGGACTTGTCAGTCTTTGCTGCATTCTGGTTGGATGCATTGGTTCTCCCACACTCATAACCACACAGTTCCTCATCATGCCTGATTTGCTTCTGCTGTGAGGACAAGCGATAAGGTGTGCAGGTGATTCAGTCTGGCCAGGAATCTGGGTATGAAACCCCATCTTCCACTCAGGCATCCAGCATCAACGGAACGGACGATGAAAAGGCATCTTGTGCGGGTCCTGCCAACACACACCTCAAGTCTGAGAACGACAAGCTGAAGATCGCTCTGACACAGAGGTGAGCATGTTCAAATCCAGGTGCTGTTGTTTCCCAGGTCAGCACTTCCCTGCAGCCTTTCCCACTGGGCAGGGTTTCGGGAAGTTGGGAAAGGAGACTGCGTCCTGCTCAGAGCATCCGGTCTTGACTCCTGGCCAAAGGAAGACCAGCTGCCTTCATGGTTGTTCTCTGTGCACATCAGCATCTATGTGTGTGTGTGAGAAAGAGAAAGGTGTCCCTGTGCTTTTTTTTTTTTTTTTTTTTTTTGCCACGCCACGAGACTTGTGAGATCTTAATTCCCCAGCCAAGGATGGAACCTGGGTCCCCTGCAATGGAAGCGTGGAGTCCTAACCACTGGACCTCCAGGGAAGTCCTTGTCCCAGTGCTTACGTTTCATTTTTTGGGGGGGGGGGTGGCCCATGCCATGCGGCATGCGGGATCTTAGTTCCCCAACCAGGGGTCAAACCCGTGCCCTCTGCATTGGGAGTATGGAGTCTTAACCACTGGACAACCAGGGAAGTCCCTGTTTTGGTTTTTGAGAAGCCAAATTTATCATTTATTAATATATGATAACACTGAAAAACATATTAAAACCCAAGAAACTATCTCCAGGGAAGTCCCTGTTTTGGTTTTTGAGAAGCCAAATTTATCATTTATTAATATATGATAACACTGAAAAACATTAAAACCCGAGAAACTATCTTGAAAATAAAATAAAATCTCACAAAAATCAGTAGCTTTTCTATATACAAACAAACATCACATAGACTATAAATTTGAAGAAGAGATTTCCTTTACAATATGAACTAGAACCATAAGATACATGGGAATAAACTTAAGAAATGTACAGGATCTTTGTGAAGAAAACTCAGATGATTTTGAGGGCCGTACGTGAATAATTCAACAAATAGAAAAAGCCTATTGGGAAGTGGTAGGAAGCCTCAATATTTTAAAAAGTATCAATTTCCCTTAAATTGATCTACAAATTTAACACAACCCCCGTGACGATATCAACAAGATTTTAACTTTTAATGGCTATACTAGCTGTGCTTGTGGTATCATATCTTGAGAATGTGGCCTGTTTCCCAAAGGCTAGGCTGGGCCTCACGGTGTAAGGCTGGCCCCATGAGCACCTTCAGAACTGCTGTCTTTGGGGGTCATTCTGTTCACCTGGCGGGGGACTCGGCCGGCTTCCCCCAGCCTCTCTGTGGCTGAGAAGCTGCTTTCCTCAGACCTGCCCCGTTTAAGAACTCTATCCGCAGGCTCAGCGGCCATGGCTCACGGGCCCAGCCGCTCCGCGGCATGTGGGATCCTCCCAGACCGGGGCGCGAACCCGGTTCCCCTGCATCGGCAGGCGGACGCGCAACCGCTGCGCCACCAGGGAAGCCCCAAGAACTCTATCATATTAATTCCCCCATTTTACAGGTAAGGAAACTGAGTCCCAGGTGGTACAGTGAGTCCTTGCCCAAGGTCACATGGCTGGTAAATCTTCCCAGAGGCACCCACCCCTGCAACCCAGCCGGCCTGACCAGTGCGTGGAGCTTAATTCCTGTGATCTGACCTAGGAATTCCAGAAAGAACATAGGACCCTTAGATTCAGCCACCTTCTTCGGACCCTGGGTTTTGTCAGGTACTTCAAAGGACAAAACTGTGACCAGCCTCTTTTACTCATCAGGTGATCATGAGGACTGTTTTTGGTTGAGTCACAGTGGGCTGCCTGGATGAAAACATTCCACCCCTAAAAATAAATGTTTTTAAATCCCAGTTGAATGGACGAGTGAATTACAGGAATGGGTGTGAAGCCATTTCCCGAAATCAGCTCAATCATTGACTCTGAAATTAATCACATAATAATATTTTGCTATGTTTTCAGTCTGTGGTGTTTGAAACCAAAAGTATATATTTTCCAATCACAGTTCTAGGACCTTGAGGTGGATGAAAGATAATGCAGATTATTAAAATACAGTTGTATTTACTTTTTTAAAAATTAAAAAAGAAGTCTTTAGAGACAGAACTCTCCTCAGCCAGGCAGTATTGATTAGAAACCAAAAACTTTCTTTTTTTTTTTCAGGAGTGGTTAAGTCTGAGGTGGTTTTTTTTTTTTTTGTTAATTAATTTTTATTGCAGTTTAGTTGCTTTACAATGTTGTGTTAGTTTCTGCTGTACAGCACAGTGAATCAACTATACATATATCTCCTCTTTTTTAGATTTCCTTCCCATTTAGGTCACCATACAGCATTGAGTAGAGTTCCCTGTGCTACACAGCAGGTTTTCATTAGTTATCTATTTTATGCATAGTACTGTATGTATGTCAGTCCCAATCTCCCAATTCATCCCACCCCGCCAGCCTCACCCCCCTGATAACCATACGTTTGTTCTCTATGTCTGTGTCTCCATTTCTGCTTTGCAAATAAGTTCGTCTCTACCATTTTTCTAGATTCCACATATAAGCGATATTATGTGATATTTGTTTTTCTCGTTCTGACTTATTTCACTCTGTATGACAGTCTCAAGGTCCATCCTTGTCTCTACAAATGATCCAGTTTTGTTCCTTTTAATGGCTAATATTCCATTGTCTATCTGTACCACATCTTCTTTATCCATTCCTCTGTTGATGGACATGTAGGTTGCTTCCATGTCCTGGCTATTGTAAATAGTGCTGCAGTGAACACTGGTCTCCAAAACAAGGAAACAAAAGAAGCATTGAATGGGAGCGGCAACTGAGGGGAACCTGATTCCAGTTTGTTTTTTCAAACTTCACTGATCACAGAGGATTATCATGTGGTTTGGTGATAACGTGGCGGCATCCCTCGGACCTGAGGTGACCTAGGGTCGGCCAGGGCTCCCTCACACATGCTGCGGTTGGAACCCCAGTTCTGCCCTCAGGGGACTCCCAGCCCCTGTCTCCTCTGTCCTCAAGTCCTCAGCTCTCAAATCTGGACCCAGGCTGTTTGTTTAAACCTGGGGTTGTTGGGATCCAGACAGGGGGTGTCAGGAGCTTGTTGAAAGGGTCCGCAGCTTTCATGAGAGTGTCAGAGGGCCCGGGGTCCACCCCAGCACTTCAGAACCTACATCCCTGAGGCTCATTTCAGGAAGGAACGGACATGGGGCAGGAGAGGACAGTCCTGCGGCCAGGGGTCAGTAGGGAGCAGGCGGGGGAGGGGTCTCTACCACGGTCTGTGGCTTCATTCTTAGTTTCTTTTTTTTTTTGTTTAACTGAAGTAGAGTTGATTCACAATGTTGCGTTAATTTCTGCTGTACAGCAAAGTGACTCAGTTATACATATATATATAATTCCTTTTTATATTCTTTTCCATTATGGTTTATCCCAGGACGTTGAATATAGTTCCGTGTGCTATACAGTAGGACCTTGTTGTTTATCCATTCTGTATATAATAGGTCGCTTCTACTAACCCCAAACTCCCAATCCATCTCTCCCTCAGCTCCTTCCCCCTTGGCAGCCACAAGTCTGTTCTCTTATGTTTGTGAGCCTGTTTCTGCTTCATAGATAAGTTCATTTGTGTCATATTTTAGACTCCACATAAGAGTGATATCATATGGCGGTTGTCTCTGTCTGACTTCACTTAGTATGATAATCTCTAGTTGCATCCGTGTTGCTGCAAAGGGCATGATTTCATTCTTTTTTATGGCTGAGTTCATTCTAAGTTTCATCTCTTCCTTCTCTGAGAATTCTGTTCTCTTCTAAAGTGATGCCTTGAGAAAATCACCCAACAAGGCAGCATGTTCCCACTAAAGGGAGGTGCCAGGCCCACTCAGCACGTGGTTCTCACCGCCAGGCCACCGGCGGGAGAGGGTGTGGCCCCAAGGCATGGGCTGAGGGGGTGGCCGGGTCCCCCCTCCCCAGGGCAGCCGGGTGGACGGCGCCCACCCTCCCGGTCACCGCCTGGCCCCCGCCCTGCAGCGCCGCCAACGTGAAGAAATGGGAGATCGAGCTGCAGACCCTGCGGGAGAGCAACGCCCGGCTGACCACGGCACTGCAGGACTCGGCGGCCAGCGTGGAGCAGTGGAAGAGGCAGTTCACCCTCTGCCGCGACGAGAATGACCGGCTCCGGAACAAGGTGGGGAGGGCCAGGGTGGCCGTGACCTTCCTCTCCCCACTGCCTCCCACTTGGGCCTCGGTCCCATGTCCCAGGGGCAGGAGGAAAACCCGCTGCTTCTCCCTTTGTCCTCCCCTCCGCCTCCCTGCCTGCCTTAGTGGGAACGCTACTAGGTACAGAACTGACTGATTACCTTTCCTGAACCAAGTTTTAAAATTGCAGTCGCAAAGGAGAAGAGAAATCAATGGGAGATTGCAGCTTTGTCTCTCGCAAAGATCACCCTCTGACGCGAGCTGTGGGTTGGCCTTTTGTGGGTGGCCTCCCTCTGGCATTTTCTGTGGTTCCGTGATCTTCGGTAGAGAAAAGGTATCCAGAGGGTGAGTGAAGAAAATAGATTCAGGAGCTGGTGAGGCGTGATTGCTCAGAAACCGTGTTTCCCTGCAAACCGCTCTTTCTAAAAATGTGAGATAGGCAGCAAGGAAAGGAATACGGCCCTTGACGTGTGAGGTGGGCGGATGCGGACGGCCCTCGTGTGCCCTCTACCCTCCTACCCTGACATCGGAGCTTTTTGATTTTTTTCAGAATTCACCCACGCCCTTCCCTGTAATTAGTCGCTCATGCTCTGGAGTTGGGCTGAATTGATGCGGTTGTTTTAGGGTCCCCAGGTGAGGTCCTGGGGTTGCTGTGCTGTTTTGCTGGTCAGCACTTTTATCCCACAGTCGGTGAACACAGTCTGCTCCGTAAATGCAGGATTTCAGGGTACGGGTCGCCTTGAGTTTGGTACTCGCTCCCCTTGGCCCCCGTTTATAACCCGCCCACCCGTCCTGAGTGGAGCCCCAGGAAACCACTCCTCTATTTCTTACTTCGGAGCAGGTGGCATGTGAAACTGCCTCGTGTCGTTTTTTTCATAAAGTGCTGATGGTGAGGGGCGCAGGCCAACTGCTGACTCTGCACCTTCCCTTCTGAGGCTGGGCTGATCTGCCTGCCAGAGGGATTGATCGCCCTTTCTTTCTTTTTCCAAGCGAAGAGCTGAATTTCTCGCTTCGCGTCTGAGTGTAAGAACCATAGAGCCGTGCGGCGGGGCGGGGCGTGGAGGAAGCGCGTACAGTGGAACCTGCTCCCTGGGTGGGAAGCACTGGGAACTTGATTCCCAGGGCGGGATGTGGACGTTGGTGGGATCTCCGGCGGCTCCTGTGGCTGGAGGTTCAGATCCTGAGGGCTGGTGCAGGTCACCTCTGAGAATTGTCCTCATGTTGACCACCTAGTGCCCTGCACCCTGAGGACTGCCGCTGCTTGCTTGTGGGGAACCCCATCCACGTGGTGCTCTTGTGTTACTTGCTGGTTACACCCCTGCCGTCCACTCTGCACCCATGCTTTGGCCCCTGGGAAATGCCCAGTGTCAGAGGTGTCAGGCTTGTCAAGGAGAGAAAGATGCACTCTGGGGATATACCTCAGCCTGCACTTGTCATCTCTCCAGGAAGAGGCCCACGGGCCAGGGCCCTTCTGCGTTCATCAGTGGAGAAAGGTCATCTTGATTTAAAACGTTTGAAATGTCATCGAGTCCCAGTTGGTAGCCACTGCCCCACAGAGTTGCTCGGTTCTCTACCCTGCTCGCTTAACCCCTTGAAATGCAACAGAATCATTCAGGGCATGATTAAAATGATGTGACAGTCATTCTGCGAAGAAGCAGATAGATTCATGGGACGTCTGGCCCCGACTTGTGACAGATCCTTAAAGCAAACCTAAAACTACCGTCCTGTGACTGTGAGAGAAAACCAGAGACCCAGAGCATACTGAAGCCAGGTTTTGTGACTTCTGTGGCTTTGTTGGTATTAAATGAGGGCATCCTGTGCCGGCAGGAGCAAACAGCCCAGGGGGAGCCCTGTGGAGTTTGTTTGTAGCCACAAGGAAAAATTTATAAGTGGGTTAATTTATGGTTTTCTTTAAAAGAGCTGTGGTGATCTTTTGTTTAATGACTAAAGTAAACTGGCATCCTTGCTTTAACATGTGATATTAATTAAAGATTGATGAGCTGGAAGAGCAGTGCAGCGAGATAAACAGAGAGAAGGAGAAGAATACCCAGTTGAAGAGAAGAATTGAGGAGCTGGAGTTGGAACTCCGAGAAAAGGAGACGGTGGGTAGTGGGGCTCTGAGCGGTGCTGCTCGGTGTCCCCTGGGCCTTGGCAGGTGATCTCCACCCAAGGACACGGCAGGCAGCTGTGGGGCATGTGACCGGCCCTGGCAGCTGCCCGGACCTCAGCACAGAGACAGAGCCAAAAGTTACACCAAGGCACAGATAGTCCAGAGCAAAGGCCTGACCGTTACCCTCTGCAGCCTCCTTGTTGTACTTATTCTATAGTCAGTCACTCAGATCCAAGAGGGAGCTGAACATTTACAAAAGCACTCGGAAACTTTCGTAGGTGGTCTTTTATCAGAAGTTGTGTTCTGCTGTCAAATTAATGCAGAGAGAACCCCCTGTCACACAGTCATTTATTTTCTGGGGGACAGGACAGCTAAGTACAGCAAGTCCCCTACCCACGAATGAGTTCCATTCCAAGAGTGCACTTGTAAGTCCAGTTTGTTCGTTAAGTCCAACAAAGTTAGCCTAGGTATGCAACTAACACAATCGGCTGTATCCTACTGTACTGTAATAGGTTTATCATACTTTTCACACAAATAATACATAAAAAACAGACACAAAAACCAAAGAAAACATTTTTAACCTTGCAGTACAGTACTTTGAAAAGTACAGTAGTACCAGCTACATCACTGCTGCTTTTACACTTGCTTCCGGACATCCTGGGCATGAAATAAAGATATTATAGTACTGTACTCTATACAGTACTGTACAGTAAAGTACACAAACGCACAACCACTTGTAGAGGATGCATGCATGTGACAATGTACGCCAGACACGTGAACTGACTTACGTGATTGGACATGTGAACGCACATTTGCATCTTTGAAAGTTCGCAACTTGAAGGTTCATATGTAGGGGACTTACTGTATACAGAGGGTGGAGACCATGGGCAAGTTACCAATCCTCTCTCAGCCTTGGTTTCCCCATCTACGAAACAGGAATCATACTTCTCTTTTCATGGTGGTGTACAGCCTTCATGCATTAATTCATGGAACATACTCAGCCTTTAGAATTACCTCATGTGTGTTAAGTATAACATCATCGCCATTATTATTTACGCAGACAACACAGGTTCCAAAAGCTGCTTCCATTATTGTATGCACGAGTTGGGGATTTTCAAGAATACATTTTATCTGACTTGCTTTCACATTCTTTTTCCAATTTCTGTCTCCTGTAGGAGTTGATAGACCTCCGAAAACAAAGTGAAATCATACCTCAGCTCATGTCAGAGTGTGAATACGTCTCTGAGAAGTTAGAGGTAAGGGCGGGGAGCACGTCCACCTGGGCTCAGATGAGAAGGCATCCACTGTGTTACCCATTTCTCCGAGGCCTCCCTTTCACGCCTGGCTTGGTAAAGAAGAGAGACTTTGTATTCCTAAAAAGCCAGCGTAACTACATGCCAGATGCCAGCTTTGCTCCCGGGTGCAGACACAGCAGTGTTTGTCTTCCGTTTTTTCCACTTATACGAAGGTGTCCTGTGCATAACCATAGTGTAGGTGACTGTTTCCTGCCCACAGAAGTCCCTACAGAACCACAGAAGGGTGCGGAGCAGGGGACGGAAAGGAGGGCTGAGAGCCTAAGACCCAGGGGCTATTGCACCTCCCCAGCCAGTGACCTTGGACACGACCTTGGACAGGCCCCCCCCCCCCCCCCCCGCCCCCTCCAAGTCCCTACAGAACCACAGAAGGGTGCGGAGCAGGGGACGGAAAGGAGGGCTGAGAGCCTAAGACCCAGGGGCTATTGCACCTCCCCAGCCAGTGACCTTGGACACGACCTTGGACAGGCCCCCCCCCCGCCCCCCCCGCCCCCTCCGCTGGCTTCAGATTTCTGATCCACCAGCTCCATTTCTGAAGTAGCATTTTCAGGTCCTCCTTCACCTCCGAGGTTCTGCTCACTTCGAGAGCACTTTGTTCAGGTACACAACCTTGGTATTAGTAACTGGTTCTTGTACACCCATTCAGAAATTCTCATTTTATGCCCGTAAGATGAAAGCTCTTATTTGGACTCACAGCGGTCCCGCCATTGGGAGCTTGAACGTCTCCATGGCAACACCACAGGACAGACAGAGCACAGACCCACTGTCCCTGTGTCTGGCACGGCCAGTCCTCCCTTGCTGACGGCCAGAGGCTGGCCTGGGGCCGAGGAGGCCTCGCCTTCTCAGTGGAACCGGGAGAAACAAGTGACTCTTCCATTTGTGTTATTTCTCACTCTCTCCCAGAATGGAACCCAAAGGGGGCCTCTGCTGACCACCCTGGGCTTGACCACCGCATGAAAACCTCATGTGCTGGGATTTCAGGCTTCCTCTGCTGGGCACTTTGTGAACGCATCACTTAGCACCAGGCTCCCTTGGGCAGGATGCTGAGTTCTGTGTCCTCTGTGGGGGCACTGTTTTAAGGCGAGATGCTGGCCGTTGGCACCTCTGCCAGAGAACAGCAGGAAGGAGGGGCACACACCTGATGCCAGGGGGTTGGGGGCAGGACACGTAACACCTCCAGGGAGGCAGGCCCGCCTGAGGGGGACGGACAGTCTGGCTGTCGCAGGTCTCAGCGGGGTTCCTCCCGCTCTGTCCCCAGACCCTTCTTTCTCTCTCGCTTTGCTTCAGACGGCAGAGAGAGACAATCAGAACCTGGAAGACAAAGTGCGCTCCCTGAAGACGGACATCGAGGAGAGCAGGTACCGCCAGCGCCACCTGAAGGTGGAGCTGAAGAGCTTCTTGGAGGTGCTGGACGGGAAGATCGATGACCTGCACGACTTCCGCCGGGGCCTCTCTAAGCTGGGCGCCGACAACTAGGGCTGCGCGTGAGTCCCCAGGGTATGTGTGACACGGAGTAGCACTAGGACATCCTCCTGTTCACGTGGCTTCTGTAAATGCAGGCGCGGTTTGTCATGTTTCCAAACCAGGGGTGCCGTCCACTCTCTCCTCTCCAGAATAGAAACCTCCCCTTTGCTTCTCTGGCCTTGCGAGGTCATGGACAACTGGACGATTCTGACTCAGGAATCCAGAACTAGGTCTACCTTAAACGTTTTACGCAGTCAGGGCAGGGATGTTTATATCTTTCTTAAGGGCTGTTGCAACCATATGAACTGGAAAAAAAAGTATTTTCTAATTCAAGAATGAATACCCTTTCCAACTCTTTTTTTGAGTAGCGTTCAGAGTATTCGAATGTCCACCAGGCACCAATGCGTGGGGCGTAGTGATAGCAGCTTTCCTCTCAGTATATACAGAGATGCTTTAAAGCAACCACTTAGTAGAGACTTGTCCCAAGAGAGAAAACACGCTTCTGGTGGAGGCGTTTTCTGGCAGGGGAATCGCCTGCATCCACTCCGCCCACTTCCACCCGCCCCCAGTTTGTAGGGTTGCGACAATGTTCCTTTTCTTGGTTTTAATTTCTGAGCAGGTTACTGTGCTGTGGGGATAGCACGCAGCGAGGGTGCCTAGCACAGTGCCTGGCACAAAGTAGGTGCTTAATAAATATTTGTTCAATTAAATGTATAAACAGAATTTAGTGTTTTCATCACATCCCCCATCAAGCCCCTGTTGGACAGTCCACCGTCCTGGTGCACTGGGTCGTTATGAGGTTTTTTGTGGACAGACTCGTGGGTTGGCTCAGGTGGCCCTGGGGCCGGGAGGGTGGCGGTGGAAGCAGCAGGAGCTGGTCTGAGGCTCCCCCCACTCCCAGCAGCCCATCCATGGTGCTCTGCCCCTGGGGGCCTCTGACACTGAGACCACCCTTCCTTTCCAGGAGTGAGGCCTGTGGCCTAGGGATTCTAGGACCACTGACTGTCCCTGGTATAGGGGCTGCCCAGGGCTTGGGATCTAGGGTGGGATCCTCTGTTGGGTTTAGACAATTGAAAAAGAAATCACACAGGCCCATGAGGGAGAGAGTGGGCTCAAAGTGGCTGAGCCTTGGCCTTAGAGGAGTTCTGCCCAGGTCTGCCTTCCCCTGTTCCTGCTAAGGAAGGGACCAGAGCCATGGACCCCTCCTCTCTTACTGTGTTTCTCAGTGGGGCCACTGGACATTTCATTTGCCCCATGCATGGCAAGATGGTCTGAATCCCTGGCCGTCGGCCTTTCTAAATCCCTTTGAAGGAGGGGGAGGCTTTGCTGCCCCCTTACCTGCTTTGAGAACCACTAAGAGAACTTCCCCCTCTAGAAGGATTTTCTCACAAGTTAGAATTGCTCCCTGCTGAATTGTTTAGATAAACAATAAAATAGCCTGAGGAGGTGGGTAGGGTACACACGGATGTGACCCGGGCCCCAGGGTGACTTTACAAGCCCTACCGCTCTCTTTCGTGTAGCTGAGACCATCTCCCTGAGCAGGGAAGGTCTTATCTGGGATGGGGAAAGCACCAGGACATGTAGGGGAGACCCGCAGGCTGAGTGGGGCAGCTCTGGTGGAGTTCACTGGGCTGGTGGCAGATGGAAATGGAAAGCGTGGTCAGCCCTCCTGCCGATTTGTGACTGGGCGCTGCTGGCCCTGCCCTTTCCCTGGAGCTCCAGATGGCTCTCAGGACAGTGGTAGCAGCTCTGCTGACCTGGAGATCAGAGAGCTGGGCTGGCCGTGAGTTGGCCTTGTGGCCCAGCAGTGGGCTAAAGAGGATTCTTCTCAGGCTAGGCCAGTCCACCTGCTCAGGAGCAGCAGACACTGGGATTCTGAAACCTCAGCTTGGGTCTTCTGATGCCCACCAGCCCTGTCTATGAGGCAGCTTATTCATCCAGAAGGAGCCGTCTTGACTGACTGGAGCACGCTCAGGTGACGTATTCATCGGAGGATAGAGTTGCCAAAGCCACTTGCACATTCCGGGCAGCGACTGTAGAAACCGGTGGCAGCAGTAGAGCCATTACCACGGTGGGCTGTTGTGTCCCTGTGCAGTTGAGACCCATGACCCCCGCTCACCGACCTTGGAAGAGTTTGGTGAGCCCTTGTAGGCAGTAGGTGAGGATCTGAGAGCCCCACACTATGCGGCCCCAGCCAGCTTTACACCGTGCAGCCCAGGAGCTAAGAGCAGTCGGGGCTCCTCTAAAGGAGAAGCTAAGTGGCTCAGCAGGGAAAGCACCCTTTACAAAAGCGCTGGACTTTCGGTCCCTTCTGCCTTTCTCTAAAGGTCTTAATGTTTCTTCAGTTACTTTCCTTAAAAAAAAAAAAAAAAAAAAAAAAAAAGGCCTGGGAACAACCTAGACAGTCTGTCGAGAGGCTAGCCCTAACAGCCTCGGGATATAAGGAGAATGACCCGCTGAATTCATCCCAGTTTCCCTTGAGCCAGGCCCTCATTTGTTAGGACGTCCAGCTCCAGTCTCAGCACTGATGCCCTTTGGTTGTCGTGATCTGAAGCCAAGTGCAGGCAGGGCATAACCCTTGCCTCACAAACACCCCAGCCCCGTCATGCTGCTGGAGGATTTAGAGCTAGGACTGCGTCTTTGTTTCCAAGTGATGTCTCCTGATTTGACATTTCCAAGACTGGCTGCCTGAACCTCAATTAGCTTATTTTTTTTTCCTCTGCATCTGTGAAACCTGGGGCCTAAAAAAAGCAATGTAAAATTTGGAATCCTTTAACCATAATGATCCTTAAAAATAATTTTCATTCCAAGTAAAGACCCACTGGGTGCTTGATACAGTTGAGAGCAGCAAAGGGGAGATTAAGTCTTCCTAGTGCCTCGGGGATAGAAAACCACCTGAGTGACAGGCTGGGACAGTGTGGTCAGGCCTTGAAAGAGAGCCAGCGTCCACATGAGACCCAGAACTTGTACACTCCCTCCCTTCCACGCTCCCGTGCATGCCGTCACTTTAGACCTCAGCTGGGTGAGAGAGCGGGTCAGAGATCATTCCCCGTTTTGCAGAGGAAGCAGAGACGGGTGACTCACCCTGAGTCACCCAGCTAGTAAGCAGCAGCATGGGCTGCATCTGGGTCTCCTGAACCCTGGTCCAGTGTCTTTCTACGAGTCATGCTCTCTTCTCCCTTTAGTGACCTTTGGGTGCCAAGAAAAAAAAACTCTCTTGTGTCCTGATAAGAGCACATTGCAGTTATACTGTTTTAACATATGTCCCCAGCAAATGACAACTTATAAATGAGTGAATCAGAATTACATTTACATTCATTACGGCAGTAAGTTCCACTTTTGAATGATTCTGCTTTTGTAGGGATCTTTCCAAGAGATTGTTGGTTAAAATGATCTTGGTGCTTTGAGAGGCCAGAGCAATGAGACACATTTTGAGTTCTTCGTTGATGGCTTTCGTGGAGGCAAAGCAGTTTGTTCAAAACAAGCAGGAGGCCCCCAAATGGCAGAGCAGTAAACAGAGTGATGGCGGGACAGGTGGGGTGTGGGGGGATTACCCATCACTACCCAGCCCCTTCCCAGACAGGAGCCAGCACTGGGGAGGGAGCAGACCAGCCAGTGGCTAGAGCAGGTTGAGTGGCACCTGACCGGCCCCCAGGAGGACTGTCCACAGCGGGCAGTTGGTCTCCATCCTGCAGTCTCCTCATGGACATCTCTAGACTTGGGCGGCCCATGGGCACAGCCTGGACGGTGGTTGGCTAACGCCTGGCCAGTGTGTACTACATTTGACATAAAATATCAAATAAAGGGTGGGATATAGTGCTACTCAGAGGCGTCACGATTGGCCTGTTGTAAAAGGACTCCTTTTCTATAGAAATCGGGGGCAACTTTGGGTGAGAGCCAAAGCCAACCACAGGGTGTGCCAGGGACGTCAGGTGTGGCCAGGTGCGCCCTTAGAAGGCAGGCAGCCGGGATGGGACTTAGCAGAGGCGCTTGACAGAGGCTGCCCTTTAAGACAGAGCCAGCCGCTGCATTTTGCTCATCGCTGAAAGTGGCTCTTTGTGCCATGTGTCCATCTAAAAGCTATGGTTCTTTTATTCACTCGAAAGATCACTGGATTTTGAAGCACTGACGATTTAAACTAGAAGTCTGCAAATCAGCATCCGTATATATTCTTAAGTGACATGCATGGTTTAAAAGAATTCCAATTTCTGCATACATAGTTTCCCCAAAATAAATATATATTCTTGGAATGGTGGGGGTGACGGCATGGAGAGGGAATCCTGTATAGAAATGTGTGTTGTTTTACGTGTCTTTTTCATACACCTATCTCAAGAATGTGGGTTTTTCCAGTTCCTCTTTAAACACCAGCCAGGAAGGTGATTATGGTAAGAATTTGGCAGCCAGATGATATGGTCTAGTGAACTTTGGAGTGTGTGTGTGTGTGTGTGTGTGTGTGTGTGTTGGGGGAGGAAGCAGCAGGGGGAAGCAGGAGAAACGACAAAGAAGGGTTTTCGATTTAAAAATATATGTATAGCTAAGAGGAGTCTTTAATAATCCTGGCGGTGATGTTATATGTTCTGGAATCCATCTTTGAGAAGAAGAGCTTGTGGGTCTTTTGTTTTGAGCGGAATTGTACAGTGCCCTACTCTCTTTGACGAATGCAGAGCCTTGTGAAGAGTGGCCCCTGCCCCAGGCCACACAGACCCCAGGTGCACCTGCCAGGAGCCCAGAGAAACCACGGTGGAGTCCAGACTGTGGGACATTTTGGCGGATGACTGACAGGTCCGATGATATGCAGCTGTGGGGAATGTGTCACTGTTCTTACCCTATGGACCACTTTTAATATAAAATCCTGACTTTAAATAAATTGTTGTAGCAATGTCTTATGGTGTGACAGACAATTAGGCATTTCTTGCATCAAATGTAAGAATTTAACGATTAGCATGAGGTGGATAAGTGGACTCTCCCAAGAATACTGGGTTTTTTTTCTTTTCCCTTTTCAAATGCCTTTTTGGTACATAAATAATATATACTTTTGTAAGAAGAAACGAAAAAAGTCACCTGTTATTGCACCATCTGTTTATAACCACTGTTAACATTTTGGTATATATCTTTTCAGACTTCTTTTCTATGCATCTATAGCTGTTTTATTACTTTTTTCATGGGATACAATCATATTATACATTATTATACATATACTGTTTTATAACTTGCTTTTTTCCCTTTTAACACTATATTGTGAATATATTTCTATGTCAGTAAGTATGTAACAGCATCATTTTTAACATCTGTGTAGGTTGTACCTTGGGTACTTGTTTCCACTTTTATACTGTTGTACTCAAGGATATGATGGAAATCCTTTCTTCTAACACCTTCATGAACTTTTCAGAATATTTACTTAGGATAACTTTCTAAAACTGGACTTGCTGGCTCAAAAGTGTAATGGGTGCTACAAGCACTGCTCCGTCTCCTCCTCTCCCTCCTGGGCACACAGGAGATGCCACTTACCCGCCCCTATAGTCACTCAGGGTCCTGGTGCTAATGCTGGCCAATAAAGTGTGAGCAGAAGTGACATGTGCAACGTCCAGGCTGAGACTGTGAGATGCCCCTGTGCAGGTCTCCAGTCTTCCTGTTGCCTTGCCCCACAGGTGGTGATGTCCCAGGGCTGGAGCCTATGTCAGCTGGAGCCTTTGTCAGCCTGGGTCCCTGAGTGACTGTGTGGAGAGCTCCCCTTCTCCCGTCATGACACCCCCGCTCCCCACCTGTGTGGATGTGTACTGTGAATAAAGAATAAACTTTAAGTGTTACACTATTGGGATGTCAGGGTTATTTTGTTACTGCAGCATAACATATCCTGACTAACAAAAAGGTACGCACATGTTGGGGACTTTTAATATATCTTGCCTCAAATTCCCTTCCAGAAAGATGATACCAAATTATGCTCCCACCAACAATGTGTGAGAATGTCCACTTCCCCTCTTTCACACTGGTGTTCCCATGGGGACTGGGGGGGCTAGTTTTGATATGTATTTATTTGATGACAGTGTGACCATCACTAGCCAACATATTTATTAGACTATATTGTTTTGTCATTTACCTATTCATCTTCTCTGGCCAATTTTCTCACAAGGTGTTTGTGTGTCTCATTGATTTCTAAGAAGTTTTTTTTTTTTCCCTATAAATATTATTTTTTAAAAGTTGCATGTATTTGGGGCTTCCCTGGTGGCGCAGTGGTTAAGAATCCGCCTGCCAATGCAGGGGACACAGGTTCGAGCCCTGGTCTGGGAAGATCCCACATGCTGCGGAGCAGCTAAGCCCGTGCGCCACAACTATTGAGCCTGTGTGCCACAACTACTGAAGCCCACACACCTAGAGCCCATGCTCCACAACAAGAGAAGCCACCACAATGAGAAGCCTGCACACCACAGGGAAGAGTAACCCCTGCTCACCGCAACTAGAGAAAGCCCGCACACAGCAACAAAGACCCAACACAGCCAGAAATAAATAAATAAAATAAATAAATTTATTTTTAAAAAGTTCCATGTATGGCTTAGATTTAAAAAAAATTTTTTTTAGTCAAATCTATCTTTTCCTTTATGGTTGTTGCCTTTGCTGTCATGCTTTTGAAGATCTTTGCAATTCTGATTCCAAGGTTGTATGAATTTTCACCAGTATTTTATTCTTGTACTTTTATTGTTTTGTTTAAGCAGTTAAATCTATGATCCATGTGGAATTTATTTTCTAAATTACCCCAACATCACTTACTGGGAAATCTATCCTTTCTCTACTGATACAAAATCCCATTTTCACTATATACCCAATCCTTATATTTCTTTTTTTTTCCTTTTTTTTTTTTAGAAAGCATTTTCTTTTTCTTTTTTTAAAAAATTATTTATTTTTGGCTGCGTTGCTGCACGCAGGCTTTCTCTAGTTGCGGTGAGCAGGGGCTACTCTTCCTTGCGGTATGCAGGCTTCTCATTGCAGTGGCTTCTCTTGTTGTGGAGCACGGGCTCTAGGCGCACAGGCTTAAGTAGTTGTGGCTCACGGGCTCTAGAGCACAAGCTCAGTAGTTGTGGCGCATGGGCTTAGTTGCTCTGTGGCATGTGGGATCTTCCCAGGCCAGGGCTCGAACCCGTGTCCCCTGCATTGGCAAGAGGATTCTTAACCACTGCGCCACCAGGGAAGCCCTCAATCCTTATATTTCTTTAAGCGTACTTCTGAACTTTTTATTGTGTACATTCTGTCACTGGTACCACATAGTTTAATCATCTCAGATTTAGACTAAATGTCCCCATTAATTAAATGTCTTCAAAAATGTCCTAGTACTTTTTGTATATTGACGGTTCCAAAAGAAATTCGGGATCATTTTGTAGCATTTGGAAGAATTGGAAATTGGATTGTGTAAAATTTATTGGTAACTATAGAGAGAATTAACATCTTCATAATATTTAACCTTTCATTTCAGTAAATTTATAAAGTATTATGTTCCTCAGTATATTTTTTCTAGTACAGGTAATTTTTTGTAGTTGTGGTTACTATGGTAAATGAGCTCTTTTGTCCATTATATTTTCCAACTGCTTATTGTTAGTATAAAGGTACATGACTACTTTTTGTTTTAAAGAAAATTAAATCCATTGATTTTTTAATTTAAAATATTAAACAAAAGCTGTGTAAATGGAAGCATTATGAAAAAACATAATATGGAAACTGAAAGTCCCCCATAATTAAAACCCCTCTGCCCCCAAGATAAACAGTCAACAGTGGACTCACAGTCCTCAAATCTTCTTTTCCTAAAGTATGTTTTATCATTTTGACCATATGATATTTTCACTTGGCAATAGATCTTGGACATCTTCCTGTCAGTACCATATCAATCTACCTCATTCTTCTTAACTCTGCATAGAGAGTTCTGTTGTTGTTTACTAGTTTGTTTGACTTGGCAATTGGTTATTTGTTTATTTTGTAGCTAGCCAATTACTGAATTTCCTTTCGTTTTAATAGTTTTGTTGCTGTTATTGTTAATTCTTTTGCCTTTTTCATGTAGTTAATAGTTCTGAGTCGTGATGATAACTTTACCTCCATATTTTTAATAATCTTATTTCACTTCCTTATCACACTGACCAGCACTTTTAGAACAATGGTAAATAACACCTGTATAAATTGTGCCGATATTGTACATTCTTCTTTATATATATTTTTTACTTGGCGAGAATACCTCTAGTGTTTCTCCAAAAGTACAAATTTGACTCTTAGTGTGAGATATTCTTAATATTTGAATTTATATATTAAAGTTATGCCCTCCTCTTTCTAGTTTGCTGAAAGTTTTATCAGTAATGGTTGTTGGAATTATATTAAATGCCTTTTTTTTTCCAATCTGTCAAGGTGATCAAATGGTTTTTCTTTATCATAACTTAATATGAATCATTTAAATAGATTTGCTAATGTCAGACCCTCTCTGCATTTCTAGAGAAATCTGATTTAGTCATGGTATATTATTCTTTCAATATATGTCTCTACTCAATGTTAACAGTGGTTATTTATGATGGGTTGGTTTATGGTAGACTTTTATTTTTCGTTCTTATCTGTATTTTCTGATTTTTCTACATGGCTCTCATATTACTTGTATAATAATAGTAAGAGCTTTAAAATAAGAAAATTACGCTGGATTTGGTTTGCTCTTATTATTTTGGAATTTTTCAAAATTTTAGGTGGATAGTTGTGTAATTTTTTTTTCTGCTGTCTTTGTCAGGTATTGGTGTTGGGTTTGTGTTAACTTCTTAAAAAAAAAAGAACTTGGGAAGCTCTATCTCTTTTTTTCTATGCCCTTGAACAGTTTAAATAATATTTAGAATTTTTTGCTCCTTGAAGTTTTTATAACATGTATAAATCTGTCCAAGTCTAGTGCCTTTTTAGGAAGTAATTCTTTGACAGTTTTTTCGATGTTTTTCCATGCTCATTAGCCTCTAAACTTTCTTCCTATTCTGTAAGTTTTTGGCAACTTAAACTTCCTAAGTAATGAGTCTGTTAAGATTTTCAAATTTGCTAGCCTGGAGCTGTCGTATTTTCTTTTCTCATTCATAACATTCTGTGTCTGTGCTTTCCCTTTTTATTCTGGGACTTTAAATCTTAATTTACTGTTTTACCATTTTATGATTTTTTTTGGTTTGTTTTTGTTCTTATTAATTTTCTTCCTTTATTTTATTATTTTTTCACCTTTTCAAGTTGAATGCCATTTAAATTTTTTCCTGTTTAATAGTAGTATAGTTACTAGCGCCCATAAGGCTACATGACTTTTCTTCTGAATATTTCTTTATCCATTTTTGTTAAATTTTTAGCTATGGTGTTCTAAGTTATAAATAACTTGTAATTTCATATTTGACTTTCTTTTTTACTTAAGAGTTATTTGAAATTAACTTTTAAATTTCTAGGTAGTTTGATACTTTTTGTTGTTGTTATTAACATTTGTTACAAATGTTGTCAAAGAGGGTATGGCCTGTACAATTTCTGCATTTTGGAGTTTATTGATGTTTTCTTGGGACCTAATAAATTGTTAATTTTAATCAATATTCCCAGGAAACTGGAAAAGAAGATATATTCTCAGAAGGGAACAAAATTAAATCTATATGTATTAATTTGACCTTATTAATTATAATCTTATGGACCTTTAATTTTTGCCTACCTGATTCGTTAAAGACTAAGGAAAGTGTGTTAGTCTCAGACTACTATTGTATTTCTGTCTATTTCTCTGTGTTTCTAACAGTTCTCGCTTTATGTGTTTCAGTATGACGTTATTTGGCAAATTATCTTTTTATACTTAAGGGAAAAAATATTTTCCTTTAAAGACTTGTCTACCTTTGTGGATTTTACCTGATTTTGTTGTAACAGAGTTGTTTATGTAGAAATACATAGTTCAGTAAAATGTTTGTGTCTGTTTTTAAGTCAACAAAAATCTTTCAGAAGCCCTTTGTGTCTTAAGATATTTTGGAAACTCTGCATCTCCCCAAGGGTAGGTTGATGTTCTCTAGTGTGACTTCCTGAGCCAAAGCAAGGAAGGCAGTGTGGGTTAAGGTACGTAAGCCTTTGGAACAGAATTAGGGTTTGCGGGGGGTTTGCCAACATTTCCAGTTCCTGCTTCAGGGCAGCCCCATGCTTGGTATGGTTAGGGGTCACCTACCCTCCAGCTGGTCACCTTCTGCCTCGATGGGGTCAATATTGAAGCTTTTCTTAACCCAAGAGGCACTTTTCTTCTGCAGGACTGGCCTTCTGGGCAGAAGGCAGCAGAGGGTATATGCTTATGTTCCTGGCTGTTGGGGGAAAAACTAATCTCGGAGACTCATTCTACCGGAAGAGATTTTTCCAGAGCTATTCAAGCAGATTATTCACATGGCGAGGTCTGTGCCCGGCAGAGAACCAACTTTTCCCAAACACGTGGAGGAGGTGTGACTCTCAACCCACAGCTCAGGAGTGAAAGATACACCACCTTCTCTATTTTCCCTTCATTCAAGTAAGTTTCTGTTTTGGACCCTCATTCTACCAGGCTCATGCAATTGGATATCAGTCAATCCCAGGACCCCCTTTTCTCCAGACGTGAGTTTTCGAAGGCTGAGGGCTTGCATATTCCCAGGGTGGTGGGGGTCAGGGGGTCTATGTCTGTTGAGATGTCCCCTGTTCCTGCCCTCTCACTCCACTACCGCTGTGTCACAAGAATTCCACACAGGTTCCTGTGCTGCAGAAATCTCCATGAGGCTGTCCTAGGCCCTCTCTCTACGCAGCCATCCCATGTTTGACAGCAAAGGTTTCGGGTGGAGGGTGATTTAACTTAGAGGGACTGCTAGATAAACCAGTGCGTGTTTGCACAAGAGAGCACACTAGTGAGCGGAAGTGATTCTGTGGCCACCCATGCCCGCTCGCTTTGCAGGCCCTTGCAGCTCACTTGTGGGGGGGGGGCTCTGGCCCAGATCCCCGCATCAACCACCTCCCAGAGGGGCCTCCTTACACCAGTCGGGTCCTAGGCTTCACTTCTCCGGGGTGCTTGGGAAAGTTGACCTTGCTCTTTTGCCATATTCGTCCCATGGATGAAGTTTTCCTTCCCAATTCTTGTCTCGCTCCTGACTACTCCTTTTCCTTCCCCTCCTCCTCCTGCCCTGTAGTGTTGGGGTCTCCAAGGATCCGGCCTGGGCCACCTTCCTGTGACGCTCTCCCCTGGCAGTTCCAAGGCTTCCCCACTCCACCTTGTCCCAGCCTCCTGGAGTCAGCTCCCCTTTGTCCAGTGCTGCCCCCTACCCACCTCCGGATCCCAGACCGTGGCACCTCCCCCCTCCAGGTGTTGGCACCATCTATGTCCTTGCCCTGCACAATGAGTCACCATATTATGCTTCTTCCTCTGGTTATCCCAATCTCTTCACTCCATCACTGCTTCTCTCACCAGACAGTCCCTATCCTGTTCCTGATCCCCTCACTCCAGGATCTCCTCCATCGTCTGGTTCCTTTTAGGTTAAGCTGCCGGAGGCCTCTTCCTAAAGCTTGAGTCATCGGGTTCTAGCCCCCTCTCTCCATCCTCCCCCCATGAGGTCACACTAGCCGCCTTCCCTGGTCCTGCCCAGGCCTTGCTGGTGCATCCTCTCTGTGCTCTAGTTCTTGTTCTTCCCACTGCCTGGAATCCTTTCCCGTTTCCAACCCCATTTCTCTTCTTAGACCCAGCTCAAAGGCCTAGGCCCTCCAGATTAAAATCAGCCACTCCAGGGGACTTCTCTCATGCTTCTTAGAGAGCTCTTTTCACACTTACAGCTTTTTTTTTTTTAACATCTTTATTGGAGTATAATTGCTTTACAATGGTACGTTAGTTTCTGCTTTATAACAAAGTGAATCAGCTATACGTATACATATATCCCCGTGTCTCCTCCCTCTTGCATCGCCCTCCCACCCTCCCTACGCATGTACAGCTCTTAAATCATTATTTCATGTATTCATTTAACAAATATTTCTTGAGCACCTTTATGCCCCAGGCCCTGGGAACACAAAGGTGAAAAGACACAGCTATTTTCCGCAAATCTATTACATTCCAGTGGAGCTGTGAGGTGACACATGGCAGGTGCAAATGGAACTCAGCTGATGGAGGATTTGTGAGACTCCTCCTCAAGCAGGGCTCTCACAGGTGTTCAAGAACAGGAGTCAGGGTACATCCTGCTTCTCCAGAGCTGCGGTGACCCTGGGCCACTCCGAAGACTTTGTGAGACATCCAGCTCCAAGGCTCTTCATCTTGGAAGGAACCTGCAATGACTCTAAGTATGCCTGCCTCACTCTTCCCTTTCACAGCCCCCTCATTTCCTGTCTGACTTGTATATATTCGTGTTTTTCTAAGGATGGTCTGCAGACCAGCTGCTTCAGAGCTATTTTGGGTTTCCCAGAAAAACCTCCTGGATTAGCATTTTTGCAGGCCAGGCCTGGCAGTATGCATTCTAGAAGCTCCTTGTGCTAGACAACAAGATGATGGCTCCCCAAAGATGTCCACATCCTAATCCCCAGAACCTATGAATGTGTTATCTTACATGCCAGAAGGGACCTTGCAGATGGACCTTCAGATGGGGAGATTATCCTGGATTATCTGGGGGTGGGGCCCAATCTAATCACATGAGTTCTTAAAAGCAGAGAACCTTTCCTGGCTGGGGTCAGAAAGAGATGGTGATGGAAGAAGAGTCAAAGAGATACCATGTTGCTGGCTTTGAAGATCAATGAAGGGGCCACAAGTCAAGGAATGCAGGCAGCCTGTAGAAACTGGAAAAGCTTCTAGCTTCTCCCCTAGAGCTTCAAAAAGGAACACAGCCTTGCTGACACCTTGATACTAGCCCAGTGAGACCCATGTAGGACTTCGGACCTATGGAACGGTAAGATAATAAATTTGTTTTGTTTTAAGCCCCTGTAATTGTGGTAGTTAGTTCTGGCAGCAATAGAAACCCGATACGCTTCTCCCATGAGTTTACATATCTAAGAGTTGAGAAACTCTGCTGTACAGTGAGTCCCTGACATGCAAACGAGTTCCATTCCAAGAGAGCGTTCATAAGTCCAATTTGTTCGTTAAGTCCAGCAAAGTTAGCCTAGGTACCCAACTAACACATATTGGCTATGTTGTACCGTACTGTAATGGGTTTATAATACTTTTCACACAAATAATACATAAAAAAACACACACAAAAATAGTACTGTACGGTAAAGTACACAAAAGCACAACCACTTGTAGCAGATGCATGCACATGAAAATGTATGCCAGACGCGTGAACTAACTTACATGATTGGACCTGCGAACGCATGTTCCCATCTTTGAAAGTTTGCAATTTGAAGGTTCGTATGTAGGGGACTTACTGTATAAATTCACTCAGCTACATGGTTTCACATGATGGGTGGTCATTAATCAAAAACCTCTTGATTCTGGCTCCTGCTACTACCTGCTTGATTCCCCAATTCAAATGCGGGAGAGGGAACGAATGAACAAATGAATAAGTCAGTCTGATCAGCCCGGCTCATGGTTTTTCACTCCGGGACAATCCATAGGAGGCTTCCAGTTATGGATTGGCTGTCCTAGCATCAGCTTTAGCCAGAGGGCCCAACTCAGGCTCTAAAACGTGGCCAAAGTGGGCTGCCCTTGTAGCCAGGGCTGTGGGTTGGGGGAGGCGTCGTGACTGGTGTTCAGGACAAGGGGCAGTGGTCCTAGAGCGGGGGAGGGCCCGGGAAGACTTTGGAGAGGAGGATGCGATGGAATTGAGACTGAGAGGTGGGTGTGGATTTGCTGGACGGGTGGCAGAGGGCTGGGATGCCCTGGGCGCTGAGGCTTAGGAGAGCAGGGCCATTTGAGGGCAGCCTGCTTGGTATTGCTGGAGTAAAACCTGTGGTGGGGAAGGGGCGGAGGGGCAGCAGCCAGGTTTCTGAGGGGCAGGCCTTTACCGGTGTGGGCTGGAGAATGGAGAGGGACATCGAGGGGGGAGGTGGGGATGGATTGACAGCACTTTAGCAGGTGGACTGCACAGGTTTGAAGCTGGACAATAGGAGACAATACTTGACCCTCCCCTTGGCTCTGGATCCCCTGAGGCCAGAGTCTGGACTTAAGCCTTGGCTGGAAGAAGGGGGGAAATGGAGAAATGAGGGAGAGAGGATTCCAGAGAAGTTTGGATGCACGTTAGACAGTTCGGTGAGGAGTTTCAATTGGAGAACTCTCTGGAAAAGGATCTTTTTTTTGGAGTCTTCTCGTCTTTGGCAGGACTTAGAAAGCAAATTCTGAGAATTATCCAAGTCTGAGTAAGCTCACTGGTGTCTCAAAATACTGAAATTACAAGAATTAAAATAAAAATACAAAATTGCATAATAAGCATAAGAAAGTCCAGCAAAGCTCTGATGTTGCCATTTTTAAAAATACCAGATTCTTTCTAGAGAAACTTTTTGTGCTGAGCTTGGCCTGTCTATGGTAGAGAAAGAGGCCGGGGAGGCTGCCACTTGGCCTGCCGCTGGGATTTGCGACTGAGGCCCGGAAAGTAGCCAGCAGGGACTGTCCCCCGTGCTGCAGCACCCCCCCGCCCCCCCACACACACCGGGAACCTGCAAAAAGGAAAAGGAACAGTGGGAACAGAGGCCAATGCCTGGTCAGGGCACCAAGGCCTGGGCCCCGAGAGCAGAGTGAGGCACCTTCGTGTACAGGAGCTGGATCTGGGTCTGCATCACTTCAGGTCAGGGAAAGTAGGACACCTGACGGACCCACGGGTGACCTAGCAGTGGCCACGCTGAAGGATCTCCAGCCATGCACGGAGGTCCAGGCTGCAGCTGCTGAAGGACCCAGACCCCTCCCAGCTATGCCAGCTGAGGCCCCTCGAGTTAGCTAAGAAGAAACTCTAAGTAGGAAGGGTTTTGGTCTATAACAACTTTTCTTTGGAAAAGGTGGGTCGATTCATCTTGTTCTGTGGAAACCCAGGATTGCCATGGCAGGAGTGAGGGTGATGACATTAGGGGGGATGCTTGGGACAATTTGAGAAATGAGGAGACTGCCTTGTATGGGTCTCTTCTCCTTTCCTAATTTTAACACAAAGCAAGGAGGAGAAATGATTCCAGCATGAGTGCCTGAGGGGAACAACACTCTCCCCCCACCCTTAGTATTTGCTTAAATAAATGTTTAATGTTTTGGGGATTTTGTTGTTGTTGTTGTTTTTGGCTGAGTTGGCTCTTCGTTGCTGCGCACGGGCTTTCTCTAGTTGCGGCGAGCGGAGGCTACTCTTCGTTGCAGTGTGCGGGCTTCTCACTGCAGTGGCTTGTCTTGTTGCAGAGCATGGGCTCTAGGCATGCGGGCTTCAGTAGCTGCAGCTCATGGGCTCAGTAATTGCGGCATGCAGGCCCTAGAGTGCACGGCTTCAGTAGCTGTGGCTCGTGGGCTCTAGAGCGCAGGCTCAGTAGTTGTGGCGCACGGGCTTAGTTGCTCCGCGGCATGTGGGATCTTCCTGGACCAGGGCTCGAACCCGTGTCCCCTGCGTTGGCAGGCGGATTCTTAACTGCTGTGCCACCAGGGAAGTCCCGTTTAATGTTTTTAATAAGATTTCAGCTAAACCCAGCCAAGGGAGGGATGGCTGTGTTAAGATATTATGTTTCACTTCCTCATGAGTGACACTGATGCATTATAAATAGTTCTTTATTATGAGTTTATATACTGCTTGATACATGAAATACATTTCCTTTAAAATATTTAAAATAATTCCTGCTTATAAGCAACTTATTCGGATTATTGTTAAAATAATGTTCACATTCAAACCTTTCAATCCCAGGAAACCACTACACACACTCGGGAGGAACGGTCAGTAGTGCTGTTTACCATAGCAGTGTAAACGTTTTTCAGAATGAGGGAATGATTCTAGATGATCCGTGGTGAACAATAACTACTGTTTTCTTATGCCAGCGGTGCTCACCGTGTGTTCTTAGATGCGTGAAAGGCACCGCGTCTCTCCTTCCTTCCCTGACTTTAATAAGAGCTGCAGTTTTAAATAAAGCTGCAACGTCACACACCCAGCCCTGCTGATCTTTTGGGGTGTCATGTGGCCAGTCTGCCAGCACCCCATTCACATGCTTTTCCAGAACGAGCCTTGGGCCTCGGCGAAGAGGCTAACGGTCCCACTCGCCAGGGTTCTGCTCAGCACGATCGTCCTCCTCCTCCGAGTCAGCAGATACTCTCTTAATTCTCTGGAGCGCCGCCTTGATGCTCCTCTCCAGGTCGCTGGTGGGTTTATTGCTGGGGCTCGGGCCAAGGTCAGGGTGAACTTTCTTCAGTTTGACCCCTTGCCTTATGGCAGCCAGAATGTGCTCATTGACTGAGGCACGGGGAGGGGACAAAGTGGGCGCTTGCACCTTCTGGAGAGGGGCCCTGTCATGCCTTAAGGAGGCCAGCACTTCGTCCATCGACCCTGAAATTGAGTAAACAGAGCAAGGGGTCACGAAATCATACTCTTTCTCCCTGAGATGCCGAGACATTCTTGTACTCGTTAACATAACAGGGTTACGTCACCCATCAGTTAATGCCATGATGTAAACAAATAATCATCATTCCATTAAACAAATGCTTTGATTATCTGCTAGAGAGGTCGACCATCAGCTCCCTTTCTGAATCCAGGATAGTCTAATTGCTAATATTTTACCTTGACCACTTATTTTCCAGTACTTCTTCAAATCCATAGCAACTCCCAGGCACAGTCAAAAGTCAACACACCTTCTGTTAGGGTGGCTGTTTCTCAAGAGACAGGTGTTATCATCCTTTTGTGTAACCCTGAAGATAGTTATGAATTCCTGGGGTGTTAAGTAATTCGACCCAATGTGCATTGACAGCTCTAAAAATTGTATCTCCTCCATTTCCCTTCCCACTTAAAACTTTTTTTTTTTAACGTACCCCCCCCCCCCCCCCCCCCCTCCCCCCTCCCGTTATGAATTCCTGGGGTGTTAAGTAATTCGACCCAATGTGCATTGACAGCTCTAAAAATTGTATCTCCTCCATTTCCCTTCCCACTTAAAACTTTTTTTTTTTAACGTACCCCCCCCCCCCACTGTATTTCTCCACGTTCAGCCTTGGATATTAGTCAGTGATGACTCGTTCTGTGATAATGAAGCGAGTAGGTTTCCACACATGGAAAGGCTTAAAGCAAAACTCAGTAGCTCAATGAACCCAGAGTGGGTAGCACTGGCACATTTCTCTATATAGAGTGTTTAATTCCACCTACATTACCCTGACGTAACTTACGTGCTCTACTTTCGAGGGTGTGAAATGCTGTCAAAACACAGATTAGATCAGAGTTTCAAGGCCTTGGTGAAGAGAAGCTATTTTTCACTCTGGCACCTTGAGACCCCTGCGGGGGTAAAATCTTTTACCACCTGCTGGAGACTGGGGCATGACTGTAGCCACTCATCTAGGGATCTTCCATGTGAGACTTCAAGGTGAATAGTCATTTCTAGTTCAGAATTGAAAGGCCATACCGTGGCTAACAAAACGCTTTGGATTTTAACCTATAACTTGTTATTACATTTCCCTTCTAGGAGTAATAAGACAAAGTTTCACCATCGAGGGCATTTTATTATTCTTTCCAGTGAACTGAGGCAGTATGTGTGAGCTGATCAGGGCTTCCCACACTGTGTGGGCTACACCAGGCCAGGAGCAGGGCGCCCCCGCCCAAAGCCCTGCCACGTCCCATCTCTCGTCTAGGCCCAGGCACGTGAGCTCTCGCTTTCATTTACACGATGTTGCCACAGACCCCATGGAAATGGGCCTCCGGTCTCTACCTAAGAGTGTGCACATTTTCATTTGTACCTGCCTCCAGGTGCAAAGAAACCTTGAACTCAGAATAACCAGAATATGCATTAACCAGAACCAGTTTGGAACTGTTCTGTTTGTATAGTTCACATCACCTATCACAGTCCCCTTGTATGTTCTAGGCAGAGGTACTCAGGTATAAACTTTAAAACAAGCGTACACAGCATTTCGATAGAATTTAAACACAGACACAAATACACTCCAGAGCAGCGGGCTCTGAGTCTGGGCAGATTTCAGCCCGTCTCCTCCATAGTCAATGTCTAAATCATAATTAGAATAATGACTAGAACTATAGCCCTCATTAGACAGCGAAATATTCAAGTGTATTCAGCGTGCTATACTTGCAAATGCAAAAAAGTGGTCTACTATTTTTTTGACCGCTTCATTTCAGAAAGATTTCCCACAGCATTTATCAAACTCAGATTTAGGCTATGCTAACTTTGCAATAAAAGAGTGATAAGGCAAAAAATACTGAAATATTTTAAGATTGTAGAGAGTTCTAAAAAAGATTTTGATTTGAAGATGAAGGCTCTTAAAGCTAGAACGCTCCAACCACCTAAACACCCCTGGTGAGCACGGGCACTTCGGCAGATTACCTGGACAGCTAAAATGGTCTGAGGAACCACACGGGCTCTCAGCGGGCGATTCACACACTAGAGGAAGCGGCTGATCATCTTTCGCTGAAGTCCTGAAGTGTAAATTCCGATGATTTGCAGATTGAGAAGAAAAGGGCAGAGCAGGGAGGGGCAGCGGTGGTGGTGGTGGTGGTGGTGGAGGTGGAGGAGGTGGTGGCAGTGACAACTCCTCACTTGACTTGCAGTGTGTTTGGTCACCAACTGGAACAAAAGTCTGAACAAGGATGTTTCTAGCACAGTCTTCATGCTCAGGGGTTATCACGTTACTAACTTCAGATAAGGGAGCGCTTCTGGTTTTCCTAGAGGACGGATGATGGATCACCGCTGTCATCTGAGAAGTCGGCGGGGATGTCTGCCGGGGAAGTCCACTCGGCAGGTGTGGAGCCACAGGTTGTGAGCGAGAGCTCTTTAGGACAGAGCGACCTGGACATCTCTGAAAATGAAAAACTGTTGTGAGAAACTTGCTACAAATGCAAACCGTCAAAATGCTGAAGCTTTCTATAAGTGAACATGGAAGCATTTCTGTGCGTGGATTATTCTAATTCACAAAGTGGCTCCTTCTCACTTTGTACAGCCACCCTTGCTACTAAATCTATATATTAAGGAATAAGCATTTATATCCTTTCATAGAATACTTTCTCTGTAATAAAGATATGAAAGGATATATACAGATGAAAACATTCATCATATATTTTTAGTATGAAAAATCAGAAACTTAGTGTCAACAATAGGTGAAAAAATTATGGTGAATTTAAAGTATTAGGCAGCCATGAAAAATCATAAGTAGTGCAAAGTCTGAAGCGTCCTTAAAAAATGCAGATAATCTGGTGTTAAATGTATAACCAGGTAAAAAACAGAGGTATGAAAAATACCAGCAGGGTGGACCTCAAAGTGACAGTTAAAACAGGAATTATGAATGTTTCTCTAATTTTTTTGTTTAGAGTAAATTTTATAATTTAAAAATGTGAATTAAAGTTCTGATTAATGTATATATGTGGAATCTAGACAAATGGTATAGTTGACTTTATTTGCAAAGCAGAAATAGAGAACAAATGTATGGATACCAAAGGGGAAAGGGGTGGGGTGGGAGGAATTGGGAGACTGGGACTGACACATATACACTATTGATGCTATGTATAAAATAGACAACTGATGGGAACATACTGTATAGTGCAGGGAACTCTTTAATTCACTGTGGTGACCTAAATGGGAGGGAAATCCAAAAGGGAGGGGATATATGTATATGTATGGCTGATTCATTTTGCTGTGCAGTGGAAGCTAACACAACATTGTAAAGCAACTATACTCCAATAAAAATTAATTTAAAAAAATAAAGAAGTTCTGGTCTCACAGGTATAGTTCACTAAAGAAAAACCTAACCTTACAAAGACCTAATCTTGAGGGATGTATACCTCCATGGACCAAAAAAACTGCAACTTTTACCAGTTTGAGGTCAACTCATTCCAGTTTGTTGAGAGCTTAGGCAGCCTGATTTCTGTCACCTTCATACCATCTTCATACTGTCTACATTTGAAAGTTCATCACTGCTCTGACTAGTTCAGGTCTACAGAGCTGGACTTGCATCCCTGGAATCCCTTCCTCCACACTGATCAATACCCTCTGGTGACAGCTGACCAGCAAGTTACTGTCCACCTGGCTCATCTGTATTCATGTAGCCCCCCTGCATTCATGCCCAGGCTCTCACCCAGGACAATCAGACTCTCTGGAGGTGGGGTCTGGGCATGAGTATTCTTCACAAGCTCCAGAGGTGCTTCTGATGTGCTGCCCGGGTTGGAGAATCTCTGCTGTGGCTCTGACTCTGTATATCCCTGAGCTAAGTTGTGTAATCACCCTGAGCATCAGTTACTCATCTTTCAAGTGGTGATGATATCACACAAGGTTGTTTTAAGAATTAAATGAGAATGAATGTAAGTGCCTAGCACATGCCTGGTATACGGCAGTGATCAGAGTAGAAAGCATATCGGGAAACAAGATGAAGTTGTAGGACATGATTGATTCACTCCGGTGGCCCCTATTTTTCTTGTTGGTATCACAGTGCACCTTCAGTACCTCATCCCAGAATTGTCTGGGAGTGGGTGGTTTTCTCTTTTGGGTCATTATGAAGGTGTGTGTTGCAGGTGTGTGATGAGAACAGGTTTATGTTTTACATTCAACAAGTTTAATGTTACTTTAAAATAAGTATTTACTTTTTTTTTTAAACCTATTTACTTTTAATAGGGTGCAAAATTATATCACAATGTTTCCTTGACCAAATTTTAAAGACTTCTTTACTACAAATGAGGAAACAGCCAGCTAAATCTAAGGGCAATTTTAACTATTTTCAGTTTTCCCTGCCAGCTGACACCATGGTGAGCAGAGTCACACCACCTGGTCAGGGGGGAGAGCAGGAACCTTAGTGTGCGGCAAGGTCAAAAACATCTTGATATTTCTAATATTTTTGTTTTTTATTTATAGACTACAAATAATGGCATTTGGGAAACATTTTATGTCCCAAATTATCTGTTCCTAATACTTTATACTTTTCTCCTAGGATGGGTGATCTTCATTTATTTCTCCAGACAATGCAGGCGAAGTGATTATTTCTAGAACTCACCTCTTTAAATGCTCTCAATCGTTGGAGTGTCTTTTGGCGTTCTTGGTTCATCCATTCTTTTTTCTTTTGCTCCTCCTCTTTTTTCTGGTCTCTTTTCTGTATTTAAACAAACACATATTTGTAAACTTCTCAGAAGTCCTGAGTCCTGACATTATTGCCTCCTCCGGCCCCCACGTCTGCCCCCCATGCTGCAGGGCCAGACTGCGCTGTCCCCTCAGGATCAAGGCTGACGGGGAAGTGGAGCTCCACTTTGCACAAACTTAAGCCCGTGTGTCATGTTATGCAAATACAAAACATTTTTCTTCAACCACTCACCCTCTGAACGCTATGATGCTGATGAAAATATTTTATGCTTTCTTCAGCCTGTTGCAATCTGAGTCGATGATTTTCTTTGCATTGATCCTGGGGGAATAATATAATTTCATAGATCTGTTTTTCACCTGGTTATAAATTGAACGCCACATGGTTTTTAATATTACCATGGGCTATAGCATGAAAGGTTAAAAGAAAAAAGCACTGCATTTGGGCTGCAGTATAAGGCATTTATTAATAGGAGTTATGGTGTGGCTCAGTGCTTCTGCCTTCTCCTCGGTCACGTGATACAGGGCGATGGGCTGCTTACGGGAATCCCTCCTTCCTGGTAGGAGGGCCACGGCTGGGATTTAGAGATGAAAAAGCAAATTTGAGAGATGAAAAAGCAAATCCTCCAACCAAGTGGAAATGAGAGGACATACAGGCAGTCCCACATTCCTAAGTGGGATGTGTCCTAAGGCTCTGTTTCAATGCAATTATTTTAAACACATTTCCCCATAATGTTCTAAGTAATATCTCCAAATATACCTAAATAACACATCCAACCTACAATACCTGAAAAATTATATTAAAAACTACATCTCAATTATGCTTAGCCATTCTTAGTATGTTACCTTTTTATGTAATCACGGTGTGTTTAAAAGTTAAGAAAAAAATCACTCACCGCATATAAGGATTGAAATGAGCTGAATATTATCTGACTGATATTTTATAATCAACACTTCACAATAAAATTAATTTTAGCATTTATTATAGCTGATTAGAAGTTTCTACCTATTGTGGTTTTTAAAATACCTGTGTAAGTAATAGGCATTCAATAAATAGTTGTTGAAAGACTTAATTAAAATCTAAAGATGATGGCAAATGCTTAAATCCAAAAGGAAAAAGAATCTTTTTAAGAAAAACATTTAAAATGTATTTTAATTGTAGCCGCTGATAGCTACATAAACACACACAAAATTAATCATTGATAAAAGCCTTATTTTCAATACCTCTTTATCTTTCATGAAAGAAACCCCCAGAAGGGGTAAGAAAAGAAGGCTGCCCTGGGCGCTCCTACCTTTCTGTTCCTGAGACGGGCTCTTCTGGCACAGATCCTGCCCCGTTTAGATTCCAGCTGCTGGCACTGCCGGATGAGTTCCTTCACCTCCAAATTCATATCATCCTGCAGCCCCATTACATGATCCATGACTTTAAGTTCCTCTGGATTTTCACACGGATCGTAATAGATAACTTCATCCTGTTTATCTAGAAACATATTAATGATTTTTTAAAAATATGTCTTATTATTAAAAATAATGCATATTTTTTAATGTAAGGAAAGTTAAATATCCTTGTAATTATGATTAACATTTATGTATATATATGTCTATGTGTACACACATACACACACACACAACTTATACAGCTACACATATCAATAAACAGAATTCTTAGAGAAACTTTTCCATGTGATGGAAATATAATTTTAATGGCAACACAGTATTCTCAAATTTAAGCACTCTCTGTTGTTAGAATGTTCCAATGTTCTATTATTATCAGTTTCACTGTGATGAACATCTGAATATAAATCCTTGTGTACATTTTTTATTACTTCCTTAGCAGATGAATATTTAAGGCTCTTGATGATGACTCTTGTCAAATCACCCTCCTCCAGAAAGGCAACTTACATTCTACCAGCAGTATATCATTAAGGTACCTTAATGATATTTAATCTTAATTACATATTGATTTTTAAAAAATACATGCTAACTGTAACAAATTCAAGCCCTACAGAAGTACACAAAATAAAAAGTGAAATTTTCCTCTTCCTTCACCAACTCTTTGGCATCTTATTCCCGGAGGAAAACATGAACAGTTTGGCATGCATCCTTCCAGATTAACTTTTTTCTAATAGAAGTTTTTCCTAAATATGTAAAATGCTTATAACGTGAAGCTACTGTAAAGCTTTTTGAATACATAGGATTAAATTAAATGTTCAGGATCTATATGAAGAAAATAACTAAACTTGGAGGAACTTTAGGAAAAAAAAGACTTAAGTAAATGGAGAGACATACCATGTTCTTGGATGGGAAGATTCAAAATTGAAAAGATGACAATTCTCCCCAAATTATCTCTAATGTTAAGTGCAATCCCAATAAAAATTCCGAGTTTTTTGGGGTTTTTTGTTTTGAACTTGCCAAAATGATTCTAAAGTTCATCTGGAAGAATAAAGGAGTGAGAAAAGTCAGAAAATTTTTGGAAAAGTAGAGTAATGAGGGAAGTACTTGCTTTACCTGATACTAAAATGTACCTCCAAGGTACAATAATAGGACCAGCATGGTACTGGCACCAGAAGCCACTCACAAATCAGTGAAAGAAAATAACAATTCATAAATAGATCAAAACAAATATGATAATTCTGGATATGAGACAGGTAAAAGTCAAAGTAACAGGGGAAAATGTTTTTAAAAACTAGTGATTGGGACTGCTAACAATTTGGGGGAAAAAGTTAGATTCCTACCCCACATCAAAATAAATTTCACCTGGATTAAAGAGCCAAATGTTTTTAAAAACAAAATCAAAAAACAAAAACAAAAAACAAAAAAAAACAAAATCATAAGAATACTGAAACAAAACATAAGTAAATACTGATGTAATTTTGGGATAAGGAGGTATAACACCAAAACAGAAGACTGATAGAGGTGACTTCATAAAAATTAAATATTCCTACAAGGCAAGAAAACACAAATGACAGAGAAATTATTTGCAACATATGACAGATAATAGAATAACATCTCTAATATAGAAAGGGAATGTTCCAAAGAAAAATGTGCAAAGGCCATGAACAGGCCGTGAATAAAAGAAATACAAATGGCCAGTAAACATACAAAATTGCGTTCAACATCACTTGTGATTAAATAAATGAAAATTAGAAGATGCCATTTTTTGCTCTCAAGTAGGTGAGAATTTAAATGAATAAGTATGGGGAAACAGCTATTTTCATAATCAGCTGATGGGAGCATCATTTTGTACAACCTATCTAGAGGGCCATTATGTAGAATGAAATTTAGAAATTTAGAAAATAAGAGGTGCAGAAAAATGCATATCAAATGATTCTTGTAGTGTTTAACAAGTATGTGTCAAAATGTAAAATATGCATTGTCCTTGACCTGATTCCATCTTTAGAAATTTATTCCAAGGAAATAATCTGTCTTATACAGAAAGACATGTGTAAAGGAAGGTTCTTCACTACAATGCTGTTCACAACAGTGAAAAACTAGAAATCCCGGCATGTCTATACAATGGAATACTATGCAGCCATTAAATTTTTGATGGTTTTATTACTTACTGAAATGGAAGAATGATTATTATGTATTAAGTGAAAAAGAGGTTACTGAACAGGATACATAGTTTTGGTTTAAGAAACTGAAAGATATTTACAAACATCAGCATACAAAAAAGGCTACAAAGCTACAGAGCCTAAGTATCTCTAAATGATTTCACTGGGGTAATAATAGTTTCCCTTTGTCTTGCTGTGTGTTTAACAATGAATATATTATTTGAATAATAAAGTACTAAAGGGAAACTTTGTTAGAAAATTTCAGATATATTAGACAATATACAAGAAATAATTGATAATATGATCTGTATTTCCTTGAATGTGTAATTTAAACATATATACATTTAAATATATATTTTACCTTTTATAAGTCTTTTAATAGAGTCCAACTGTGTAACAAGCAGTATTTCTTCATATTTTAATATCTCAAATTTAACCTCATATAGTTCTAACTGAACTTCATAATATTGTATTTCTAATTTGTCTACAACATTTATTTTTTTTTCTTGTTCTGGAAGATCTTCCATCTTGTTTTCATGAAAAAAATAAGAGCAAGTTAAAATAATTAGTACATTAAAGGCAAACTTTACAAGCATTCAAGTTATTTTCTATTCCTTGCTCAATATCAAATATAAAAAAAGCAAATAGAGAAGAAACACTTTTCCATTTCATTTAATGGGATAAAAATGCCTTCTTCAATGTTTGTCACAAATACTTTATCTCATCCCTGAAACATATGAAAACATTCAGGTTTTGAGAAAAATAAATGGCAATGAGGTATTTACAAATGTTTTCTGCTTTAAAGTCATAATGTTACAGGAAAAAAATTAAGTGACTACGCTTCTAGGATGAAGCCCCTCTTCGATTATTCTAAAATTGTGCTGAAAACACAGCTTGATTGATTTTAAAGTAATGAGTACTTGATTGATTTTAAAGTACTACACCAGTACTGAGCTTGATGTTATCATCAAGTGAACCCTACAATATAATATTTCACAAACAGGGACTTCCCTGGTGGCGCAGTGGTTAAGAATATGCCTGCCAGTGCAGGGGACACAGGTTCGATCCCTGGTACAGGAAGATCCCACATGCCGCAGAGCAACTAAGCCCATGCCCCACAACTACTAAGCCTGCGCTCTAGAGCCCGTGAGCCAAAACTACTAAGCCCACATGCCTAAGAGCCTATGCTCCACAACAAGAGAAGCCACCGCAATGAGAAGCCCGCACACCGCAAGGAAGAGTAGCCCCCACTCGCCACCACTAGAAAAAGCCCGCGCACACCAACGAAGACCCAACAAAGCCAAAACCAAATAAATAAATAAATAATTTTTAAAAAAATAATATTTCACAAACATTTTGACCAAAGGGAAACTTCATGGCCAACCTTCCACAGTCTGCAAATTCTGATCTACTGGAAGATGGTGTTGGAATAAGTGAAGAAAGGAAGCTCTTTCACAATGCCTGGAAAGAAAGATTCTACCTAAAATAAAAGTTTGTTTTTTGGGTTTTTTTTTTGTTTTTTGCGGTACGCGGGCCTCCCACTGCTGCGGCCTCTCCGTTGCGGAGCACAGGCTCTGGATGCGCGGGCCCAGTAGCCATGGCTCACGGGCCCAGCCGCTCCGTGGCACGTGGGATCCTCCCGGACCGGGGCACGAACCCGCGCCCCCTGCATCGGCAGGCGGACCCTCAACCACTGCGCCACCAGGGAAGCCCCAAAGTGTATTTTTTAAACAGTTTCACTTATCTTTGTCTCACCTTTCCCTGAATTTCAGCTCTTTTGTGATTTAAACACAACTCTTTGGCTCTCATGAGTTGCAGAGTCTCCCGAGCTAACATCAGCTTGAGTTTTTCTAACCTGGGAGTTGCTGTGGCCCAGGCAGCCTGGCCAAATCTCTTCTCATCCTGTGCCATTTGTTTCTGCATTCCTGTTGTATTGTAATTAATAAAATAAAACATAATTACAACTCATTAAAAATAGAAAAATTTATCCTGAACTAATTATTTGTTTATTGCCTCTCATGTTACCTGCAAAACATCCCTTTTTTTTTTTTTTTTTTTTTGCGTTACGCGGGCCTCTCACTGTTGTGGCCTCTCCTGTTGCGGAGCACAGGCTCCGGACGCGCAGGCTCAGCGGCCATGGCTCACGGGCCCAGCCGCTCCGCGGCATGTGGGATCTTCCCGGATCGGGGCACGAACCCATGTCCCCTGCATCGGCAGGCGGACTCTCAACCACTGCGCCACCAGGGAAGCCCAACATCCCTTTTAAAAGAAAAATTCTTGTATTTTAGTGACTTTTTATTGTCACAAAAATAAAGCATGGTTATTGGTATAAAATTTTAGATAACTTCATTTAAAAAAAGAAAATAATAAATCATGAATCTCACTTACTTAAAGCAATTGCTTCTTACATTTTGGTGCATATACTTCTGGACTATTTCTATGTTTAGCTAGACAGACAGGAAGATATAGTTTGACCAAAACAAACAAACAAAAAACCCCCCACAGGATCATCATTCTGCTTTATATCTTTTTTATTTCACTTAATATATCAGGGAACTCTTGCTATTCATAAAAATAGTTATAGAGAATCATGCTTACTGCTACACGGCATTCCATTTTATAAATATACTAGAGTTTAACAAACTAACAGACAATAAGTTGTTGCTATTTGGGGCTACTATCAACAATGATTTAAGATAAAAGTCCTTCACCCAGCCCACAATATCATATGGTCTCATCCCTTCCTGTCTTGCTGGCATTCTCTCGCACCACATTCTCCATTCAGGCATACCTCAGAGATAATGCAGGTTTAGTTCCAGACCACCACAATGAAGCGAATATCACAATAAAGTGAATCACATGAATTTTTTGGTTTCCCATTGCACATAAAAGTTATGTTTACACTGTACTGTGGTTTATTAAGTGTACAGTAGCATTATGTCTAAAAAAACAATGTATATTTGAGGCAGGAGATAGATGGGCCCCAGGCTAAACAGTTTCTCCCCTGTGGACAGAAACTCTGTAATAGCAGAAACTCCATAAAAGCAGGATAATGGGGACTTCCCTGGTGGCACAGTGGTTAAGAATCCACCTGCCAATGCAGGGGACACAGGTTCAATCCCTGGTCCAGGAAGATCCCACATGCCACGGAGCAACTAAGCCCGTGCACCACACCTCCTAAGCCCACGTGCCACAACTACTGAAGCCCGCATGCCTAGAGCCCATGCTCCGCAACAAGAGAAGCCACTGCAATGAGAAGCCCGTGCACCACAACTAAGAGTAGCCCCCGTTCGCTGCAACTAGAGAAAGCCTGTGCATAGCAACAAAGGCCCAACACAGCCAAAAATACAAAAATTAAAAAAAAAAAAAAAAAAAAAGCAGGATAATGGAGGAGGCTGGGCCCTGCCCAGATAAGAGATAAAAGACCACATATTCCTCATTCTCGAAGTCAAGGAGAACTTCCTGACTACACATGCACAGAAAGGCTCCTTGGAGGTCAAAAAGGGAG
>NC_041224.1:41893350-41909909 GCF_002837175.3 Physeter macrocephalus
CCACGTGCCGCGGAGCGGCTGGGCCCGTGAGCCATGGCCGCTGGGCCTGCGCGCCCGGAGCCTGGGCCCCGCAACGGGGGAGGCCATAGCAGTGAGAGGCCCGCGTACCGCAAAAAAAAAAAAAAAAAAAAAAAAGGGAGGGGGCGCCACCTCATAGTAAGTGAATGTCAACCTACCCTAGGCCTCTAGAATCCATCTTGGCTAAGAGATGCGCACACACACGGGAGGATCCTGAGATATACCAAATACGGACCCAGAACCAGGCAAAGCAAGATGATTGGTCAAAGGAAACCCAAAAGAAATGCCCCATAAAAGTGATTCAGACTACCACGAGGGTGCGACTCTCTCTGAGCCCACCCGTGTGTCTATCCACAGTCACTGTCCTCTTTTTCCTCCTAATAAACACTTTTACTTGTTTCACTACTTTCTGTCTCTATGTGGAAATTCATTTCTACACAGCTGACAGGCCAGGGCCTTGTCACTGGCCACTGGTCCCTGGTGGTCTTGTGGCTAGGATTCAGCGTCCTCACTGCCACAGCCTGATCTCAATCTCTGGCCAGGGAACCGAAATCCTGCTTCAAGCTGCTGCAGGCTGAGGCTATCTAAGATCACATACATACCTTAATTTAAAAATATTTTATTACTAAAAAATGCTAACCATCATCTAAGCCTTCAGTGAATTGTAATCTTTTTGGAATAATAACATCAAAGATCACTAATCACAGATCACCATAAAAAATATAATAATAATGAAAAAGTTTGAAATATTAGGAGAATTACCAAAACATGACAGAGACATGAAGTGAGCAACTGCTGTTTGGAAAACAGCACTTGCTATTTTACAATAGACTTGCTCAATGCAGGAGTGTCACAGACCTTCAATCTGTACAAAACATAATATCTGTGAAGTGCAGTAAAGTGCAATGCAGTGAAATGAGCTACGACATGAGGTGTGCCTGGACTGTGCTCCAGCCCATGGCTTCCTCATACTTGGCATACTTCCCAAGTTCCTCAGACTTGTCAAGCTCCCAAAAACCAGAGGGCCTTTGCAAATGCTACTCCTGCCTGGAACACTCTTCCCTCACTTTTTTGCTTTCTCCACTTGCATTTACCCTTCAGATATCAGGGCAAGTGCCACTTCCCAGAGGCCTTAATTGGCCACTCTGATTGGGCCTAATTTCTCTCTCCTAAGCTCTCAGAGTCCCATGTTTCTCTTCTTCATGTGGCTTGTTGCCACTGCCATTTTCCATGTGTTTGAATGAATATATAATTAATATAATTAAGATTTCTCTCCCTTCAACTGACTGTACAGTGGCTGTTTATGCTTATCCTTATATTGAATCCCCAGTACCTAAAAAATACAGAACCTGGTGCTTAAGAGGTACTCAAATGTTTTCCAAATAAAATGAAAATTACATGTATCTTAGTATAGCATTTTAAATTATTACCTGCTAATGCTTCTACTGTTTTTTCAAAATAATTCACTGTAATATCTTGAATCGAGACTATAGCTTCTTCAGCCCGTCTGGTCCATTCTTGGGCTTCCTTCTGCAGGGCAACTATCCTTTTAGGACCCAGACCATCCTCATCCAAGGACTTCTATAGAAAGAAGGGAAAGTTGTATTAGTAAAAGAGAATAGTAATGTAGAGCCATTAGGAAATCGAAAGGAAATTGGTCACATGGATTATTTCAGCTACTTTTATTACTACTACATAGTCAATTAAATTTCATTCATTCATCGGTTCCTTACTGAGTATGAATAAGGCTCTAAGTGGTGCATCCTTTGGATGACAAAGGGATACTCTGGAGTATAAAGGAAAAAAAAACCTACTTCTACTTTGTATTACTCGAATAACTTTTTCTAGAAGGGAATGCTGTCAAGTTATGTTTCTCTATTAATAATAATAATACACGATTGTTTGAATGAGATCTGTATTGTTAAGCACTCAGCAAAGAGCCTGGTACATGACACTCAAGTGTTAGCTGTTGCTGTGGTTTCTTTTAGGGACATGGCAAGAAGCTTTTCAATAGTGAGATTCTTTTCTGAAGGGCAAAAGTAATACAATAACCTAAAACATGAATGATTGTGACATATACTGTGTCATCTAGTATCCAATTCTTCTACCAAGCATGATTTAGTGACATAAGAAATATACCCAGGTTAGCCATCAGGGAAATGTAAATTAAAACCACAATGAGATACCACTTCACATCTACTAGGACGGCTATAATCAAAAAGACAGACAATAACAAGTGTTGATGATGATGTGGTCAAATCGGAACCCTCATTTACTGCTGGTAGGAGTGTAAAATGGTGCATTTATGGAAAATAGTCTGTCAGTTCTTCAAAAGGTTAAACAGAGTTACTGTAGGGTCCAGCATATCCATATATCCAAGAAAAATGAATACATATGTCCACATAGAAACTTTTACCCAAATATTCATAGCAACATTCATAATAGCCCCAAAGTGGAAAGTTACAAATGTCCATCAATCGCTAAATGGATATGTAAATGTGCTATGTGCATATAATGAACATTATTTGGCAATGAAAAAAATGAAGTTCTAATACACACTACAACATGGATGGAACTTGAAAACTTGATGCTACATGAAAGGAGCCAGACACAAATCATTCCATATGATGTGAAATGTCAAGAACAGGGAGATCTAGAGGCAGAAAGCAGATGGGTGGATGCTTGGAGTTGAGGGGGAATGGGGAATGCATATGGGGTTTCTTTTCAGGGAGATGAAAATATTCTGGAATTAGACAGTGCTGGTGGTTGCAAAACTCTGAATATACTAAAAACCACTGAATTGTACACTTTAAATAGGTGAATTATATGGTCTGTGAATTATATCTCAGTACAGCTGTTATTTAGAGAAAGAAAAAATATACACAGGAAGTAAAGACAATCCAAATAATAGATTTGCAAAATAATGAACAGAACAACTTTCTCCACAGGTTAGGCTGGCATGAGTTTCATCTAAACATGATACCATTTTTACGGTAGGCCGGCAGTGGCCATGAGTGCATGTGTGAAAGGATGGCCCAGTGCAGGGGGCAGAGGTCAAGAGATCTCTCTGTTGTCTTCTGATTCCAGCTGGTTTAGAACCAGAGAAAGCTATTGAACCTCCCCACCCACCTTGGTTCCAGATTCATTATAACACCGGAATGATAATGCTTATTCTAACTAGTGTTCCATGGCTCAATGAAATAAGAGCAATGACAGAATTTACTAAAGTTTAATTTACTGAATTACAATCCAGGGCCTTGCTATTTAAATTTTCATCCTATTTCTCAGAAGTCTGCATGTGTCCTTAGAGATTGAAAATAAGCTAAAGTAAATAAGCAACACATCAAAAACAAGTCATCCTTCCCTGGTGGCACAGTGGTTAAGATCCACCTGCCAAGTGCAGGGTACACAGGTTCGATCCCTGGTCTGGGAAGATCCCACATGCCACGGAGCAACTAAGCCCATGCGCCACAACTACTGAGCCTGCGCTCTAGAGCTCACGAGCCACAACTACTGAGCCCATGCGCCACAACTACTGAAAGCCGCGTGCCTAGAGCCGGTGCTCTGCAACAAGAGAAGCCATCGCAATGAGAAGCCTGCACACCGCAACGAAGAGTAGCCCCCGCTTGCTGCAACTACAGAAAGCCTGCGTGCAGCAATGAAGACCCAATGCAGCCAGTATACCACAACTACTGAGCCTGTGCTCTAGAGCCCACGAGCCACAACTACTGAGCCTACATGCCACAACTACTGAAGCCAGCGTGCTCTAGTGTCCACGTGCCACAACTACTGAGACTGCGTGCTGCAGCTACTGAAGCCCACACACCTAGAGCCCGTGCTCCACAACAAGAGAAGCCATCGCAATGAGAAGCCTGCACACCGCAACGAAGAGTAGCCCCCGCTTGCTGCAACTACAGAAAGCCTGCGTGCAGCAATGAAGACCCAATGCAGCCAAAAAATTAAAATTAAAAAAAGAAGTCATTAGCAAAGAACGTGTGTAACCCTTGAAAATCTGCAGAAATCTTAATGTATTAAGATGACCAATGTAAAACGTCTTCATCTGAAATCAATTTAAAAAATAATAAATTCGATATATCTATAATATATCTAAATATAGGGTAAACCCAAAGTGGAAGCACAGATTGAATCTTAAATGCAACTGAAGAAATAGTATACGATAAAGAATAAATCTCATAAAGTAAAAATATAAAGAAAACGTACCAAAATAGCAAGCTTACATGAAGTCGCAAGTTCTCGCATATCCCTGAATGGCTGCAGTAAATACTGGAAGAACATGGTTGCCGCAGTAACTAATTCCTGGTATGCTTCATCTTCCTCTTGATACACTTTCATTAATGCTACCATGGTGTTGGCTTTTTCATGCCCTTGAAGCACCTAGAAGGCAAAATGTAAATAAAGCTCACGTATGGACAGTATTTATAAGATCATACCAAACCAACAAAGCTAAAGAAACCTGAATGTTCTAAACGTTACTGCATCAATTTAAAATACTGATTAAACATGAAAATGCTATTGTTCTCCAACCAAAATGCCCAGTAAGAATGGTTAAATAAATCATGGTATATCCACAGTAGACTATTATTACTATAATCAATCATTCAGCACTGTGCTTTTGAAGACTGTTTAGTAACTGGGGACTTTTATAATAATAAATGGGAGGTGGAGGAGGACGCAGAGTTGAAAATTTTATCTCAACTATGTTTTCTCTAAGTACTCAGAGAAAAGGACAGGGAAAAGGCATCAAATAGGGTGTAGACTGAGGATATTTTTCATCACTTTCTGACCGTAAAGGTTTTGTGAGGATGCACTCCTTTTTTAAAAGCTCATAAGGACACAGAAATGCCTCCAAGTACTTCTCCAGCATGACAACTCTCTTAATTCCCCCAGGTTAATATTGCCACCAAACCCCCAGCAGACTCATTTAGCATCACAAATGTGGCTCTAGCCTCTGCAGAGTGCTTCTTCTGAGGCAGGAGAGAAAATAAACTGAGCATTTATAATCTAGATAAACTCATTTGGTAAGAAATTACCTTACCCCCCAGGAGAAGAGAAATAAAATCAAGTAATAGTATAGACTTTTTTTCCCAGTCAATATCCTTAAATTCTTCTATTTCCTTCCCTCCACTTAAGGATAAAGTGATCTATGTTCAGCTGACATTTTATCCAGGTGATAATACTAGGATTAAAAAAAAAAGTTTCCCTGAAAAATATTAAAACACACAAAAAAGTAAACTTAAGACAACTGATACTTTTCAGTCTTATTTCTTAGACTATTCAGAATTCAAACCATTCATCTTCACTTTATATATACTAGCAATATTGGCAACTGGTCTAATTCTAAAATCAATTGCTTTCCTGTTCTAAATATGAGCTGAGTATTAAGATGATCACATACACTTCCATGGATGCAGTATATTTTGTATTTAAGCCCTCCCCCGCCCACCTGTTCCACGTAAACAGGTGAACCACATAAGTGTCAACAGCTAGCCTAACAGTATGAACTATACTAGTGCCATAATACCTCTGAATGAACTTCAACTTGGGTAAAGTATAACTTTTACAACAGTAACATATATGTTAGTTTAAGGAAAAACCACTTCTGTGAGAAACCGGGTGTCTAAAAAATAAAAGTCTGTCTGATTCAAAATGATAAAGTTGGGCTTCCCTGGTGCCACAGTGGTTAAGAATCTGCCTGCCAATGCAGGGCACACAGGTTCGAGCCCTGATCCTGGAAGATCCCACATGCCACGGAGCAACTAAGCCCGTGTGACACAACTACTGAGCCTGCGCTCTAGAGCCCGCAAGCCACAACTCCTGAAGCCTGGGCCCCTAGAGCCTGTGCTCTGCAACAAGAGAGGCCACTGAAATGAGAAGCCCTCGCACCGCAGCGAATAGCAGCCCCGGCTCGAGGTAACTAGAGAAAGCCCGCGTTTAGCAACAAAGACCCAACGCAGTCAAAAATAAAATAAAAAAAGAAAAAAGATAAAGTTGACTGGCCTGAAACTGCCCTGTGGTTTCCTCACATTAAAAGTGAAATTAGGGCTTCCCTCGTGGCCCAGTGGTTGAGGGTCCACCTGCCGATGCTGGGGACACGGGTTCGTGCCCCGGTCCTGGAAGATCCCACATGCCTTGGAGCGGCTGGGCCCGTGGGCCATGGCCGCTGAGCCTGCGCGTCCGGAGCTTGTGCTCCGCAACGGGAGAGGCCGCAACAGTGAGAGGCCCGCGTACCGCAAAAAAAAAAAAAAGTGAAATTAACCCATGAGAAGTGGGTGCATAAAAGGCTCATTCTATATATATTTAGCTTGAGAGGATATAATTAAGATTTTGAAATGTGGCTGGATTGTTCTCTTACACCTCCCCTTCCTCAAATGAAGGCAGAGAAAAATCATTCAGATTAAGTACGGCGTATAATGAGAAAGGGCAAGCAAGAGGCATGTCAGGGTGTGGGATAGAGCACTAAATCTTGACTCAGGAGAGTCAGCTGGTTGTGGATATATGAGCCATATTTTTCTCTTAAACCCTTTTGTGAATTTGTGAATCCCCTTCAGTTCTGTAAGCTTACCACTCAAAAAGTGAATTGTTCCATCTCGCTAATTACCTCTTTCAAGCTTAAAATTGCACTCATGTTGCTGCTGTTCCACACTGATGAAGACAGCTCACATCCTGTCGGCTGTCCACTTGACCGAGTCTTTATCACCTAAAAAACCTGTGTCCTAGAAGCACCTTCATCCTCTAAAACATTTTGTCTCCATTATCGGTCTTCCCTCATACACAGAACCTGTCACTGTTTACCTTCAGTCTGTGTTGTCATTTCCTGCACGGATGGGATATTTCTAGTTTTGCTTTCAGTATTCTCTGGCACTTCCTGTCACAACAGCCATCTCCACCAGCACTCATAAGGGCCGACCCTGGCTCCAAACTGCGATTAAACTTTGATTTAACTTAGTTCTCTCGCTATAGGCCCCACGGGGATTCCGCGGAATTCCCCTCGCTGCTCCCCGACAGGTGAAGAGCACCTGCGAGGCTGCGCGGCCCTTCCGCGCATCACGGTGTTAACCTGCTCCTTCCCCGCGCTAGTCTGCGGAAGGACCCCCCTCTCGCACTAGTCCCCCCCCTGAAAAGGGGCCCGAGGCTCAACCGAGAGGGAGAAGGACCGGGCGACGGCCCGGCGGGCGCGTACCTGGCGCAGCCGCGCCCCCGCCTCGTCCCGCCGCGCGCGCAGGGCCCGCTCCCGGAACTCGCGCGTGCTCTCGCAGTCGGCCGCGCAGCCCTCGGCGGGGAAGAGCGCGTCGCGCACCGCGGCGCCGCCGCAGCCGTCGGCCGCCTGGCCCAGGTAGCGCTCCAGCTGCCGGCACAGCTCCTGCAGCGACGCCTCGCCGGGGTCCGTGCGAGCCGGCCATACCAGCGTCCACAGCCCGAGCCCCAGGCCCCAGGCCCCGCCGCCGCCCGCGTCCAGCTCCGGCGGCAGCCGCGGGAAGCAGCGCTCCAGCGGCGGCCACAGCGCCGCCAGCTGCTGGTGCGCGCCGCGGAGCCCGGCAGCCGAGAGCAGGCCTGCCCAGCTGGGCGGGGGCGCGGCGGCCTCGGACACCAGCTCGGGCCCGGGCTGGCTCCCCTCGCGCCGCCGCCGCTGCGCCGTGCGGTCGTGACAAGTCACAGCGAACTTGCCCTCCACGTCGTTCCAGGCCACGAGGAAGCGCAGCTGGTGCCGCTCGGGCTCGGCGAAGAGGTCCTCGCGGACCGGCACCCAGCCCTCCAAGCTGTCGGGTTGCTCGTCCTCCATGACCGCCGGCGGTCAGCGCCCGGAGGGCTCGGCTCGCCGGAGCCTGGTCTCCCTGCACCCCCAGCCACTGGACTGTCCGGACAGCGTCATTTTTTGCTGAACTGAAATCAGCGTCAGCAACCCCGCTGCCGCCACCCTCGGCACTTTTGATTGGCTGCCCGCGGCCTGTGAGGCTTCCAGCACGCTTCCGGGATTGGTTGGGTGATAGAGGGGAGGGTTCACGACAACCAATGAAAAGGTCAGAAGATCGCCGCTCCGAATCAATCAATGTCGCAACCCTCGTCTGGAGCCCGGAATGATCACTCTTGCCTCACCTTTTCCACCTGTGTACACACTGACGTTGAAAAAAAATATTTGTTAAATGAACGAGTTATTGTCTTAGCCTCCTACACTAAACTGTGAACCTCTTGAGAACGCAAACCCAGCTAGCTGACTTGGTCTTCTATTACCAGGGCCCTAGTGAATACATGGTTCCTGTGCTCAAGAATGATGAGATCAAACATTAAATTAAACTTAATAATTATTTGTTGAGGGCCTCTAAGCGCCAAACACTGGGTAGAAGCCACAAGTTTATTGGTATCAATTCAACAAGCTTTTATGGAATGTATGCTGTGTGCCTGTTTTGGGAGGCTAGGCGTGGAGGGGGCATACAAAAAACGTACAGTCCCTCCGTCTTCAAAGCATCCCAGCTCCCAACCAACATGTTTAAATACAATCTGTGTTCTAGCACGGCATTTTAGAGATAAGGAAACTGAGATCCAGAAAAGAAACATTTCTTAAGATACACAGACACTTAGGCAATTCAGACACTTCAGACCACCTGGCTATTGACGACCTGTTTACGGAGATGAGGAGATGTAGTTTGCAGGTAGGGATGGAGTGTAGGTTGGAGCTGAACCTGTTCATACAACAGGGTATAAGACAGCACTGGGCTCTACCCAGGAAATGTACAGTGTATACTGAGAAATACAGTACATGTCAGCTCCCGTCCTGTGAGAGCACTGCTAGAGGGATAGTGGGGTTGGAGGACCGAGGGGGAGGAGCGAGAAGCCCAGGGAGCGGGGAAGGAGCCCTTCATAAAAACACGGTTTGTGAGGGCTTGATTCAGGAGCTAGTGAAAGGGCTTTTGAAGTTTTTGAGCTGAGAACGCCAGGAATCAGATTTGTACTTGCTATTATGCCCAAGGTAAAACAAAAACAAGCCCCCTCGCCCCACCCCCAAAAGAAAAAAAAAAAACAGGGCCAGGGTGAAGCTTTGGTTAGGGGCATCTCCACTCCCCCCCCACCACAAGATAATCCCAAGGCATCAAGTAGCCTCTGTGGAATGTAGCTTGAAGGTCTAAAGGTGCCTCTATCTGAAGGTCCCTCCCTTTAATGTCGAGGAGAGGTGGAGCTATGGGTTCTTGGATTCCCAATAGCTACTCTGGCTGTCACCCAGTCCTCTTGGAGAGATAACCTTCTAGCTGAAGTGATTTATTTTTCCTCAAACTATTTTTTAATATATTTTATCTAATATGATTTCTTATAATTCTTTAATAGTCTATTTTAATATCCTTGAATATTCTTTACAGTATGTCTTTACTGGTTTTGTTTTATAATCTTATCATTTCTATTAGTCTTTCTAAATTATTTGCTTTTTCAAAATGAAACTAGCAGGCTTTCTAATTATAAAAGAAATTTTTATTTCTTGTGAAAGGGGAATAAATGTATATATTCTTAGAAAAAATATGGAAAAGTATACACCAAACCTAATAATTGTTGTTACCAGGATGCATGACTGGTTTACATTCACTTTATGGTTCTTTTGTAGTATTTGATTTTTTCTAAGCCAAGTATTATATATTATTTTACAATAAAAATAATTTTAAAAAGTAATAAAAGGTATATATAATTATTATAAAATGGACATATCAAAGATATAAAGATATAAGTAAAATAACTCAAAAAAGATAAACAGTGCTTTCATTTTGTGTGTGTGTGTATATATATGTGTGTATATATATATAATTATACTGTAATAATATTTTGCATACTCTTTCTACTTACAAATATATTGTGGACATTTTCCACATTAAAAAAAATAGGCACTGGGCTTCCCTGGTGGCGCAGTGGTTGAGAATCCGCCTGCCAATACAGGGGGCACGGGTTCCAGCCCTGGGCTGGGAAAATCCCACATGCTGCGGAGCAACTAAGCCCGTGCGCCACAACTACTGAGCCTGCGCTCTAGAGCCCGAGAGCCACAATTACTGAAGCCTGCCTGCTACAACTACTGACGCCCACGCGTCTAGAGCCCATGCTCTGCAACAAGAGAAGCCACCGCAATGAGAAGCCCGCACACCACAGCAAAGAGTAGCCCCCCCTCACCACAACTGGAGAAAGCCCTCCCACAGCAACGAAGACCCAACGCAGCCAAAAATAAATAAATTAATAAATTAATTAATTTAAAAAGTTATCTACATCATTATTTTTAATACTTGCCAAAACTGAGTTGACAGTATTGTGATTTATTTAAAGAATTCTATATTGGTAGGAATAGATTAATTTCAATTTTCTGCCAGTATAGATAATGCTATGGTGAACATTCTTGTACATATATCTTTGCATAATTTATTCTTTCAAATTGTTTGCTTTTGATATTTTATTTGGCTTCCAATGTTTTTATTGTATAGATACCTGGCAGTAACAGTATTTTAAAAATGAAATTTTGATTAAGGTTTCAAAAAGCAATAGATGTAAAATTCTGAGATCAAATCACCACATGCAGACTTTTAAAGGAAATGGTCCAGAACCCAATTCATGCCCTCCACCAGTGGAAGAAAATAAAAAGGGATCAGAGTGAAGAAAAGAGGGTGTTTGAGAGGGAGACTGGTGGAGCAATTTTTCTGGAGAGAGCTATTGTTGGACTGGGGGGGGAGAGTTGGAAGCCCCACCCTCTATCCCCAAGCCCAGTGTGGGGTCTTCAAAGGGACCCTTCAGGTAGCTCGCTGTATTTCCTGCAAGTGGGCCAATGGTGGCCTGAGGAGAAAGGATTGGCTGCTTTGGTGGCAGAGCCAGGGAGAGTGGCTGCATTGGAATTGTCTGCACCCCAGAGTTTGCCAGAACCAAGGATGGAGCCTACATCCCAATATCCAGATATGGGCCAGCAGGACGACAGAGCCAGCAAGGAGTCACCTAGATCCTGCCTGAGAGAACCAGCTGCATGGTGAAGAGACCTCATTTGAGAAATCTTGGAGGTGGCCCACCAGGGCCTGGAGGAGGAGTGCAAGGGACCCCCTGGAATAGAGGGGTTCTCAGCCTGGTCGTGGGAACTCCAGGGGAAAGGGCTCATCATGGTAAACCCCAGAGATATACAAAAGCTCAGAGAGACAGAGAGTGCTCTAAGCATCTGCCTGCCCCAGAGAGCCAGAAGCTAGCGCCCACCCTCTGTGGCATCAGCTCAGATAGGAGCTGTCTTATCACCTTAGCGCCTCCTGCCCCTGGCAAACAAACCAGCATCTGAGGGAGGAGGTGGAGGCAAACAAACCAGCATCTAAGGGAGGAGGTGTGGGAACAAGAGGCCAACCTCATCCCCTCCTTTCCCAGGGCAGACTTCCAGCTACAGAGGCCTCAGCTGGGGAGGGGGAAGATTTTGATGCTGGCTAAACTAAGTTTGACTTTAAAAAAAATTAATTTATTAATTTATTTATTTTCGGCTGCGTTGGGTATTCGTTGCGGTGCGTGCGCACTTTCTCTAGTTGCGGTGAGCGGGGGCTATTCTTTGTTGCGGTGCGTGGGCTTCTCATTGCGGTGGCTTCTCTTGTTGCAGAGCACGGGCTCTAGGCGCGCGGGCTTCAGTAGTTGTGGTGCACGGGCCCTGTTGCTCCGCGGCATGTGGGATCTTCCTGGACCAGGGCTGGAACCCGTGTCTCCTGCATTGGCAGGCGGATTCTTAACCGCTGCACCACCAGGGAAGTCCTCTAAGTTTGACTTTTTAATTAACGTATTGGACTGTACATTCCCTTACTGAATGGAGACTATGCCTTCAAGTGACCCCAGGACTCTGTGTTACCTAAGAGGGAGCAGAAAGTCATGGGTGTGCTCGATTTTTATCCAGAGAGGGGAATAAATGAGTAAATGTTCAAGGAATAGTGGGAGAAAAAATATTAAGTTGCATTTGATTACCTTCAGAGTTGTGCTTATTCAAAAGACTCTGGGAAAAGCCCCTCAGGCCAGGTGGAAGGTGCACAGCCTGGGGACTCTCAGAAGTCCTCCTTCTCTGCGTGGCCTGCAGCCATCCTCCTGCCCTTGCTGTGACAGCCCCCAGCCCTCTATTCATGACCATACATCAGGCCCTCGGTGGAGCCCCCAGACTCCAATCCCCACAGTAAATGAAGTAACTCAGGGGACAGCATGTAACCTCTCCTGGTGACACTTGAGCAGTCAGCAGTGGGCAGGTCTATATTTGGGCTTTCACTCATGAAAGGCCTGTTGCTATTTGCAGCCGGAGCCAGCTCGTGTTACCCTTGCCTTTGCTGCCCCACTTGTAGAACCCTGGGCTAAAACAGGCACGGGTAGCCCGCGGGGCACGCAGAGGTCACAGGGAGGGAAAGCCTGCTGAACGCGGATGCAGTTTTCTAGCAGTTATCCAGAGACTTCGAGTTAAAAGAAGAATTTATGGATCCTTAAATTAACAGGCAAGTTTTTGGATAGGCATTCTTCGAATGCAAATTGTATATTAGAAGCTCAGTAACTTAGTACCAGAGTGTCAATGCAGTATCTTTCCTTTAGGTGGGAAGAGATATCATCTTAAATTATAGATGTGTGCATTGCAATAAACAGTGCAAACATTTCCTGTGCCTTCTTGGAGCAAGGATTCAAGAATGTGGTGTTGGTACGGGACGTGAAAGCCTCAGGTGCACATAGAAAGAGGCTGGTGATTCTTGCAGTGTGTCTTTAGGGTATTTTTAGTGCAGGGGTCCATTTGTTAGAACAGTTTGGAACCCTAAATGTTGATACCATTTGGCTATGGTATCAGGTTGATAAATACTTTTTATTTTAATCTGCGTGTGCATGCTGACAAATGAGAATTTTATGCTTTGATTCAAATACTGAAAAACAGCTTTGTAATCATTTTTCATTTGTTATGCATACCCCCTCCTCCTATAGAAAGTTTTCAGGTGTTGGCTGTGCTGATTTGAACCATCTTGCAAAACTATACAGCTAACACTTTAAAGCAAGTTTCTTTAGCTGTGGCTCAGAAATTGCCAGGGGCTACATTGGTGGACTTCTAAAATCGTAAGCAAAATTATGTTTGTGCCCTTATGGGCTCACTTTTGGGGAGAGAATTTACAGCTTTCAGTAGATTTTCAGGGATATCCATAACCCATAAAAGGTTAAAAAACTTTTTTTGGGGGGGACTTTTCTAATTAAAGCACAGGAACACACCTCCCATATAAGACTTAGGCAAAAGTCTTTTTTTTTTTTAAACTGTGGATCAATTGCATAGAGTAGAAGCTACCAAGCTAATATATTTGTTATAGACTGTGATTTATTACTGTATTTCTCTAAGCCTTGGCTTTACATTTATAAAATGACAATTTATTGTTAATATTCCTTTCTCCCCCAATTGTGAACATTTTGTTAAGACATGGAAAGAGTCTGGATGTTGAGGGGGGAAAGGGAGTGTCAACTGTGGGGTATGTTGCAATACTCCTCCTTTGCTACCCAGGTCCCAGACCAGTTTGTGTTGGTTTATTCACAGGGCAAATGCTGGCGTGGAAGAATTTGTTCTTATTAGCATCTGTGCTCAGTGGTTTCCAGTCTTCTTGCCTGTTTAACGCTTCGATTTAGTGTTTCACATTCCAGCAACAGGCTGAAAGAGTTTCTCAGGATGATTTATTGCTAGCACAGAATTCTGGTTTTCTCCCTTTTGCAAGCACATGGAAATGTAAGTGTTATTTTTAGCTGGGCTGCTCCTCAGCCCATAGGTGGTATGGTTTCGTGGGAAAATGGGTCCAGATGCAACTCTTTACCTGCCTGGGTTGAGTCCAGCACTCAGAACGGCGCTGGATACTGAGTAGCCCCAGATCAATCCTTGTTAAATGACATCAGCCACAGTAAGCCATTTTTCCTCACAGGGACTCAGTTTTGCCATCATAAAGTCAGGAAATTGAGTTATATGCTTTCCAAGGGACCCTCCATCCTTAGAATTCACATCTCTGCCCAGCTTCCTTGGAAGCTCTTGCTGTAAGAAGGGGTGATCTCATAGCCAGTGCCCGTGTCTGGATGTGAGGCTGCTCTGCTTTGGTGCCTTCTTCCATTTTCAGCTGTCTTCAAGGGACAGAATGATCCCACTGTGGCCACAGGTGATTCCACACTGCTCTGGTCGCTGTGGGTTTTCCCTTTCTGACCCCAGCCCTCCCCCTCCATGAGTGAGCATGTGGGGAGACTTCTAACCTAGCCCAGGTGGGAGACGCTGAGGTCCTAGTAATAAAAGCAATAATAGTAACAGTAACAACAATAACAGCAGCTAACATTTATTGAAGGCTTACTTTGAGCCATGTGCTGTGCTGAGCACTGTACACACATGTTATTTATTCTGAATGCCAACTTTATGAGGTAGAAACTATTAATAAACCCATTTCATGGACTCATGAAAGTAAGGCCTAGAGAGAGGATTTTCCCAGGGTTACACTGCTAGGAAGTAGCAGAGACAATGCAAACACAGGACTTTCTGAATCCAGAGCAAAGTGACCTCAAGGAGAGGTAGGGGGAGTTGGTGGAGGGATGTTACCTGGAGATTGAGGAGACAGAACCAGAATCAGAGTTAACTGGACATTAGTTCGATTTTGGGATGTCAAGGATGAGCTCCCGGTCTCTGATTTGGGTGCTGACGGGAGCGGGTTACTAATGGATATTAGGAATGCAGTGGTCCTCGTGAGGCTGTGACAGGCATGGGCCATGGTGGATGGGCGGGGAGCTCTCAGCAGGAAGAACAGCCTGAGCCAGGGCCTTGTGTGGGACTTACATGAAAGGATACTGAGAGACGTCAGAAGGAACAGCAATGTCCCCTGGAGAAGGCCAGGCCGTGTGGGGAGGTAGAGCTAGGATATGAGGGGTGGGGGATAACTTCCCTGATACCCAGCGGATTTGGGACTTGCCAGCAGTGGAGCCCTCAGAATGCAGGACGTGTAGACTTTCCACATCCTCCTGGGCAAAGCAGCATGATGCTGTGCTTAACACTAGGCAGGGACTCTCCTGAGGAGAGCCATGGGGTGCACAGCCAGTGGACCATAGAGACAAAACGGTTTCAAGGAGGATTCCTGCCTACAAGGTGACACTCAGGTGTGATACTGGAGCCACAGAGGGAAACTGTGTGATTTTGGCCCATGTGACCAGAGCCTGTGCTTTAAGAGGGAGGAGGTATCCTGGGGTCCCAGGACAGAGGGAAGTGGTGTCTCTGAGAAGCTGTGCACCAGCCCAGATGGGTTAATCACTTATTCACTCATCTGGGGCCTCCTTTCCACCAGGAATCATGTCTCGTTCATTGGGCCCCCAGCACCCAGCAGTCCTGTTCTCTCTCTTTTTCAAAAAAAACGATTTATTTTATTATTTATTTATTTATTTAATTTATTTTGGGCTGCATCAGCTCTTAGGTGTGGCACACAGGATCTTTGTTGAGGCATGCAGGATCTTTTCTCTATCTAGTTGTGGCCCGCGGGCTCCAGAGCATGTGGGCTCTGTAGTTCGCTGCACACGGGCTCTCTAGTTGAGGCGTGCAAGCTCAGTAGTTGTGGAGTGTGGGCTTAGTTGCTCCGTGGCGTGTGGGATCTTAGTTCCCGGACCAGGGATCGAACCCGCATCCCCTGCATTGGAAGGTGGATTCTTTACCATTGGACCACCAGGGAAGTTCCAGTCCTGTTCTCTTGAATCCACCTGAATCCACACCCCTCCAGGCCCATGAACAGTCAGGGCCAGTGTCAAGGGTGATGCCCAGCGCCACAGCCTCTGAACATGGTGGGGTCACCTGTGATCTCTGTGTGGGTGCAGACTCCCAGGTCACTCCGTGTTGCCCCACAGTGTGCTGGGGCAGGACTTCTGAGACTCTGGCCTGACCAGGTGGGGCCTGTAACACCCCTGGAGCAGAGAGAGCAGCCAGGAGCCAGGAGTGAATACAGGAGAAGTGCTCCTAAGCTCGGAAGACCTGCTGCTGCTGCAGGCCTGTAAGAAGCCCCTGGAAGCGTGACCCTCTCATCCTCTCAGCTTCTATTTCCAGATCTAATTGCCCTCCACCTCATTCCCCTCCCCTGCCCCTATGATGCTGTACCAGAGCTCAAAGCAAATGTTCGTGGTGAGACACTACTTCTATGCAATGGGGTTCTTCCCCCACCCCCAGCTTTATTGAGATATAGTTGACATATAACTTTAAGTAAGATTAAGGTGTACATGTGATGATGTGATGCACATATTTATTGTGAAATGATTACCACAATAAGGTTGGTTACAGCCTCCATCACCTCACATAATTACCTTTCTTTTATGTGTGTGGTGAGAACGTTTAAGATCTACTCTCTTAATAAACAAATGGGACCTGATGAAACTTAAAAGCTTTTGCACAGCAAAGGAAACCATAAACAAGATGAAAAGACACCCCTCAGAATGGGAGAAAATATTTGCAAATGAAGCAACTGACAAAGGATTAATCTCCAAAATTTACAAGCAGCTCATGCAGCCCAATATCAAAAAAACAAACAACCCAATCC
>NC_041224.1:41910277-41910723 GCF_002837175.3 Physeter macrocephalus
AAATTGAGTTATTTGTAGTGAGGTGGATGGACCTAGAGTCTGTCATACAGAGTGAAGTAAGTCAGAAAGAGAAAAACAAATACCGTACGCTAACACATAGGTATGGAATCTAATAAAAAAAAAAAAAAGGGTTCTGAAGAACCTAGGGGCAGGACAAGAATAAATACACAGATGTAGAGAATGGACTTGAGGACACAGGGAGGGGGAAGGGTAAGCTGTGAGGAAGTGAGAGAGTGGCATGGACATATATACACTACCAATTGTAAAACAGATAGCTAGTGGGAAGCAGCTGCATAGCACAGGGAGATCAGCTTGGTGCTTTGTGACCACCTAGAGAGGTGGGATAGGGAGGGAGGGAGGCGCAAGAGGGAGGAGATATGGGGATATATGTATATGTATAGCTGATTCACTTTGTTATAAAGCAGAAACTAGGGCTTCCCTGGTGG